>NC_134814.1:14752805-14760305 GCF_046742065.1 Oratosquilla oratoria
CTGTCTCTAAACTCTCTCTCTCATTTATTCTGGCTCTCTCTCTCTCTCTCTCTCTCTCTCTCTCTCTCTCTCTCTCTCTCTCTCTCTCTCTCTATCTATCTATCTATCTCCTTGTCCCCCTTCTTTCTGCCCCGTCGTATCAAATACGACAGGTTCCCAGGCGAGAAGATTGATAAAACTTCATAACTTTTTTGTGATTTTGTAATTCTTTGATGAATCTTTCTCAGGAATGACGAAATCAACCTCGACAAGTAGTAATGAGGAGGACGAGAACTCCGACGAAGACGAGGAGGAAGAGGAGGAGGAACTGGAGGAGGAGGAAGCGAAGAAGAAGGGGAGGAGGAGGAAGAAGAGGAGGAGGAAAAGGAGGAGGAAGAGGAAGAGGAAGAGGAGAAGGACGAGGAGGAGGAGGAGGAGGAAGCAAAGCAGGAGAAGGAGAAGGAAAAGGAGGAGGGAGAGAAAGAGGAGAAGGAGAAGGAAAAGGAGACGGAGAAGGATAAGAAGAAGGTGGAGGAGGAGGAAGGGAAGAAGGTGGTGGAGGAGGAGGAGGAGGAAGATAAGGATGAAGACGAGGAGTAATGCAATTAGGATTACCATGAGTACCTGGAGGATAAAGAGTAATGCTAAGGACTGAGATAAGAAGATAGGGGTGAGGACGGAGGGGAGGGGGAGGAGGCGAGAGCAAGGACAGGAAGGGAGGAGGTGGAAGAGTGGGAAGGAAGGAGAAGAAGACAGGAAGAGGGGAGTGGGGGAGAAGTGGGGGAGGGACGAGGGAAGGAGATGGGGTGGAGTACGGGACGACGAGTGGAGAAGTGGAGGAGAACGGGATGAGGAGAGGAAGGAGAAGGAAGGGAAGACAGAAGGAGGGAAGAAGATTGAGAGGAGGAAGGGAGGAGGGGAGGAGGGGAGGAGGTTAAGTTTGGGGGACGAGGAGGTAGAGAGAAGCAAGGAGGAGGAAGTTGGAAAGGAGGAAGAGAGGAGGACAAGAATGGTAAAGGAATTAAGGAGGGAAGAGGGGGAAGAGGAGGAGGAGTAGAGGAGGAGGAGGAGGAGAGGGAGGTGAGAGGGAGGAGAAGGAGGGGAGAGGGAATAGGGAAGTAGAGGTGAAGAAGGAAGATTATGAGGAGGAGGAGGAGGAGGCTAGAAGGAGGAAGATGAAAAGTAGAATGAAGATATGTGGAGAAGGGGAAAGAGAAAGAAGGAGGATGGAGAGAAGAAGAAGAATGAGGAGAAGGAGGAGGAGGAGGAGTAAAGGAGGAAGGAGGAGGAGGAGTAGAGGAGGAGGAGGAGGAGTAGAGGAGGAGGAGGAGGAGGAGTAGAGGAGGAGGAGGAGGAGTAGAGGAGGAAGAGGACTAGGGGAAGAGGAAGAGTGGATAAGGAAGAGTAGATGAGAACAGGAAAGAGAAAAAGGAGAAGGTTAAAAAGCAGGGAAGACTACAAGAAGGAGGAGGAGGATAGTGGAGAGATGGAGAAAGACAAGAAGAAGGATGAAGGAGTTGAGGAATACGAGGAGGACAAAGAGGAGGAGGAACATGAGGAAGAATGCGAAAAGGAGGAAGACAAGAAAGGAGAAGAAACACGAGACAGAGCAAAACAAAAATAAAAACTAGACTTAGAGGAGGACAAATGAGGAGACAAGGAGGAAGAAGAAAAGAAGATTGACGGAAAGAAATAAGACGAAGATGAGAACGGAAACGAGGAGAGGAAGAAAGATAAAGACGAAGAGGAGGAGGAAGAAGATGAAAAGAAGGGAGATGGAAATGAGTGAGATGGGGAGTAAAAATAGGAGGAAAATAAACGAAAGAAGAAAGACAAAGAAAGTAAGACGATAAGAAGGAACACGAAAAGAAGAGAGAAGAAAAGGAGTAAGGTGAAGACAAAGACGAAGAAGAGGACGAGGAGGAGGACGAGAGGGAGGAAGACGAAGAGGAGGAGGAAGAGCTGGAAGATAAGTAGGAAGAAGATGAGAAAGAGGAGAATGAGAAAGAATAAAAGGAGGAAGAAGAGGGGTTAAAAAAAGAAAGAATAAGGAAGAGAAGAAGGAGGAGGAGGGGGAGGAGTACGAGAGGGAGGAAGACGAGGAGAAAGAAGAAGAGCTGGAAGAGAAGTAGGAAGATGAGAAAGATGAGAATGAGAAAGAATAAGAGGACGAAGAAGAGGGGTAAAGAAAATGAAGGAATAAAGAAGAGGAGAAAGAGGAGGAGGAGGAGGAGTACGTGAGGGAGGAAGACGAGGAGGAGGAAGAAGAGCTGGAAGAGAAATAGGAAGAAGATGAGAAAGAGGAGAATGAGAAAGAATAAGAGGAGGAAGAAGAGGGTTTAAAAAAAAAGAAGGAATAGAGAATAGGAGAATGAGAAGGAGAAGGACGAGAGGGAGGAAGACGAGGAGGAAGGAGAGTTGGAAGAGAAGTAGGAAGAAGATGAGAAAGATGAGAATGAGAAAGAATAAGAAGAGGAAGAAGAGGGGTTAAAAAAAGAAGGAACAAAGAAGAGAAGAAGGAGGAGGAGGAGGAGGAGGAGGAGGAGGAGGAGGAGAGGAGAAGGAGGAGGAGGAGGGAGAGGAGGAAGAAGAGGAGGAGGAGGAGGAGGAGGAGGAGGAGGAGGAGGAGGAGGAGGAGGAGGAGAAGGAGGAGGAGGCGAAGGAGCAGTAGCATCAGCAAGAGATCCAACTCAGAAGAAAAAGCTTCTGGTTAAAGCGGGGGCCATGAGGAAGGTAGTAAAGAAAATGGATTGAAGGAGGTGGGACTAGTACACAGCGCGGGGGATGGGGGAGGCATAGAAGAGGCAAAGAAAACGGAAGAGGGGGATCTGCTTCTGAAGATAACGATGCTCAAGTGGAGAGGACGGGGGTTGGAGGTTGGGGAAGAGAGGTGGGGGGGGTGTAATGAAGGCAAACAGTGATAGAGGACATGGCCTTGGGAAGGAAGGCGGAGGGAAAGGAAAAAAGGGAAAGAAGGGAAAGTGGGTAGAGAAAAAAAGGTAAGTAAACAGATGGAGGAGAGAATGAAAAAACAACACTAGGAAAACGTAGAACTGGAAATTATAATGTGTGTGTGTGTGTGTGTGTGTGTGTGTGTGTGTGTGTGTGTGTGTGTGTGTGTGTGTGTGTGTGTGTGTGTGTGTGTGTGTGTGTGTGTGTGTGTGTGTGTGATTCACCTTGGTCTTTGGATCACGTGTTGGACTCGTGATCGACAGCTATTTCCCTCCCGGAAGAGAGCTCAGAGCTCGTATGATCGATCTATGGGTAATGCTATGACCTTACACGCACACACAACTCCCCTCCCACAAGAGTTGGAGTAACGACTCGAAGCGCAGCGATACTGAAATAATTTGAGCCCTGAGCAGGATTCGAACTAGCTACCGACGGTACCGCCGTGCTGACAGTCTGGGACTCTACCAACCGCGCCACCGAGAGAGAGAGAGAGAGAGAGAGAGAGAGAGAGAGAGAGAGAGAGAGAGAGAGAGAGAGAGAGAGAGAGAGAGAGAGAGAGAGAGTGTGTGTGTGTGTGTGTGTGTGTGTGTGTGTGTGTGTGTGTGTGTGTGTGTGTGTGTGTGTGTGTGTGTGTGTGTGTGTGTGTGTGTGTGTGTGTGTGTGTGTGTGTGTGTGTGTGTGTGTGTGTAGCACTTACACCTCATGGATGCCTCAAAAGAGTCTTCAATCTTACGACTGTTCTGAGAAAAGTTCCAAAAAGAAGAATAGATAATAGAGAGTCCAAGACTTCTCTTTGTTGGAAGTTAATGACGTTAGACCAAATCATATTGGACCACTGACCTGGTCCTTTAGAATATTGGACCTTTGTTTGGTCTTCTAATGGCCAAGTGTTGAACACGAAACTATTTGATCTCATAAGTCTTTCATCGTCCCCAAATACTTAACAAAAATACCTAAGAATAAGGATCAAAATTCATAAAGTGAACGAATGCATTAAAATTTGGTTATTAAACGTTGCCTAGTTTATGTAGAATAATAGCAATAACATAACAATATACCATTTGATGATATATATGATATGATTTGACAAAATGCCAATGTGACGATATGACTATGATATGATCATACGACAATATTGTACATACATACAAAAGGCACATATGTCATCATCATAACAACAGCAATAATCATAAGAGTAATACGAATAATAACAACAATAACAATAATAATTACAATAATAATATTATCAGCAATAACAATAACAACAGCAATATGACCCAAGTTTGACCAACTTGATAGTGTCGACGGGCTTGAAGACGGATAGCGAGGAGATGCTCCTCTCCGACGTCTGTTCCCCAGGACCGCCACGTCCAGGCATCTATTGTTAATTCCTAAATCAATATGAAGCGAGAACAATGCGATGTGACACCAACCCCTCTGGTGCCAAGTGTCACTTTCTTTTTGGGTATTTATTCATTTCTTGACACCAATAGATGCCAAAGGTCCTTCAAGTCTGGCTGGCGCCAAGCTATTTCATTCACATCTGTGGCGCCAAAAAAAAAAGAAAAAAAATGAATAAGGATCACTAGTCTCTGCCATTTGTCGACGACATCGAAATGGTCGAAAAGACGACGACGACGGGAAAAAGCTCATTGATGACGACGAAAGCTGCGCCGAGGGAGATGACTTTATCCAGTCAATATTTCAGTGACTTTAATGACGCCCCCATGGATCAGAGCCACGTATCATTCTTTTATGACTGGAGAATAATCGATCAAAAAATATAATGCTAATCACTTTTAATTTCTAGTTTCCTTTTTACTGTCTCTTTGACTCCAACTATTAGGTGCTATATTGTCACTAAGAGCAGAACATCTATTTATCAGCAAAAAATAAATAAATAAATGAATAAATAAATAGATAAATAAATAAACTAACTAATAAATTAGTTGTTCGAATAAAACGAAAAATAAAAAGATAAAGCCGACAACGACGACACCAACAGCGACGACAAGGACGACGATGACAAGGAGGACGATGACAACGACGATGACGACAACATCGACAACGACCATCTGGACGGGGAAATGGCGCGCAGGAGAAAAATTGGCGGAGAAGACCAAAGACGGAGGAAATGGCGATGAATGAGATGGAGCGGAAGAAACCAGTGGAGGTTCCCCCGTGATAGATGGAGTTGATGGAGGGACGAAAGAGACAGGAGTGGAGTGGAGTGGAGTGGGAAGTGGAGGGACGGAAGTAAGCATGGCGTTGTGGAACAGACAGAGAAGCGGGCGAGGAAGAATGGTATGGAATAGGAGGAGGAGGAGGAGGAGGAGGAGGAGGAGGAGGTGGAGGAGGAGGAGGAGGAGGATGCAGACGAGCAAGAAAAGAATTAGATGAGGAGGAAGAGTCGTCAAGAAGGAGGACATGGGGCATAAAGAGGAAAAGAGGAGGAAAGGAGAAGGAAGAAGAATAGGAATAGGAGGGGGGAAGAATACGAAGAGGAGGTGGACGAGGAGGAGGAATAGGAAGAGTAGGGGAGAGGAGGGGAGGAGGAAGGGGGAAGGAAGGGGAGGAGGAGGAAGAATAGGAGGAGAAGGAGGAGGAGGGAAGGAGGAGGAGGAGGGAAGGAGGAAGAGAAGGAGAAGGAAGAGAAGGAGAAGGAAGAGAAGGAGAAGGAAGAGGGGGAGGAGGAAGAGGAGGAGGAGGAGGAGAGAAGTGCGGAATAGTAGAAAGAGGAGGTAGGCGAGGAAGAGAAGGTGTAGATGAGTTTAGGGGGAAGGAGGAGAAGAGGAGAGGAGGAGAAGGAAGAAGAATAGGACTATGAGGAGAGGGAGGAGAAGGAGGAGGTGAGGACGAGGATAGGAGGAAGGAAAAGGAGAAGAGGAGAAAAGGTAAAGGAAGAATAAAATGAATAGGAGGGGGAGGAAAGGGAGGTGAGGAGGAGGATAGTGGGAAAGAAGAGGAGGAGTAAAGGGGAAGGAAGAATAATAGGGATAGGCGAAGAGGGGAGGAAGATAAGGAGGAGAAGAAAGGAGGAGAAGAAGAAGGAAGAGTAGAAGGAGAAAGTGGAGAAGAAAGAGGAGAGGAGAGTAAAAGGAAACGAAGAAGGAAGAGGAAGAGGAGAAGGACGAGGAGGAGGAGGAGGAGGAGGAGGAGGAGGAGAAGGAAAAGGTAGAGAAGGAAGAGGAAAAATAAACGACTAAAACGACCACAATGAAAAAAAAAACTAAACATCAAACGGACACTTAACGGTGGCAATAGAGAAAGTCCCAAGAAAAAAGAAGAAGAAGAAGAAAGTAAAAATGTCAAAAGAGTGCTCAAGACGCAGGCCAAGTTCTCACGAACCTGAGTAAAAGGCTCAAGGGCTCGCCATAAAACATTAATTAATTTGGTCAACTCCAGAGGCGCCTTGGGAAAAACCAAAATAAACTCACGAATTTCACTTAATCAAGACTACATCTTGATCTCTGTCTGTACCTATTGTACTTGTCACAAGGCTCTTTCTTCGTTTGTTTCCTGTTTGGCACAATTTTTGGTAAAGAAAAAAAAATAATTCTTCGACTAGAGCTTTCCTTTCCTTTCGTATTACCTGCCGCCAGGTGATTTTAATCAAAGTCGCGGGATTCCCCTCCCCACCCCCATTCTGTGATGATGGCGGTTTAACTTCCTCGTGCTTTGCAAGTGTCGTGTGGTTGGATTTGACTTATAAAGATGACTTCCGGTTTTCAGTCATATTTTCGCAGACCTTGTGGAAGACGGACGGAAGTTGAAGTAACCTTCTCACCAGGAGGTGCCGGGAAGGAAGGGGACGGAAGGGGACGGAGGGGAGGGGGAGGGGTGGAGAGACAAGTGGCGAGAATGGATGCCGGTAATTTTGCCGAAGAAAAGTAGGAATGGCAGTAGGAAGGAAGAGGTGGAGGTAGTGTAGGGGATGAAGAGGAAGAGGAGGAGAAGGAAGGCGAAGAGGAGGGCGAGGAGGAGGAGTAGGAATGACAGTAGGAAGGAAGAGGTGGAAGTAGTGTAGGGGATGAAGAGGAAGAGGAGGAGAAGGAAGGCGAAGAGGAGGGCGAGGAGGAGGAGGAGTGGGAAGTAGAGATGGAGATATAGAAGCAGGTGGAGGAGGAGGAGGACGAGGAGCAGGAAGAAAAGGAGGAGGGAAGGATGAAAGAAAGTAAAGGTGTAGAGAGAATTAGGAAGAGAAGGGAAAAGGACGAAGAGAAAATAAAATAGAGGGAGAAGGAGAGGTAGTAAGTGTGGAAGAAAAAATGAGAAGAGGAGAACGAAGAGAAGTAGGTGTGGGAGGAGCGGAAGGAGGAGAGGGGAGGAGAAAAGATCTTAAGTCTTTGGAGAAAATTACAGGTGAGACAAAGTTATTTCGTCCAAGGCGGACAGGATGGCAAAATGAGACCACGAGAGAGAAAGGGGAGGGGTAGGAGGAGGAGGAAGAAGCAGAGGAGGAGGAGGAGTAGGAGGATTAGAAGAAGAGGAAGAGAAGGAGAAGGAGAGAACAAAGAGAATGTCGAGGACAACGAGGAAGAAAAATTGAAGGAGAAGGAGCATAAGGAA
>NC_134814.1:14767805-14772805 GCF_046742065.1 Oratosquilla oratoria
CCTGAGGAGCCTTCTAGATCAGAGGTTCCCAAACTGGGGTCCGCGGACCACTGGGGGGTCCGGAAGAAAGCCCGAGGGGGTCCGCAACACAATGAAGGAAAGTAATTTTTTTAACTGATGAAAAATATATATAGCCTACAATAAAATAAATATATCACTGCTTCTCTATCATCATATTTTCTTATTTATACGATGTGCAGCAATAAGTAAATATTAAATGTACTCCGTTGTACTGGGTAATACTGGGTATTCCGGTATGGCATTGATAACTTTTATTCAGTTGGGGTCCTCGGCCGGGACTCTTCGTGTTTGGGGGTCCCTGGTATGGTCAAGTTTGGGAACCTCTGTTCTAGATGGCCTCTAGGAGACCCTCCCAAGAAACCTCGTGGAAAACCTCCCGAAGAGCCTACTAAAGAACCTGCTGAAGTTCCTGGGTTACTTTCTTGAAAACCTCCTATCTTCTGGCCGACCTCCTGGGAAGTCCTTGCAGACCCCAACGAGACCATAAATCCAAAGGTCGAGACCAGTGAATTGCAGCCACTGTCAATGTGTCCCCAAAAAGGCAACGTTCTTCTGCTGATCTGGTCACAACTTCTTTGTCCACCGACACCGCCTTCCTCGTGAGGCCAAGTCGGGCGATTCAAACTTGTAACATTTTTAACGGTTTTAACGGTTTTTAACGACATGTGAATAAAGAGGATTAGTGGGACGGAAGACAGTGAGGAAGGTTTGAGTTATCGGAGGAGGTCAAGAACAAAAAAGAAAGAAATAAAAATGTCACAAAAGTTATCCAACACGACTGGGGAAATGTGGTGAAATGAAACAGGCGAAAATGGAAAATGAGAAAGACGTTGTGAAAACGGGAGACCTATGAGAAGAGATGGATGAGGGATGGGGGTGGGTCATTTGGAGAAGGGAGAGAACAACTTGGAAAGAACAGTTGAAGACACTGAGTAGGTAGTGAAGGTAAAAAAAAAATGTATCCCCAACAGTTAAATAGAACAGTAAGGAGGAAGAAACGAGAAAGATGAGAAGAATTATAAAAAAAAAAACCAGTGTTGGGAAAGGTGGAGAAGTGGGAGGAAATGGAGAAGTGGGAGTTGGAGGAGGAGAATGAAGAAGAAAAGAAGGATGTGAAGTATGAGGAGGAGGAAGACGGCGAAAAGAACCAGAAAAAGGAGGACGAAAACGAGGAGAAGGAGGCAGAGGGAATGAGGAGAAAAGAGGAGGGAAATCAAGAGGAAGATGAAGAGGTGAATGAGGAGAAAAAAGAAGAAAGAAATAAGGAAAAAGCTGAAGAGGGGAATGAAAATTTAAAAAATAGGGAAGTGAGGAAGAGTAAAAAGAGAAAGAAAAGAGGAGGAAAAAGAGGGAAGAGGAAAAGGAGGAGGAACAGAAGAAATAAAAGGAGAAGAAACAGAAGTAGGAAAAAGAGGAGGAAGAGGAGGATGATAATGGTAAGGAAGAAGAGAGGGTGAAGGGGGGAGAAAAAGGAGGAAAAACAGTACGGGAAGAAGCATAATGAGACGAAGGAGGGAGAGGAAGAGAAAGAAGAATAGGAGGAAGTGGAGGAATGGAAAGGTAATAAGGACTGGAAATACAGAGGAGACAATACTCCTGGAAGGAAAAATGGGGGATTTTGCTGCAAGAAGGAGATAGTGAAGACCCCATGTGCAGCGAAGAAGCTGAACCAAACACAGGACATAATGCTGAGATGCTGAGACCGGGAGAAAGAAGGGGAAGAAGAGAGAAAGAGAGAAATAAGAAGAGACGAGAAAATGAAAAATACAGAGTGAGAGAGGGATAGGTAAAGTGAGAAATGTGAAAGAGTGAGAGTGAGTGGGAGGGTGAAAGAAAATGAAAGTAAGAGTGAGATGAGTGAGAGACAGATTTTTTTTCTTTTATGCATTTCGTGTAATATATATATATATACATATATATATATATATATATACACGCACACACACACAAACACACACACACACACACACACATATATATATATTATATATATACATATATATATATATATATATATATATATATATATATATATATGATCATACTTAATAGTAGATAAGCCAAAATTTATGGAAAATGAGGAATTATAACAATGGAATGGAAAAAGAGAAAGGGAACAGGAAAAACTATAAAAAAAAAGAGAAAAAGTCATGGAAATGGAACGGAGAAAATGGAATGGAAAAAGAGAAATGGAACAGGAAAAACTATAACAAAAAGAGAAAAAGGAATGAAAATGGAACGGGGAAAGAGGAAAGAGAGGGAAAGGAGACAGAGAAAAAAAAGATGAAAGAAAAACGAAAGGCCAAAATTAGATGAGATGTGGATGAAGAATAAGAAGGTGTAGAAGAGAGAATATAAGGACGAAGAAAGAGGAGAAACCAGGAACAAACAGATGTTGTGTTGAAGGAACAAGAAGGGGAGGGCGCAAGGGTGGGGAAGGGGGGCTCTGAGACGAAGAAGAGGGGGATGGGGGAGGAGAAGGCGGGAAGGGCGGAATGGCTGAGGGGTCGTGTCCAAGTTGTTATCTTGCTTGGGCAGAAGACTCGACTGAGGACGCCAGTTGCTCCCAGAGAATCCAAACAAGACGAGAAGCCTTGTCCTCCCTCTCTCTCCACCTCCCCCCTCCCCTCACCTCCCTTCCCCTCCTTCCCTCCCCCTCCCCACCCCCTCCATCTAAACCTCGATCCACTCCTTAGTTTAGGTCGTCTTCTTTGTCCAGTCCCGTATATCTCATCGCCGTTTGTTATCTTTATGTATTTTGTATTGAGTAAATTAAGAAATGATAATATTCACTAATTGTCCAGTCTGCACACAAACACATACACACACGCACACACACACACACACACACACACACACACACACACAACTAAACAAACAACAACAAACAAACAAGTAACAAACTAAGCTATTACTGATAACCGGCCCAAAAGATATGCTAGTCATGTTAAGATACAAATAAATGTTGACAAAATTCCGAGAGTTCGACATCACCTCTTTGACACGATTTGCATACATACAGACTAGGCGACACATCTGTGTATATGTATCCTTGCTCGTCATATTTATAAGATTGTGCTTGCATGCGTGTGTGTGTGTGTGTGTGCGTATGTGTATGTGCGTGAGCTCATGTACGTGAAAGAACTCAGATGCGCGCACAAACGCGCTTGCTCAAGCGTGCGCTCAAGTGCGTGCACACTCAGGCTACCGAGGACGAAATGTGACCCTGCTTTGCCCTGTGTACGATAATTGAAGAACTGTATTCTTTCAACTAAGAACTCATTCAAACGACTTTCTAAAAATACCGTTTGCTTTGAGTCGAGCTAAATAAGATAGTAAAAAAAAAAAAAAAAAGCAAATTCGATCGCTTTGCTCACATTAAGAGGACGCCAACGCTCGCTCTCGCTTGAATTCAAATTTTCGAATTACGTCGACGGTTGTAACTGCTGCCGAGGCGGGTAAGCACTCGTCCCGACTCCACGCCACTCGGCTTCGGCCTGGAATCTTGGACTCGTTCAACCTGCAGATTCCAGGAGATGAGGGCGTGTGCTTCAGGCCAGGTGCTTATGGTAGGAAAAAGTATCAGGGGAGTCTCAGATTAAGATTTTCTTTTGTCATGCAAAAGACGAGACAAAAGTTTGCATTTAAAATTCAAAACTAACTCGCATCGAGACAATGCAAAATTCATAACATTTGCGTGACCATATTATAAATGCAAGTACACACATGCACACACTCACACACACATACACACACATACACACACACAGAGAGAGAGAGAGAGAGAGAGAGAGAGAGAGAGAGAGAGAGAGAGAGAGAGAGAGAGAGAGAGAGAGAGAGAGAGAGAGAGGAAGAGAGAGGAGGAGAGAGAGGAGGAGAGAGAGAGAAAGGAAGAGAGAGAGGAAGAGAGAGAGAAGGAGAAAGAAAGAGAGAGAGAGAGAGAGAGAGAGAGAGAGAGAGAGAGAGAGAGAGAGAGAGAGAGAGAGGAGAGAGAGAGAGAGAGAGAGAGAGAGAGAGAGAGGAGAGAGAGAGAGAGAGGAGAGAGAGAGAGAGAGAGAGAGAGAGAGAGAGAGAGAGAGAGAGAGAGAGAGAGAGAGAGAGAGAGAGAGAGAGAGAGAGAGAGAGAGAGAAGGGGTGTAGACCTCGGATGACAGAACACTCCATTTCTATTGCGACATTATTCGAGGTTTCAACTCCATCTAGGGTGGAGATGGAAAGTGGAAGTATGAGTGGAAATTGGGAGTTGAGGGTGGTGGTATGTCGCAAAAGTGTAACTCAAACTTGCAATTTCCTTGGACGTGCGTAGACCTGTGGGGGTCGACTGTTTCTATACTCTCTCTCTCTCTCACAGGAGGTATGGTTATACTAAACCCTGAAGAGATTTGTCGCGCAGTTACACGCACGTACACACCAACACACACCAGTGAACACAAGCAAATACAGATCTGCACATCTTCACCCTGAGCATATATAGAGTTCAAACTAGAGAAGTTTGTATGAAGAGGAAAAGACGTCTGGAGTGCTTTCACCAACTAAAAACCGAAGAAGACAATGAAGGAAATGTATCTTAGTACATACAATCGGGACTATTCTGTGTCTAGTAGATTTTGGCAACAGAGCAGTTGTCCCTTGGCTGAATATCCTGCTCCCCGCTCAACATCCTCGGAGTAGGCCTAAAGACCAAATCTGACCCAAAGTGTAACGAAACTGTGCAAAAATATATATTGTTATTGTTGCATCAACACAGTTTTGTTTACAAAATAGTCATTTCTAGAAAAATACTAGTTATTAGACAACGAGAAGTGTATTTACATAGTTCCGATATATCATGTCATGTTATGAAATATCGCAAAATGTAATGATATTTTAGGACACCTGAGACACTGTTTTTTGGAGTTGGCTTGTATTGCCTTCTCTTGTCTAAACAAAAATTCAAGACAACGCGCACTCGCATAAACGTACCCAAACACCAATGCAAA
>NC_134814.1:14780305-14792805 GCF_046742065.1 Oratosquilla oratoria
ACACGTATAGATAAAAGTAAAGTAACGGGAAGAGGAGGAGGGGGAGGAGGAGGAGGAGGAGGAGGAGGAGGAGGAGGAGGAGGAGGAGGAGGAGGAGGAGGAGGAGGAGGAGGAGGAGGAGGACGAGGGGAAAGGGAAAAGAAGTAGTGAATAAGGAAAGAAGGAGAAGCCGTTAGGCAGGATGAGGAAAAGCGGAAGAGAAAGAATAGTTAGAAGGAGTCAAAAGAAGAAGGAGGAGGAGAAGGAGGACGGCGAGAGAAACAGAAGAGAAATGAACGAGAGAGAAAAAGAGAGAGACAGGGAGATAGATGGACAGACAGAGAGAAAATAAAACCATGTTTAAAATCTTTGCAATCAAAGAAAACGCCAAGAGAGAGAAAAGAAACGAAACCTTACATTAACCAAGGGAATTGATATAAACAAGCCAACAAATAAACATCAAGCAAGTAAATAAATATGAAAATGCATAAATGCACGTAGGTAATGGCGGCCATACTTTTAGTAGCCAATATAATATTTTCTGTTCAAACGCCGGAAAGGGTCCCGTATGTGACCGTTATGGTGACGGTTATGGCCGTTATGACGGTTGTAATAACGGCTATGGCGGTTGCTATGGTGAATGAGGTAATTGGAAGGGCAGCCATAGGCATTGTATATACAGGTATGGTAAGGGTCATAATAGGGGATGATGGACGAGGAGGAGACGGAGGAAGAGGAAGACCAGCAGGAGGAGGAGGAATAGGAAGACCAGCAGGAGGAGGATTAGGACCAGAAGGAGGAGTAGAAGAAGTGGGAAAGGAGGAGGACGAAGAGTGGATGAGAAAGAGGAGGAAAAGACGACAAGAGAGGAAAGAGAGTGACAGTAGAGAGAGAAAGAGGGGGAGACAGAGAGAGAGAGAGAGAGAGAGAGAGAGAGAGAGAGAGAGAGAGAGAGAGAGAGAGAGAGAGAGAGAGAGAGAGAGAGAGAGAGAGAGAGAGAGAGAGAGAGAGAGAGAGAGAGAGAGAGAGAGAGAGAGAGAGAGAGAGAGAGAGAGAGAGAGAGAAAAGAGAGAGAGAAAAGAGGAAGTCCCACCGAGAAAATAAGAGGTGAAGTGGAGTCAATAGAAGGTCGTGAAGGAGGTGCGGAAATTTAGAGGAAGAAGGCGATGGGAGAGATGGGTGAGGGAGTTGGGGGGTAGAGGAGGAGGACGAGAGGAGGAGGAGGAGGGGAGGAGAAGGAGGAGGTGGAGGAGGAAGGGGGAGGAAGAAAAATTGTGTTTGCGTAAAGAACAGGTGAGAAATGAGAAAGGCGTTAGGAAAGAGGAATGGGTATTGGGGAAGAAAGAGGCAGGGGGAGGGGGGAGGGGGGAGGAGGAAGGAAGAAGGGAAGTAAAATAGGAAAAGAAAGACGAAAACAAAGTGAGTATGGGCAAGGAAGGAAGTAAAAAGGAGTGCGAATGAAAAACAAATATCGAGAGAGGGAGAGAGAGAGAGAGAGAGAGAGAGAGAGAGAGAGAGAGAGAGAGAGAGAGAGAGAGAGAGAGAGAGAGAGATAAGGACTTGGAAATAAAATCTTTAGCGCTTGAAGCTCCTATGCATTCTCTAAAGCTTTTCTTATGGCTTAAGCCAAACAATTTCCTTCGGCTTAGATAGAAAGTCTGGGTTTTGTAAGGATAAACTCGTCTCCTTCGACCATTCAAGTCTTCACCACCCCCTCCTCTCCACACCATGTCATTCATTACAATTTGGCTCTGGCCAGTGCCAGATGATTTTATATAATTTAAGAGAAAGATTAGTAAAAGAGGTGTGGAAGGCAGAGATGGAAGGAGTGACCATGAGGGGGCGTCCTAGGATGAGATGGATGGATGGAGTAAAAGGGGCTTTACAAAAGAGAGGAATGTCTGTTGGGGAAGGAAGGGAGAGGACAGAAGATAGGGGTGAATGGAGAAGGGTTGTGTATGGATGATGCTGTAATGCATGAGGGGGAGTGGGTGGGGGATGGGGGTTGAGGAAGTATGTATGAGAAATAATTTGACGCAGCCCGAAGCGATTTCTCCCCGCCTTCTCCTTTTCTGCATGAGGGAACGGAGAGGGTGTGGGGGTCGCCGAATTCATGAAGCGGCCTTGCTGTGGATGTGCTGTGTCTTGTGACACTGCTTCTGACCCAGGGCAGTGGACAGGATGCAGGGATGACCCGTCATCCAGGAGATGCCAAGATGAAAGAGAAGGAGGAGGGTGAAGGGGAGTGGAATATGTAAGGGATGGAATATGAAAGGGATGGAATGGGTGGCAGTGGTTTCTATGCCTTTTTCTTTTTGGCTACCCCCCGTGTAAGGGGGAAAAAGCCTTTGGTATATGTATGTATGTATGTAAGAGAAAGAGAGAGACAAAGAAAGAGAGAGAGAGAGAGAAGAGCAGACAAATAAGAGATAGACATACAGATAGAGACACAGAGAGAGAAACAGAGAATTACTGGCAGAAAAGCAGAGAAACAGACATTAAGACATTAAGACATTAAGAGACAAATGTAGAGATAATAAGATATGTATTACCTCCACATCAGAAAAAAGAGTTACTTAAGGAAAGTAGATTATCTTTTCATAATAACAACAAACCTCACGTTAATGCAACATCTGTAATAATTCCATTTCATTGGATCTTGCAATACCCCTTTGACTTCTGAACCCAATCAGACGCAGTTATGTCGATATTGCTTTAATGTAAGGTTTATTACTGGTCTGGGATCAAATAACATTGCCGGTCATCAAAACCACGTGAAGACAATATCTTTATTGAAACCTCGCCTGATTGGCTGTCCGACCTCGCGTTTGTGTTCAACAACCAATCAGATATGGTTACGATATTCTTGCCTTCACATGCGGTTCATTTGCGAGTCGTTTGATAAGCGAATAATATTTTGAAAGAAAACGTTAGTAAACAGTCCGAAACTTGAAAGAAATAAGAAGAAGAATAAAAAAACATGCACACAAAAGAAAGCACAAAAGTCAAAATGGAAATAGAAAAGGATGAAGGTAAGGGAAAGGGAAAATGGAAATAGAAAAAAGAGGATTAAGATGAAAGGGGAAGGAAGAGATAAAAAAAAAAAACTAAAAGAAGAATAAAGATGAGACCAACAAACAAATGATTGAAAAGAAACAATTTTCTACCAAAAATAAGTTTCATACTAGATGTGGGAAAGGGCGTGTAAAAAAAAAAAAAAAAAAAAAAAAAAACATAAGCTTGCGCTACTAATAATGGGAATCTATATTCCATTTTTTCTAAAACGTTTACTCTTCAGCATAAATCTTGCCCATTAAAGATAATTAGAAATAATGAGCGTTATATAATACTAGCAAGACATCTACGACCATTCCCAACATTGAAGTAAGTCATAAATTATGCTACTTTACGTCACGTTACGTTATTTATCGGACCGGACGACAAAAATGGCAAATGACAAATCAATTCTATTACCTTGAAAAATGAGTAATGTTCTTACTTGTTCCCGATGATTCTCAAATAATTTCCTGTGAAAAATAAATATTTTTAGAGTAAAACGAAGGGAAACAGATTATCGTCCAGAAATACCAGAAATGAATATGTACCAAATGTGTGTGTGTGTGTGTGTGTGTGTGTGTGTGTGTGTGTGTGTGTGTGTGTGTGTGTGTGTGTGTGTGTGTGTGTGTGTGTGTGTGTGTGCGTGCGATTCACCTTGGTCCTTGAATCACTTATTAGTCTCGTGATCGACAGCTATTTCTCTCCCGGAAGAGAGCTCATAGCTCATATGACCAATCTATGGGTAATGCTTTGACCTTACACGCACACACACACCCAACTCCCTGCCCACGAGAGTTGGAGTAACGATTCGAAGCGCAGTGATACTGAAATTATTTTCAGCCCTGGGCAGGATTCGAACCCGGACAACAGTAGTGACAGTCTGGGACTCTACCAACCGCGCCACCGAGTCGTGTTGTGTGTGCGTGTGTGTGCGCGCGCGCATGTGTGTGTGTATGTTTGTGTGCGTGTCAAACATCCCCTTCCGTTCTGGTTGCTACTTTTCCTTTAGTTTCCGATCCCACTGTGCTATTCCAATCACCTCTATGGTATCATATCAGTACTGAGAGCTCATACACATTTAGTGTCTAGATTAATTTAAAAAAAACTACTCCTTCGATACCTTATTCTAACTACTAACCTTCCTCCAAAGAGGGCGCTAAAAATAAATAAATAAATAAATAAATAAATAAATAAATAAATAAATACATAAATAAATAAATAATTAGATCCTATTTCTCTTCAGGTTTTGTTCACGCCATAGGAATTCTTTCAGCGCAGCGAAGGGCCGATAAACTCTCTTAACAGGTTAATTTTTCACACAGAGATGTTAAAACTAGTAACCTTCCTCCAAAGAGGGCGCTAAAAATAAATAAATAAATAAATAAATAAATAAATAAATAAATAAGTAAATAAATAAATACATAAATGAATAAATAATTAGATCCTATTTCTCTTCAGGTTTTGTTCACGCCATAGGAATTCTTTCAGGTCAATTTTTTACATAGACATGAAACTCAACCTTTACCATTTTCTTTTGATGTGAGCTTATCTATTCCATTTTCTTCTAGTACGAGCTTATCAGTTCCCATTTTCTTCTCTGATAAGAGATTATCCGAGCCCAATTTCTTTTTCCTCATAAGCGCTTATCTGTTTTTATTTTATTTTTACTTTTTTAACACGTTAACAAATGCACTCATCCTATTTTCTTTTGACAAGTGCTTTGCCGTCCTGTATTTTCTTATATTACGAGTTTTCTCTTGTGTATAAATTGTCTCTTTCTCTCTCTGCCTCTGTCTGTGTTTGTCTGTCTGTCTCTCTCCCCCACCCTCTCTCTCTCTCTATCTATCTCTCTGTCTCTCTCTCTCTCTCTCTCTCTCTCTCTCTCTCTCTCTCTCTCTCTCTCTCTCTCTTTTATGAGAACCTCAAATTGTAAGAAGATTACTGAGGATAGTGGCGTAGAATCCCTCCCTCTCTCTCTCTCTCTCTCTCTCTCTTTCTCTCTCTTTCTCTGTTTTTTTCCTGATCAACTGCCCTTGAATGTTTACATCATAGTAGCTTTCGTCAGTTGTCTTGAATAAGCAAGTTTCCTTTGCCATCGACCTGATAGTCATGACACTTCTGTGGTGATCTTTTAAATTCTAATCTGAATAAAGCCATTGTGGAATATCGAAGGGAGGGAAGAGAAAGAGGAGGAGGAAGAGGAGGAAAAGAGGAGACTTAGGATGAGGAGGAGTAGGAAGGAGAAGAGGTGGAGATGGAAGAGGGAGAGTAGAGTAATTGATGAAGGAGGAGGAGGAGGAGGAGGAGGAGGAGGAGGAGGAGGAGGAGGAGGTGGTAGAGGTAGAGGAGTGAATAAAATAATCTGGGGCTAGTTGGAGAATTAAGCAAAGAGTGTCTCTAGGCTGATCGTGCTCAACAAGCGATTGTGTTCAATATGTGAGCGAGTTCATTATATGAATTGTTCGATCTACTGTATATCCTATTCTAACGGCAGATTTTTTTTTTTTTACCAAAAACGGGGAACATTTTTTGAAATAAACGTCTAAAAGCTCCTCTCCCTTTCCCTCCTCTCCTCTCCCCTCGCCCCCCCTAACCCCCCCCCGAATGGAATCCCAAGACACTTGCCCTGATTTGGCAGCTGCTATGTCTGAGGAGGAGGAGGAGGAGGAAGAGGAGGAGGTAGAGGAGAAGGAGGAAGAGGAGGAGGGAGAGGAGGTGGGTGTGGAGGAAGAGAAGAAGGAGGAGGAGGACGAGGAAGAGGAGGAGGATAGGAAGACGAGGAGGAGGAGGAGGAGAAGAAAGAGGTGGAGTAGAATGAGGACGAGGAGGAGAAGAGTAAAATGAGGAGAAGGACGAGAATGAGGAGGAAGAGGAGGAAGAGGAGGAGAATAAGGAGGAGGGGGAGAGGAGAAAGAGATTGAGGAGGAGGAGAGGAGGAGAAGAGGAGGAGGAGGAGAGGAGGAGGAGGAGGAGGGGGAGAAAATGAACCGGAAAAGAACGACAAGGAAGGGAAGAAATATGAGGAGAAAGCAGAGGCGGAAGACGCTAAAGAAGAAGAGAAGATCGGCCAAAATTTGAGTTACAATGCGAAGAGGGAATAAAGGAAGAGGGTGGAGGAGGAAAGGAGGAGGGAAGGCTGAAGAGGTGAGGAAGTGAGGACGGACCAGGAAGAGAGGTAGGAGGAGGGGAAGCGGAGAAGAGAAAGTGGAGGGGAGGGAGAAGAGGTAACACTAGGAGGAGAGGAAGACAAGAAGAAGTGAGAGGAGGAAGATGGAAGGGGGCGAAGAAGGGGGAAAGAGGGGAGGAGGAGAGAAGAGGAGGAGGAGGAGGAGGAGGAAGTATTAGAAGGAGAGGAGGACAAGAAGGAGAGGAGGACAAGAAGGAGAGGAAAGAGGTATAGGAGGAGAATGGAGAGATAAATGAGGAGAGGAGGAAGGAAAAGAGGAAGAGAGAACAAAGAGGATACAAAGAGAGAGGTATGGGAGAGGAAGAGGGAAGAGGAGAAAGCGGAGGAGGGAGGAAAGGTTGAGAGAGGATAATGGAAGGGAAGAAAAGAGGAATCAAAAGAAGAGGGACGAGGAGGAGGTGGAAAAGTGAGGAGCAAGAAAGGGAGAAACAAGGAAGAAGAAGAGAGGAGGAAGAAGAGAAGGGAGGAGGAGGAGAATGAAGACATGAAAGATGGGGAGGAGGGGGGAAAGGGAGTGAAGGAGTAGAGGGAAGAGGAGAAGGAAAGAAGGAGGTCATAAGAAGAAAGGGAGAAGGAAGAGGGGAGATAGGAAGAGGAGGGGAGGGTGGGGGAAAGGGAAGGAGGAAAGGTGTGCATTACAAAGCAGGGAGGAGGAAGAAGAGGGACGGGGAGGGGGAGGGGGAGGGGGAGGGGAGGGGGAGGGCGGGGCGGATCAGTACCCAGGTCGCCGCAGTGATTAACGAGTATTGCGCCTGTGACAACGCGAGGGGGACGGGGAAGGGGACGGGGAGGGTGACGGGGGACGGGCAAGGGGGAGGGGGAAGGGTGAAAGGGGAGGGGAGGGAAGGGAGAGGGGCAAGGGGAGAGTGGAAGGGAGGGAGAGAGGGAGGGAGGGAGGGAGGGAGGGAGGGAGGAAGGGAGGGAGAGAGGGAGGAAAGAAGTTGGGGAACGGAGAGCCTATGAAAGTGGGTTAAGATGATGGGAGGAGAGGGACAGAGGGTGTGTAAGAGGGAGATAGGGGAGTGGGGAGAGGCGGAGAGGAGACAGAGGCAGAAACAGACAGACAGACAGACAGAGCCACTGGAAGGATGAAGGGGAAAGTAAAGAAGAATGAGAGGGGGAGAGAAGAGAAAGAGGAGGAAAAGAGGAGACTTAGGATGAGGAGGAGTAGGAAGAAGGAGAAGAGGTGGAGAAGGAAGAGGGAGAGTAGTTGAAGGAGGAGGAGGAGGAGGAGGAGGAGAAGGAGGAGGAGGAGGTAGAGGGAGAGGAGTAGTGGGTGTAAAGGAAGAGAAAGAGAGAGAGGAAGAAGAGAAAGCGAAGAGGATCCTCGAAAAGAAGAAAGGAAGAGAAATAATACACTGGCCGATAAATGTGGAGAAGGAAGAGGACAAAGGAAGACAACAGAGGAATGGGAAGTAATGAAGCATCAAAGGAAACGGAGAGTCTGGGACTTGAAGACCTCCAAAGACAAATCGAAACGACATCATGAGAAGGATAAACGAGTGGAAGGTGAGTGTGATAAAGGGTATCTGAAGGAGGAGGAAGAGGAGGACGAGGAGGAAGAGGAGGAAGAGAGAGGGATTGAGGAAAAGAAAAGAAGAAGGAAGAGGAGGAGGTGGAGGGTAAGACGTTTGGGGAGAAGGAGAAGGAAAGAAAACAGAACAGGAGGAGGGGGAAGACGGAAGAGGAGAGATGGAGGAAGAAGAGGTGTTAGGAAGAAGAGGATAGGGAGGGGAAGATGATGAAGAAGAGGAGGATGGGAAAGGGGACGAGGGGAAGAGGAGGATGAAAGTAAGGAGGAAGAGGAACAGGTGAAGGAGGAGGAAGAGGAGAATGGGAAGAGGGAGGAGGAAGGGAGGGGGAGGGAGAACAGGAAAGGAAGATGAGGAGAATGGGAAGGGAAGAGGAGGAAAATGAGGAGAATGAGGGAAGGAGAGGAAGGGGAGGAGGGAGGTCGAAGAGGAGGAGGTAGAATAGACGGAGGAGGAGGAATAGACGAAGGAGGAGGATGAACAGAAGAGGAGACAGAAGCAGGAGACAACCAGGGTGTTAGATGAAGGAAAACAAAAGAAGGACGCGACGAAGAACGAAGTGGAGGAAGACAAGGTGGAGGACCAGGTGGAGGACAAGGTGGAGGACAAGGTGGAGGACAAGGTGGAAGGCGAGACAGATAAGAAGGAAGAGAAGGAGATGGTACAAATGAGAAGAATGTGTGTGAAAGAATAGAAGAATAAATGTAAGGGAAGAGAACGGGAAGAATTGAATGTGAAGAGAATAAAGAAAATCAAGACTTAAACAGGAGCAAGGGAAAGTGTAGAATATAATAAATAGGAGAGGAGAAACCGCGATAAATCACGGAGGAAATAATAAAAAAAGCGAGAGTAACGATGAAAATGTTATAGAAACGAGAAGATAAGAATAAAGATGAAGAGAGAGAGAGAGAGAGAGAGAGAGAGAGAGAGAGAGAGAGAGAGAGAGAGAGAGAGAGAGAGAGAGAGAGAGAGAGAGAGAGAGAGAGAGAGAGAGAGAGAGAGAGATAACGCTTCAGGAAAAGGCGAAGACAAGAACGATGTAGATAATATATGAATTAATGAATAAATAAATAAATAAATGAATGACTGAATAAATAAATAAATGAATAGATGAATAAACAAATAAATGAATATATAAATGAATGAACAAATGCATATATGAACAAGTGAAAAATAAAGACATGAACTAAACTTAATTCCGTCGATCTAATGGCATCTCGAATACACTAAATGATTTTATTTAAGCGATGGAGAAGACTGAGAATTTCCTTCCAGCTGAATAAAATAGTTTGGCTTCAGCAGGAATGAAATCTGCAAATGTCGTCAGTTACGCGAAGGGATAAAATATTTGATAAAGGGAGGTAAGAGAAGTGAAGAAGAAGAAAGGGAAATGTTAAGAAAATCCGCGAAAATAAACGACGTAAGAAAAAGGAAAAACAATTATAGAGGAACAAGACAAGAAAGCTGAGAGCAGGAGGTAAACTTGATCACGTGGGAATGAAAAGAAATCTAAAGAACGTTCACGGGAAAGGTGAAGCTTGTTCCACTAGTGATGGAGTCGTAGTGTGAGGTCGTAGTGGTGGTGGAGGTCGTAGTGGTGGTGGAGGTCGTAGTGGTGGAGGTCGTACTGGTGGAGGTCGTAGTGGTTGTGGAGGTTGTAGTGGTGAGGGAGGTCGTAGTGGTGGGGGAGGTCGTAGTGGTGGTGGAGGTCGTAGTAGTGGGGGAGGTCGTAGTGGTGGAGAAAGGTTCGTAGTGGTGGTGGAGGTCGTAGTGGTGGTGGAGGTCGTAGTGGTGGTGGAGGTCGTAGTGGTGGTGGAGGTCGTAGTGGTGGTGGAGGTCGTAGTGGTGGTGGAGGTCGTAGTGGTGGTGGAGGTCGTAGTGGTGGTGGAGGTCGTAGTGGTGGTGGAGGTCGTAGTGGTGGTGGAGGTCGTAGTGGTTGTGGAGGTCGTAGTGGTTGGGGAGGTCGTAGTGGTGGGGGAGGTCGTAGTGGTGGTGGAGGTCGTAGTGGTGGTGGAGGTCGTAGTGGTGGTGGAGGTCGTAGTGGTGGTGGAGGTGGTAGTGGTGGAGGTCGTAGTGGTTGGGGAGGTCGTAGTGGTTGGGGAGGTCGTAGTGGTGGTGGAGGTCGTAGTGGTGGTGGAGGTCGTAATTGTGGAGTTCTTAGTGGCGGTGAAGGTCGTAATAGTGGAAGTCGTAGTGGTAGTGATGGTGGATTTCGTAGTGGTAGTGAACGTCGTAATAGTGGAAGTTGCAGTGGTGGTGGAGGTCATAGTGGTGGAGGAGGTCGTAGTGGTGGTGGAGGTCGTAGTGGTGGAGGAGGTCGTAGTTGTTGGGAGGTCGTAGCGATGGTTCAAATCGTAATTGTGGTCATAGTGATGATGGTAATAGCGGTAGATGTTGAGGCTGTAAAAGACATATACAAAAAGGGGGTGAAGGAGAAGAAAGAAAAGTGGAAAATAAAGAACAGAAGAAGAAGCAGATAGAAGAAGAAAATGAGGAAGAGGGAGGAGATGGATGGAGGAGGTAGAAGAAGAGGAGGAGGAGGAGAATGAAAAGGAATAAGACGAGAAGGAACAAGAGGAGGAACAGGAAGAAAACAACAGAAGGTACAAGAGGAGGAGGAGGAGGAGGAGGAGGAGGAGGAGGAGGAGGAGGAGGAGGGGGGGGAGGAGGAGGAGGAGGAGAAGGAGGAGGAGGAGGAGGAGGAGGAAGAGGAGGAGGAAGGGGAGGAGGAGGAGGAGGAAGGGAAGAAGGCGATGGAGGAGGGGATGTCTAGTCTGCAAGTCACCTGGTATTGCGTCAACCGATATCCCATGGATTAGCAGGACCGCTTGTCGACTGCCTGGCTCAAGAAGCCATGTGTCTGTCTGTTCGTGTCTATGTCTGTTTGCGCGAGGGAGCGACACCCAGCGGCTGTCTTCACTGATCATAACCAGTCCCCAGGGCTGTGAAGGTTACGAAACCGGAAGGCTTGTTACCAATGTACCGGGATCAATTATCTATTCTATTCTATTACATTCAATTCTATTTAGTTCCATTTCCTCGTGTTTGCTAAATGATCTATTTATCAACTTATTTACCTATTTATGTATCTACTTTTTTATAATTCATTTATTTGTCGATTTGTTTATTTATTTATCTAACAACCAGAAGAGGGCCAACCGATACGTGAGGTGTCAAGGGGTTTGTAAGGGCCACTGGCCGCGGGGCCGGGCCACTGGCCGCGGGGCCAGACAAGAGAGGGACCTCGGAGGATGAAACGAGACTCCAACGAAGGGTCCGCTAAGTACCTGAAGAGATTAATTAAGTTCCTCGCTTGTTTTGGGAGGACGGCACTCAAGTATTGACAAGTGTGAAGAGGCGTGGGTGAGAATTATATTGGCAGTGACGAGTTGGGAGTATGTAAGAAATGTTAATGGTGGAGTGAGTCGGAGGGAAGGAGGGAGGGTAGGATGGAGGGAGGGGCTGATGGCTGTTGTTGTTGCTGCTGCTGTTCTTCTTCTTCTTCTTCTTCTTCTTCTTTTTCTTCTTTTTCTTCTTCTTCTTCTTTTTCTTCTTCTCCTTCCTCTTCTTCTTTTTCTTCTTCTCCTTCTCCTTCTTCTTCTTCTTCTTCTTCTTCTTCTTAGCGGTGGTGGTAACGGTGATAGTGCAAGTGGTGGTGGTAGTTGTAGTGGTAGTAGTGGTGGTAGTGGTGATTGTGGTAGTGGTGGTGGTGGGGATGGTGATACTAGGGGCAGCGTTGGAGAGGGGAGGATGGGGGGGGGAGAAGGAAGGTGGAAGTCGCTGGAGGACTAATGAAGGGCGACTAATGATGAGGAGAAGGGTGGAGGGGGGGGTAGGGAAGGTAAAGAAATGGCTCCTATGTGCCACAACGTAGACACGCAGAACACAGACACTTAACATTATGTCTGCCACGGGTGGACATGAAAGTTTCATACCGCCGCCAAGCGATTTTATTCAACCGAAGGGAGTTAGGAAACCTGATATAGAACCTTGGTCGCACTCTCATCTCGCAACGTGGAGAACATGGTTCGATTCCCAACACCTACCAGTAGCCACTACTTGCCCCAGGAGTACGTGCAGACATTATGAAGATGTCGCGGGAGGAAGAGGGGCAATAACACATGAATATCAGAGTAAATATAAGATCTGTATAACATAATAAGCGACGGTAAATAACAATCGACTATGATAAATCACAATTTCTTTACGGTGATCAGTTTTTTTTTTTTTTTATCTTATTTTATTTTATTACTCTTCGTTTAAAGATATCTGTTTTATCTCTTAGATTTATTACAGATAACGGATATTGTAAGATAAGAATAATGCTTTTTAATCTTTTAAGTAGTTAATACATCCCTTGCCTGAAATCACAACTTGTGAATGACGATAACACGCTAACACGATTTTCTATAAATGAAAAAGTGCTCCACTTTTAAAAAAAAGACGAAAATTATCAAAGTGTCATCGTTAGGTCCTCATTTGGTGTGTAACAAACTCGTATTGCTTCTTCTCAACTCACTTGAACTCCAGTTCCCGGGCCGACCCCCTGGCATCCTCCTCCTCTTCCTCCTCCCCCTCCTTTTCCTCCTCTTCCCTCCTCCTCGTCCTCAAACTCGAGTGGTCCTCCAAGCCTACGATTCAAAGGACGACACTTCAACTTCGAAAAATGACCTCAGGCAATAACTTTAGAGTTTAAGTTCTGAATTAACTAGTCGACATTTCCCACTCCCACTACTTTCATAAAG
>NC_134814.1:14805305-14807805 GCF_046742065.1 Oratosquilla oratoria
GGAGGAGGAGGAGGAGGAGGAAGACGAGTAGGAATTAGAGGAGACGTAGGAGGCGGAGTAGGAATAGATGGAGGAGGTGGAGGGAGCGGAGTAGACGGAGGAGGAGGAGGAGGAGGAGGAGGAGGAGGAGGAGGAAGAGGAGGAGGAGGAGGACGAAGAGGAAAAAGAGTAAAAGGCGGTGGTGGCCTAAAGAGCCCGAAGGCCTGTCGTCGTGCAAACTTGGCAACGTGATTTCAAAGTTGAGCGAATCGAGGTTCCGTCCAAGTTCCGTTCTAACTTTACCTGGTCAAGTACCGGGCCTTGCCTCCACACCCACTTCCATTCAACGGAAGCTCAGGTTATCACACACACACACACACACACACACACACACACACACACACACACACACACACACACACACACACACACACACACACACACACACACACACACACACACACACACACACACACACACACACACACACACACACACACACACACACACACACACACACACACACACACACACACACACACACACACACACACACACACACACACACACACACACACACACACACACACACACCCCACACACTCGTTGGCGCGGTTGGTAGAGTCCCAGACTGTCAGTACGGCGGTACCGGCGGTACCTGGTTCGAATCCTACCCAGGGCTGAAATTATTTCAGTATCGCTGCGCTTCGAGTCGTTACTCCAACTCTCGTGGGCGGGGAGTTGGGTGTGTGTGTGTGCGTGTAAGGTCATAGCATTACCCATAGATCGGTCATACGAGCTCTGAGCTCTCTTCCGGGAGGGAAATAGCTGTCGATCACGAGTCCAACACGTGATCCAGAGACCAAGGTGAATCACACACATATGCTGCGCACGCCTATCCGTCCAAAAGACCTACCACGCACCGAAACCAAACTGAGGAACTTTGTTCTGCAAGAGCTAAGGTTACAAAAACGTGTGTTTGTCTTTACACAGGTGCGTTTTGCAGGTATGAAAAGCTGTCCAATACGCAGAAATGCCGAGCGGGTCCAAAAAGGAAGCAACTGCTAACAAAATGTCTGTACACAGCAAATGTGTGTAAGAATGCATTTGAAGGCGAGGTGGTTAGGGTTCCTGTGTTAGAATATGTATGATATTTTGTCTGTTATGAGCCTGTGTGTGCGTGATATAAACGCGGGATAAAACACGTACACACACGCACAAAGGGAGAGAGAGGGAGAGAAAATGAGAAAGAGAGATAAAGAGAGGGAGAGACAGAGAGAGAGAGAGAGAGAGAGAGAGAGAGAGAGAGAGAGAGAGAGAGAGAGAGAGAGAGAGAGAGAGAGAGAGAGAGAGAGGCCTACAACTACCAGTTTACAATTGTCTTTCTGTTTTTCCTTCTCTCTCTCTCTCTCTCTCTCTCTCTCTCTCTCTCTCTGTGTGTGTCTGTGTGTGTGTGTGTGTGTGTGTGTGTGTGTGTGTGTGTGTGTGTGTGTGTGTGTGTGTGTGTGTGTGTGTGTGTGTGTGTGTGTGTGTGTGAACCTGTGTGTGAGTGTGTGCGTGCACGTGTGCGTGTTTTTGTGTGTGCGTGCGTAAAAACGGTAACCTCTGGGCCTAAGTGTTTGTGTCAACAGCAGGAGACAAATAATGCAGAAAGGTAAAGGATGATGCAAGAAGAGAAAACAGCAATGACTAGAGGAGGAGGAGGGGAGAGGAGGAGGAGGGGAGAGGAGGAGGAGGGGAGAGGAAGGAGAGGAGAGGAAGGAGGGAAGAGGAAGGAGGGAAGAGGAAGGAGGTGGGAGGAAGAGGAGAAGAGGTGGGGAGGGATGAGAGGGTAAGGGACGGAGAAGATGAGGAGCAGGTAGAAGAGAAGAAACAGAAGAAGAGGAGGAAGAGAACGAGGATAAGACTTGAAGCAGAATGGAGGTGGGAGGAAGCGGAGACGCGGTGGGGAGGGATGAGAGGGTAAGGGACGGAGAAGATGAGGAGCAGGTAGAAGAGAAGAAACAGAAGAAGAGGAGGAAGAGAACGAGGATAAGACTTGAAGCAGAATGGAGGAGGATAAGAGGAGGAGGCGGAAGAAGAAAGATAGAGAAGGAAGAGAAAGAGAAAAAGGAGGAGGAGGAGGAGGAGGAGGAGGAGGAGGAGGAGGAGTAAGAAGAGGAAGAGGAGGAGGAGAAGTACGAGGAGGAGGATGAAAATGAAGAGGAAGAGGAGAAGGAGGAGAAGTAGGAGGAGGACGAAAAGGAAGAGGAAGAGGAGGAGGAGGAGAAAGAGGAGGAAATGGAGAAGGAGGAGAAGCAGGAGAGGAGGAAGAAAAGGAGCAATAAAACGAGGAAGTGGAGGAAGAGGAAGAAGATATGGAAGAGGAAGAAGAAGAGGATGGAGGAGGAAGAGGAAGAAGAAGAGGATGGAGGAGGAAGAGGAAGAAGAAGAGGATGGAGGAGGAAGAGGAAAATGAGGAGGAAGAGGAGGAAGAGGAAGATTATATGGAAGAGGAAGAAGAAGAGAATGGAGGAGGAAG
>NC_134814.1:14815305-14822805 GCF_046742065.1 Oratosquilla oratoria
TGACTAGGTGAGGGTGAGAGAAAGGTTTGAAAAGAGAGAGAGAAAAAAGAGAAAGGTCCGGTTGAGGCAAGGAAAGAGAGGGAGAAAAGAGAATAAGCAAAAGAAAGAATGCGGAAAACAATCAACGAAAAATGAAAGACACAGGGGAAAGCCGATAGAGAAAATTAAAAACGAAGACCAAAACAATAGGAAGAACAGCAAACATGAAATGAAGTCAAACAATATAAAATGAAATGGAACAGAATAAGATTAAATAAAACATCATAAACAAAATGAAATAAAACAAAAATAGAAAATAAAGATAAAATAAAATATAACATTAAAAAAAATGAAAAAATAAAGATAAAATAAAATCAAACAAAATGATAAAATAGAATGAAATTACATAAAATAGAATTAAATAAGTTAATAGAATAAAATATAGTAGAGTAATATAGATAGATATTTATAGAAATAGATTAAAATAAAATGAAAATAAAATAAGATTAGATAAAAAATGAATAAAGAACTGGAATTATCTTAACCGTCTAAGATAAGTATTTATAAAAATAGATTAAAATAAAATAAAGATAGAATAAGATTAAATAAAAATAAATAAAGAAATGGAATTATCTTAACCATCTAAGGTTTACGGATGACTTTATTTTAATTTCACAAACAAAATATTTGTAATTTATGCTCAGCGGTCACAACAATGAAAAATTCAAAATTAATATGAAGACAATCAAGAATAACAAAATTCTTGGTAAAAAGTACAAATAATCGTTGGTGAGAATATAGACAAAGCTAACGCACATATACTACTTAGTTTCAATGCCAAAATTGGATTGAAATTATGAAAAACAAAATAAAAAGGTGTATTTGGTTAGGAAATGTTTGATATACAGTACACGCAGACATGACGATAGGGCCCCAGTCTGTGTCCAAATCGCAAAGTTTACAGTTAGGGTATAATCCTAGCTATGATCCCCTATAATGAAACTTGGAAACTGACGAAGCCAGTGGAAACTGGGATAAGGAGTAGACAGAGAGCAAAACTGAGAATAACAGTGTAAGTGAGGAGGAAGGTAAACTGACTAGAAGTAGCCACTGGGATGAAAGAGGTCTTAGAAAAGGCACAGGAATAGGAGTAGAAGTGAGCAAGGCAAACATCCAGTAAGATAATAGTTCAATACCTTGTGCCCTATGAGTCGGACCAGACTTTGTTTCTTCTCATATGTTCAGGACTCGAACCTAGAATAGTGGTTCCGAGTTCACCCCCTTGCCCACTGAGCCATGGAGCAGCGGGTCAGTGGGCAAGGGTATGAGCTCCGAACCATTGTTCTAGGTTCGAGTCCTGAACATGTGATAAGAAACAAAGTAAGATAATAGACGGAGCAGGTGTGATACTAACTGGACGCCGCGAGATAGCAAGCTTGGAAAAGGGAGATCAGACAGAAGGTGGAGGAACGAGAGAGAAAAGTTTGCAAGAGTGACGTGGCAGGAACTGAAAGAGGCCTTTACCCAGCCTCCAACAAGGGATAATCAGTTCACAAACCTAGACAATCCTGAACTCAATACACCGGACAACGACGCCCAGAATCTTTGTGTCACGTCACTCTGGAAGCCAGAAACTCCGGAACTCGAAGATTTCATTATTTCCCCAGTAACCCCCCCCCCCACCACCACCAACCCCAATCCTCGGCCCTCCGCCACCTCCCAGGAACCCCAGAAAACTTCGGACTTGAGGACACTTTCGGTAAAAGATGCTCGTGTAAATCCTCCAAGTTTTCCGAGGGTCGTTTTGACAAACTGCACAACACCGTGCGCCGCCTCCACATCTTTATCTCTTCCTCCTTTCGCCCTCCTCCTCCTCCTCCTCCCTATCTTTCCCCTTCTCTCTCTCTCTCTCTCTCTCTCTCTCTCTCTCTCTCTCTCTCTCTCTCTCTCTCTCTCTCTCTCTTCTCTCTTGCTCCGCCTCCACATCTTTATCTCTTCTTCTTTCGCCCTCCTCTCTCCCTCCTCCTCCTCTTCCCCCTCCTCCTCTCCTCCTCCTCCTATCTTTCCCCTTTTCTCTCTCTCTCTCTCTCTTTCTATTTCTTGCTCCGCCTCCACATCTTTATCTCTTCTTCCTTTCGCCCTCCTCCTCCTCCTCCTCCTCCTCCTCCCTATATTTCCCCTTCTCTCTCTCTCTCTCTCTCTTATTTCTTGCTCCCCCTCCACATCTTTATCTCTTCTTCCTTTCGCCCTCCTCCTCCTCCCTATCTTTCCCCTCCTCTCTCTCCTCTCTCTCTCTTCTCCTCTCTCTCTCTCTCTCTCTCTCTCTCTCTCTCTCTCTCTCTCTCTCTCTCTCTCTCTCTCCCTCTCTCTCTTGCTCCGCCTCCACATCTTTATCTCTTCTTCCTTTCTCCTCCTCCTCCTCCCTATCTTTCCCCTTCTCTCTCTCTCTCTCTCTCTCTCTCTCTCTCTCTCTCTCTCTCTCTCTCTCTCTCTCTCTCTCTTATTTCTTGCTCCGCCTCCACATCTTTATCTCTTCCTCTCCTCCTCTCTATCTTTCCCCTTCTCTCTCTCTCTCTCTCTCTCTCTCTCTCTCTCTCTCTCTCTCTCTCTCTCTCTCTCTCTCTCTCTTGCTCCGCCTCCACATCTTTATCTCTTCTTCCTTTCGCCCTCCTCCTCCTCCTCCTCCCTATCTTTCCCCTTCTCTCTCTCTCTCTCTCTCTCTCTCTCTCTCTCTCTCTCTCTCTCTCTCTCTCTCTCATCTTTATCTCTTCTTCCTTTCGCCTCCACATCTTTATCTCCTCCTCCTCCTCCTCCCTATCTTTCCCCTTCTCTCTCTCTCTCTCTCTCTCTCTCTCTCTCTCTCTCTCTCTCTCTCTCTCTCTCTCTCTCTCTTTCTTGCTCCGCCTCCACATCTTTATCTCTTCTTCCTTTCGCCCTCCTCCTCCTCCTCCCTATCTTTCCCCTTCTCTCTCTCTCTCTCTCTCTCTCTCTCTCTCTCTCTCTCTCTCTCTCTCTCTCTCTCTCTCTCTCTCTCTCTCTCTCACTTTTCTCATTTCCTCCAATATTGTACTCATACATTACAAAGACGCTTCAGCGTCATCACCTGATAGAGCGTCGTTACTTGCGGCGTAGGTCGCAGGGATGGCGGTTTGAGTCCTGCCACCGGCGAAGTTGAACCAAGGTCATGGTTCATTAAATTCCACGCTACAAAGCCCTCTGTGAGGGGCACCGTCCTAGCTCCCGATAGGGGGGAGTTTGTGACGTTAAACCATATAAAAAGATATATTTTGTTTCGATTAACTATTTTGCTCAGCTGAGGAGATGGAGGTACGGGGAAGAAGGGTTTCCAGGGTGACGGGGACGGGAAGGAAGAAGAGGAAGGGGTGGGAGGGGAAGAGGAAGGGGTGGGAGGGGAAGAGGAAGGGGTGGGAGGGTGAGGGGAGGTTGTAAAATATAGCTCCCAACTAACTCTTTCTCTTTCCACTCTCTCTTAACAAAGAAAATCCCTCTCTTTCTCCCTCCCTCCCTCCCTCCCTTCCCTCCTCCCTCACCTCCTCTCTCTACCATTCCCATGTACTTCCCCATTCCAACTCCCATACGAAGATACTTTATTTTTCATTTTACTCACTCTCCATAACTTTACTCCCAATCCCAAACCACTCCCACTCCCACTCGACGACAACTACTCCCAATTAGCTTTCAATCCATCTATCGCCTTCTTTTCAATCCCCCTTCTATCCCCGCCTCCCCCCTCTCCCCCTCAGCTCTTTTTACAATTGCACGATATTTACACTTTAAGCACAGCAGCGTCTGTTTGTTTGTTTGTTTGTTTGTTCGTCTGTTTGTTTGTTTGCGAAAGTTTCCGTTCAGCTTTATTTGCGTCGACGTCAGTTTTGTGTTTGAGTCTGAACCGAGGAGACTTTTCCAATGAAGGGTTTAAGAATTCATTACTCGTTATTACTCCTTTATTCATCAGAAGAGAGGAGAGAGGAGGGGGGAAGAGGATAGGAGAGAGAAGGAGGGAAGAAAAGATGGAGGGAGGAGAAGAAAGGGGGAGGGTATAAGTGAAGATGAAGGAAGAGGAAGGGTGATAGAGGAGGAAGTAGAGGAGGACGAAGAAAGGGAGAAAGAAGATGAGGAAGAGGAGGAAGAGGAGGAAGAGGAGAAGGAGGTAGAGGAAAAGGAGGTAGAGGAAAAGATGGCGGTGACAGAGGTTAAGATAAATGAAATAGAAAAGGAAGAAGAGAGAAAGAGGGAAGAGAAGGAGAAGGTAGGGAGTGATAGAGGCAGATGTATTGGAAGTAGAAGCGGAAGAAAAGAAAAGAGGAGGAAGATGAGAAGGAGGAATAGGAAAAGGAAGACTAGGAAGAGGATGACAATGATTGAGAAAGATTAGGAGGAGAAGGGGAGGAGGAAGGAGGAGGAGGAGAAGGAGGAGGAAGAGAGAAGGAGGAATAGGAAAAGGAAGACTATGAAGAGGAGGAGAATGATTAAGAAAGAGCAGGAAGGTGGTAGAGGAGGAGGGGGAGGAGAAATGAGGAGGAGATAGGAGGAGGAGGAGGAGGAGGGAGGAGGAAGAGGATGGAGGAGGAGGAAGAGGAGGAGGAGAAGGAGGAAGGAGGAGGAAGGTGGAGGAAGAGGAGTGGGAAAACGAAGAAGCAGAGGAAGACGGAGAAAGCAAAAGAGGAAGAGACACAGGAGCTTACGCCAGGAAGCGCTTAGATGCGGCCGAAGCCGTCACTTTAGCCTCATTATGCGGTTTTTGCACTACTGGGTAGAGATCGGGGAGAAGTGCGGGACTCGAACCCGCAACTAGGAGGATGTGACCCCATACACATTTCCGATTGCGCCACAAGGACACAATATATAGGATGAGACAGGAAATAGGAAAGAGGAAGGAAGAAGACGAAAAGGAAAAACGAAAAAGACGGGAACGAAGACGAGGAAAAGTAAGAGGAGGAAGATGAGGGGAAGAAAGAAAAAGAGGAGGAGGAGGAGAATAGGAGGAAGATGAGAAAAATAGGAAGAGGAAGAAAGGAGAAGAGACGAGTGAGGTCGGAAAAGGAGGAAAAGAAGGAGAGGGAAAAGGAGAATGAGAGGGAGGAGAAGAGAAAGGATAACAAAGAAAAGTAGAAGGAAGAGCAGAGGTAGGAGGAGGAGGAGAGGAAGAAGGAGGAACAGAAGTTGGAAAAAGAGGAAGAGAAAGAGAGGGCAAAGAAGAATGAGAGCGAGGAAGAAGGAGCAGAAGAACCATGACGAGGAGGAGAAGCAGAGGGAAGAGCAAAAGGAGGAGGAGGAGAAGAAGGAGGAGGAGGAGCAGAAGGAGGATCCAGTGAAGGGCTGGGAGAGAGGAGACGTGGAAGAGAAGATTGAGAGAGGATAGGTGGGGTAGAAGAGAGAGATAGATAAATAGATAGGGAGAGAGAAAGAGAGAGAGAGAGAGAAGTGAGAATGCGAAAGAGATGAAGAAAGACACAGAGAAAGAAAAAGAGAGAGATGGAGATCAAGAGAAAGATATATAAAGGGGATAAAAGACAGAAGAAAAAAATACAATCACATGTACCATTTTTGGTCATTTCCTCTAATTCGGGCTGCCGACACAATCTTTCATTCATCTCCAAAGCGCCTTAGATGAAGGTTAGATATAAAAAAAAAATGACAAAGGCTAGGTCGATAAGATGCGATCAAATGTGACAATGTGTCGGAGGAAAGGGAGCAAAGAAGGAGAAGAAAGAATAAGAAACTGGAGGAGAAGAAGGATGGAAGAGAGAAGGGAGAAACGAGAAGAAGTATAAGAAGTACATGGAGTGGGGCAGAGAAGGAGATAAAGTGAATAAAAGAAGAGGGGAAAGAAAATAAGAAGGAAAAGAGTAAGAGGTAAAAATGTAGTAGGAAAGATATCAGAAGTGAAGAGAGTGAAAAGTAAAAGAGTAAGACGGAAAAGAGAAAGGAATTGAAGGAGGAGGAGGAGAAAGAAACGTAAGCGGAGGCCTCGGGGGTGGGTGGGGGTGAGGGGGAGGGAGAGGTAACGGCGCCGCTGAAAAAGGACGCAATGATAAAGGACCAAATCCATTGCGGGACACCTAACAAGGGCACGTGGAGCAATGAGCCCCGCAGGCGGAATAAGGAGAAGAGACGGGAAAGAAACTCGAGTCCGAAGAGGAAGAGATGACGTGGCGGTAGACGAGGAGGAGGTGCAGGAGGAGGAGGAAAAGGGTGAGGAAGAGGAGGAGCAAGAGGAGAAGAACAAGGAACAGCAGATGGAGGAGAATAAGAGAACGATGAGAAAAAATAGGAGGAAGAGAGTGAGGAGGAAGAAAAGAGAAGTTGGAAGATACAAGCGAAGTTGGAAAAAGAGAAAGAGAGGGAAAGGAAAAAGGAGAATGAGAGGGAGGAGGAGGAGAGGATTACAAGAAGGAAAAGCTGAAGGAGGAGGAGAAGGAGGAGGAACAGAAGGAGTGGCAAGAGGATAAGGAATAGGAGCAGAAGAAAGAGGAGGAGGAGGAGGAGGAGGAGGAGAGGAAGAATGAGGAACAGAAAGAGGAGCAAAAGGAGGAGTAGGAGAAGAAGGAGGAGGAGGAGGAATAGAAGGAGGGGCAAGAGGATAAGGAATAGGAGCAGAAGAAGGAGGAGGAGGAGAGGAAGAATGAGGAACAGAAAGAGGAGCAAAAGGAGGAGTAGGAGAAGAAGGAGGAGGAGGAAAGGCTTTTGGGGTATGAGTTAATTCACAGCACTAGAGGCGAGGAAATAACGTTTAGGGGGGAAGACCTCTTGGTAGCTTCTGGGAGAGTCTTGAAGACGCCGAGCTGGAGCGCTGAGAGCGGCAGCGCGTTCACCATTGCCGTAAAGTGCCACCAAAGCCACGCTTCCTTACCGGTTGCATTTTACCTTCCTATTTTCTAACTGTCGCCAGGACATCTTATTCTGGTCATCCACTCGTTAATTCAAACGTTAGGTTTATTTCTATGGCTGAGTGTCTTATTTTGATCATTTTGACGGAATTGCAGAGGTCAAAGGAAAAATTAACAATCAGTGTGTAGCTCATCTTGTACGACGACGTTCACTTATAAGTACTACAATGACAGGAGAAATCTGTAAAACTATTGCAAACGTGTTTCTTAACGTTTCATAATTATAATAAGAATATATCAGTTATTTCAGAAAGATTCGCTCACGTAGCAATTCTATAAATTTCTGGACCTATATATCATCCAAAACTTCCTTGAGGACATCTATGTGGTACTTAGAAATGAAACCAACTCTATATTGGTCTTGGTTAGTGAGAGTCCCTTAGACCCTCAAAAGAGTTGAGTAAATACTATAGAGAGAAATTAGAAGGGGAGATATTAGGGAGAAAAAAAAAATAGACAAAAAAAAAAAAAACGGAAAACTAACACAAGCGTCTTCGCGCATTTTTTTTTTTTTTTTTTGGGGGGGAAGGGGGAGCTTGGTGGGTTGGGTTGAGAGGAGGGGTGCAAATTGTGTCTGAAAAGTGTGACCAAGCTGTCACCGCCAGGGGAA
>NC_134814.1:14827805-14832805 GCF_046742065.1 Oratosquilla oratoria
TAGTGTGACATCCATTTTAGTGTGACATCCATTTACTGTGATGAAGAGGCAAATGTCACCCAAAACACTTGTAAGGGTCCAGAGAAAAACTGTTCCAGTTTGAATTAGGAGAGAAGAAAAAATACATCATGTGTGGTATAGCCCTGTATGACTAGTAATAGTATATTCACCTGTATTAACACACACACACACACACACACACACACACACACACACACACACACACACACACACACACACACACACACACACACACACACACACACACACACACACACACACACACACACACACACACACACACACACACACATTTACTCGGTGGTGCTGTTGATAGAGCACTGGACTGCTAGTACGGTGGTGCCCGCAGCGCCTGGTTCGAATCCTGCCCAGGGCCGAAATTATTTCGGTATCGCTGCGCTTCGGGTCGTTACTCTGACTCTCGTGGGCGGGGAGTTGGGTGTGTGTGTGTGTGTGTATGTGTGTGTGTAAGGTCATAGCATTACCCATAGATCGGTCATACGAGCTCTGAGCTCTCTTCCGGGAGGGAAATAGCTGTCGATCACGAGTCCAACACGTGATCCAAAAGACCAAGGTGAACACACACACACACAACACACACACAACACACACACACACACACACACACACACACATACACACACAAATACACACACACACATACACGCGCGCACACATACACACACACACACGCAAACACACACACACACACACAAATACACACACACACATACACGCGCACACACACGCACACACACACACACACACACACACACATAAACGCACACAAAAACACACGCGCGCGCATGCGCATGGACACAAACACATTTGCCAAGTCGAAGCCTTCAGTGTGCGGTATTTTGGAATGATTTTTCTATTACATATGCAATGCTCTTAATCCAATATATTTCATAAAACATTTTGTCAAATCCATTTGGACAATACATCCCATTTTTTTACTGAAATGACGCGAATCACACTCGGCTCCAGTACAATAGTTGCCAGCGACCTATTTTCTGAAAAGTTTGTGATGCACGTCAAGAATATATATATATATATATATATATATATATATATATATATATATATATATATATATATGTATATATACATATATATGTATATGTATGTATATATACACACATACATATGCATACATTTTTCTTATTCTTCTTTTTCTTTTCTTTTTTTTTCTTCGTCCTTGGCCCTTTTAAAAAAAATTAGCCACCGGAGGAAAACAGGTGTTTCTAAATAAATTTTGACATAAGTCCCTATCACCCCCCTAAATACCCTCTTATCGTGATAGATAACACCTAATCGCGAAAATACTCACTCGCTAAAAACGTTCAGGCACAGAAATGAAAGCCAAAAAGCTGTAGATTAGGGAAAAACAATGTGGCTACGACAAATCACGAAAAAGTGGCACAACCTTCACACCGTTACTGAAGAACTACACGTTTATCCTGGCTGCCACCAGGTGATTTAAATCAATTGTCGGAAAATTCCTCTGCAGAGAGAGAGAGAGAGAGAGAGAGAGAGAGAGAGAGAGAGAGAGAGAGAGAGAGAGAGAGAGAGAGAGAGAGAGAGGGAGAGAGAGAGAGAGAAAGAGAGAGAGAGGAGGGGAAGACAGAGGGAAAGAGAGAGAGAGAGAGAGAGGGGGGGGAAGGAAGACAGAGGGAAAGAGAGAGAGAGAGAGAGATAAAGAGAGAGAGAGAGGTAAAGAGAGAGAGAGAGAGAGAGAGAGAGAGAGAGAGAGAGAGAGAGAGAGAGAGAGAGAGAGAGAGAGAGAGGAGAGGAAGAGAGAGAGAGAGAGAGAGAGAGAGAGAGAGAGAGAGAGAGAGAGAGAGAGAGAGAGAGAGAGAGAGAGAGAGAGAGAGAGAGAGAGAGAGAGAAAGTAAGAAAAGAGAGAGAATATGAGATGGAGAGGAGAGAGAGAGAAAGTAAGAAAAGAGAGAGAATATGAGATGGAGAGCAGAGAGAAGGCAGAGAGGTAAAGAGCAAGTGCGTTCTTTCGAACAACCAGTATGTCGACGGCCACCATCAATTTAAAATGAACATTAATATATTATAATCAAAACGATAATTGAGAGCCTGTGAATTATTAATCACAAACAGATTACTAATTACTTCAGTTCCATTTTTCCCTTCATTAGTGGAAGCTTTTAGCGCTTGAAGCTTTCGGCGATGTATTTATCAGGAACTTGGAAATGGCGTTCTTCGTGAATATCTTTTAGTTGGTTTATATTCATATCTATCTTTATCCTTATCATTTTTTATCAATATTTTCCCGGAAAAAAAAATCTAAAACCAACAGAAATGCAAGTCCGGATAGCATTTACCTCATTTTGATCATTTATTAATTTATGTTCTTTACTTGTTACATTTTATTTTTCATCTATTCATCTATTCTATCTACAGAACTACTGGTGGGTTTAGATAACTTAAACTAGGCTAGCTTAGGTTAGGTTAGTTTCTATAGGTTTAATTTTCACGGAAAATTGAAGAAGACGTAAATAGAAAATATATATATTTTCCTTTTCTTTTTTTTATCCACAAACTTGCCTAAAAAAACTACAGTTGTTCTGATTTTTATCACTTAACTGCATATATATATATATATACATGTATACATATATATATATATATGTATGTATATACATATATATATATATATATATATATATATATATGTATACATATATATATGCAAAGTAGACCACTTGGAAGAAGAAACTAATGAAGCAGTGTTTTCGTATATTACATCTTCAGTGCAATGAAGATGTAATATACGAAAAACGCTCTGCTTCGTTAGTTTCTTTTTTCCAATCGATCTACTTTGCATAAGTGAACACACGTACCCGTGTTCCTTATTAGCATATATATATATATATATATATATATATATACATATATATATATATATATATATATATATATATATATATATACATATATATATATATATATATATATATATACATATATATATATATATATATATATATATATATATATGTATATATATATACAGTATATTTATTCTCAAAATGCTAAATTTGATGCAGCAAAAATAAAAGAGATCAAAGGAACCCATTTAACAATCCATGCAGACATGGCTTGCTATCACGCTCTCATGCACGTACTCACTAATGTGTTTACGCTCACTGCCGGGCCACCACCCTGTGTATGAATGAGTATGTATTTACATATGTATATATGTATGTACGTATGCATGTAAGCAGGATGCTTGTACATATGAATACATGCATACATGTAGGCAGCATCCTTGTGCATATGAATACATGTATACATGTAGGATGTATGCATTAATGTATGTATGTATTATGTATGCATGTATGTATGTATGTATTTATGTATGTATGCATTATGTATGTAACAATCTATATATATATGCATTTATGTGTACATATGTATGTCTTTGCTTGTTTGTTTATGCGCGCGTGCGTGTCTGTGTGTGTGTGTGTGTGTTATGTAGGTATGTGAACACGTATGTTTGTATATGTGTATATATATATATATATATATATATATATACATACATATATATATACATATATATATATATTTATATATATGCTAAGAGATATTTTAATGAAGGAAGGGAGACAGCACTGTATGGGCAGACATGGAACATAGGTGGGGGATGGTTGTGTATAGATGATGGTGTAATGCACGGAGGGGAGTGTATGGGGGATGAGGGGGTTAGGAATTACATACATACATATAACAACGGGTTTTCCCCCTTACACGGGGGGTAGCCAAAAAGAAAAAGGCATAGAAAATACTCCCACCCATTTTATCCCCTACATATTCCACTCGCCTCCACCCTCCTCACTCCCTCTCATCTTGGCACCTCCTGGATGACGGGTCATCCCTGCATACTGCCCACTGCCCTGGGTCACATCTACAGCAAGGACGCTTCATTATTTCGGCGACCCCCCCCCTCTCCGTCCCCTCATGCAGAAAAGAAGACGGGGAGAAATCCCTTCGGGCTGCGCCAATATTTTTATCGTACATACTTCCTCACCCGCCATCCCCCACCCACTCCCCCTCATGCATCACAGCATCATCCATACACAACCCTTCTCCATTCACCCCTGTCTTCTGTCCTCTCCCGTCCTTCCTCTTTCGTAATGCCCCTTTTACCCCATCCATCCATCTCATCCTAGGTCGCCCCCTCATATTCACTCTTTCCACCTCTGCCTTCCACACCTCTTTTAGTAATCTTTCTTCACTCATTCTTTCCATGTGCCCAAACCATCCTAATACTCTTTCATCAACCATATCCCCCAACTCCCTTTCCATCCCTGTTCTCCTCCTCACCTCTTCATTTCTCACTCTATCTAGCCTAGTAACCCCTATCATACTTCTCAGACATTTCATCTCAAACACATTCAAACTCCTTCTCTCTTCCTCTCTCATGTTCCATGTTTCTGCCCCGTACATTGTTGTTGGCACAATCACTCCTTCATATAACCTCCTCTTAGCATCCATTCCCAGATGTCTATTTCTCATTACATTTTTTAATCCACCAAGGCATTTACTCGCTTCTCTCAATCTACATTCTACCTCCACCCCCACTCCTCCCTTTCCTGCCATATTCACACACAAGTATCTAAAAATATCCACTTCCTTCAGTCTCTCTCCCTTAATACTCACTTCCAGCCTGCTCTCACTCTCTCCCCTTGTACATCTCATCATCTTACTTTTGCCCACATTTATCTTCAGCTTCCTTCTTTCACACACCTTCTCAAACTCTGTTACTAACTTCCTCAATCCCTCCTCTGATCCTGCTACAAGCGCAGTGTCGTCAGCAAACAGCAACTGGCTCATTTCCCATTTTTTCCATTTTCTTTAACCATCTCCAACCCTCTCGCACCACCCCATCCATGTATAAATTGAACAGCCAGGGCGACATAACACATCCCTGACGCAGCCCGAAGGAATTTCTTCCCATC
>NC_134814.1:14845305-14847805 GCF_046742065.1 Oratosquilla oratoria
ATGCCCTTGAAATACGGGAATTTAATGAACAAATTTTCTGTACTTCACAGTGAACAAGTGCAAAGACTACAGAAACGGTTAAGATAAGAAAATAGATTGATAAAACTTAAAAGAAAGATGAAAAAAATGTAGAGGTCTTTTAATTTAAGAATATTGAACCAAGGAAGACTTTCTTGGGGTCGATTCACACATGTCAGTGCCGTATACGTACCGTGTCAGTTCCGTGTCAGTGATATCAGTGACACTTCCGTGACGTCTATACACACGTATCCGTAGTGTCTCCGTACAGCGTAAATCAGTGATTTCCAAGATGACAAAATTTTCAGGAGTAGAGTTGGCAATGATTGTCATAATGCAAGGCCAAATTTTGTGCTATAGCAATTTTCGTGACTAAATTTGAAAATTACCCAACTAAGAGAAAGAAGGGAAAAGGCTAACCTTATTTATAGCTAGCTCACATGTTTTGTTAGTAAAAATGAAGAAGGTATCAACATCAATAAAAAGTACTTATATCATCTACTCAGAAAAAAACTAACCATAAATTTACAGTGTGTATGTATGTGTGTGTGTGTGTGTGTGTGTGTGTGTGTGTGTGTGTGTGTGTGTGTGTGTGTGTGTGTGTGTGTGTGTGTGTGTGTGTGTAAATGGTCACGTGACACCTTCCGTACGGGTCGGCACTTTTCCTTTACCTTTGACTGACGCCAATTTATTTCATTCAGCTTTGAATAAACCAGCCATTGAAGTGAACGATACATTATGGAGATTGTGAAACCTGTATGAAAACGGACGTAGCTGAATGACACAAACTTAGATTTAGATTCAAATTTAAATATAGATTAATATTTAGATTCAAGCTAAACTCCACATCATCCTCTTAATCTAGATATCTTCCAATAAGATATCTGAGTCTCAGCTCACATTTCGTTCCAGATAGAATATGTCTCTTCATAAAGAATCAATACACTTCAATCATTTAATTTCAAGCCCCTTACTTCAACTCCGTTACGTTGGAAACCGTTACATTTGAAAACACGACCGTTAATTTTGTTTCATTTAAAAACCCACCGTAAAGTTCTGTAACATCCTCATTTTTTCGTTGACTTCGTTACATTTGAAATAACGGCCATTAATTCCGTTACATTAAAGAAAATACCAGTTGGTTCTGTTAAATCTAAAAGAAAAAAAAAAAAAAAAAAAAAAAAAAAAAAAAAAAAAAAAAAAACGTTAATTCCGTTACATTTGAAACAACGACCGTTAATTCCGTTACATTAAGATACCCGCAAATTGGCTCTGCAACATCTGAACATATTTTCCGTTCATTCCGTTACACTTGAAAGAAGGACATCTGGTTCCGTTAATTTTCCATTAATTAAAAAATAATATTATTTTCGTTGCATTCAAAAGAAAGCCAGTTGGTTATGCTACATCGAGATTTTTTTTTTCATTAATTCCGTTACATGGAAAACTGTCGTAAGTGTAAAAAGCACATCACCGATGGCGCGTGGCCGACATACTGTCATCCGACTAATTTTTATCACATGACGGAAAAAAAAAAAAAAAAAGGGATACTGATATTTTGCTCCTCGGCTAAAATTCCGTTTCATTTTTACAGCAAATATTCACATCGGCACACGTATATTCCGGCTACACGCACTCACGCATAACCACAGACACACACACACACACACACACACACACACACACACACACACACACACACACACACAAACATACATACATACACATATATGCACATACATACACATAGGCACAACACACGGACGCACACACATAAACACACACACACACACACGCACACGCATACACACACGCACACACACACACACACACAGGCACAGCACACGGACACACATATACACACACATAAACACACACAAACTCTTTCTCTCTCTCTCTCTCTCTCTCTCTCTCTCTCTCTCTCTCTCTCTCTCTCTCTCTCTCTCTCTCTCTCTCTCTCTCTCTCACACACACACACACACACACACACACACACACACACACACACACACACACACACACACACACAAACAAACACACATACACTGAGCGTGTGTGCGTGAGTGTGTGTGTGTGAACGTGTATATGTGTGTGTGTGTGTGTGTGTGTGTGTGTGTGTGTGTGTGTGTGTGTGTGTGTGTGTGTGTGTGTGTGCGCGCGTGTGTGTGAGAGAGAGTGTGTATGTGTGCGCGCGCGTGTGCGTGTATGTATATGTTTATGTGTGTGTGTGTGTGTGTGTGTGTGTGTGTGTGTGTGTGTGTGTGTGTGTGTGTGTGTGTGTGTGTGTGTGTGTGTGTGTGTGTGTGTGCGCGTGTGTGTGAGAGAGAGTGTGTATGTGTGCGCGCGTGTGTGCGTGTATGTATATGTTTATGTGTGTGTGTGTGTGTGTGTGTGTGTGTGTGTGTGTGCGTGTGTGTGTGTGCGTGTGTGTACGTGTGTATGTGTGTACGTGTGTATGTGTGTGCGTGTGTGTACGTGTGTA
>NC_134814.1:14850305-14852805 GCF_046742065.1 Oratosquilla oratoria
ATATTATATATATTATATATATATTATATATATATGCATATATATGTATATATGTCTATATATATATATATATATGCATATATATGTATATATATATGCATATGTATATATTTGCATATGTATATATATATATGCATATATATATATATATATATGCATATATATGTATATGTAAATAAATATATATATATATGCATGTATATATATATATATATATATATATATATGTATATATATATGCATGTATTTATATATATATGCATATGTATATATATATATATATATGCATATGTATATATATATGCATATATGTATATATATGCATATGTATATATATATGCATATATATATGCATATGTATATATATATATGCATATATATGCATATGTATATATATATATGCATATATTCATATGTTATATATATATATGCATATATATATATAATATATATATATGCATATGTATATATATATATATGCATATATATATAATACATATATATGCATATGTATATATAATATATATATATATATATATATATATATATTTAACAACCACAATGCACTTTAATTCTAAGCCATCAACATCGGGAGATCCAATGGGGCCACATGCAGAAATTGAAATGTGGTACTGCCGAGGACTCGAACTCAGCGATCACATGACAAGTGCCGTAGTAACTAACCAACTACGTGTGTTTTATAAATGCAAGGTAACCATATAAGAAAATAAACAAACGGAGCAGAGTGCTTTCGTATATTACATCTTCAGTGTAAATGACAAAGAAAGAGGGTACGGCAAACATAATATAGTATGACAAGAGCATAAGGAACTACACTAGGAAAGATAGTGGACGAATTGTCCGAGCGTGGGTCACACGCCCGAACAATGTGTGTGTGTGTGTGTGTGTGTGTGTGTGTGTGTGTGTGTGTGTGTGTGTGTGTGTGTGTGTGTGTGTGTGTGTGTGTGTGTGTGTGTGTGTGTGTGTGTGTGTGTGTGTGTGTGTGTGTGTGTGTGTGTGTGTGTGTGTGTGTGTGTGTGTGTGTGTGTGTGTGTGTGTGTGTGTGTGTGTGTGTGTGTGTGTGTGTGTGTGTGTGTGTGTACATAGATATACATATATATATAATACATATCTGTGATGGCAGTGCGGGTAGTATTGCGGTAATTTATGTCATCGTGGTGGCAGTTATGGTGGTGGTTACGGTTGTGGTCACGTTGGTGGTGGTGTTAGTTGTGGTGGTGGTGATAGTGGTAGTGGTAGTGGTAGTGGTGGTGGTGTTAGTTGTGGTGGTGGTGATAGTGGTAGTGGTGGTGGTAGTGGTGGTGGGGTTAGTGGTGGGGTTAGTGGTGGTGGTGGTAGTGGTGGTGATTATTGTTATGATGGTGGTAGTGGTGGTGGTAGTGGTGATGATAGTGGTGGTCGTGATGATGGTTGTGCTGGTTGTGGTGGCGGTGATTACAGTGGGGTTACAGAGGTGGTGGTCATGGTAGTGGTGATGGTGGTGGTGGTTGTGTTAGTAGTGATGGTGTCAGTAGTAGTGGCGGTGGTAGTAATCGTGGTTGTGGTGGGGGTGGTGCTAGTGGTAGGGTTGGTGGTAGTGGTTGTGGTGGTGATGTTGGTGGTTGTGCAGGTGTTAGTAGTGATGGTGGTAGTGGCGGTGGTAGTGGTATAAGCTGTTGTGGTAGCAATTGTTGCGGTAGTGTTGGTGGTGTAGGTTACGGTGGTGGTGGTGTTGTTGGTTACGCTGGTGTTGTTGGTGGTTACAGTGTTGATAGTTACGGTTGTGCTGGTTACGGTTGTGCTGGTTACGTTGGTGGTGGTGGTGGTGGTGGTAGTAATGGTGGTGGTGTTGGTGGTGTTAGTAGTGGCAGTGCTCGAGATGGTTGTTTTAATGGTTATAAAGTGGTGGTGGTTAAAGTGGTGGTGGTTAAAGTGGTGGTGGTGGTTAAATTGGTGGTGGTTAAAGTGGTGGTGGTTAAATTGGTGGTGGTGGTTAAATTGGTGGTGGTTAAAGTGGTGGTGGTGGTTAAATTGGTGGTGGTTAAAGTGGTGGTGGTTAAAGTGGTGGTGGTTAAAGTTGTGGTGATAGTTGACCCTGGTGGTGTCTATGGTGGCTGTAGTGATGGTAGAGATGGTTTCGGGGGTGGTAACATTATTAGTTATGGTTATTGCAATAGTAATGGTTGTAGTAATAGTACTGGTTGTGGTGGTAGTAATAGTGCTTGTGATGCTAGGGATAGTAGTGGTGGTGGCTGTGGTGGTAGTTTTGGTGGTGGTAGTGGTAGTGATGGTCATTGTGGTGGTGATGGTCGTTACGGTGATGGTGGTATAATAGCGATTGTGGTGATGGTGATAGTAGTAGTTATTGTGCTAGTGGTAGTATGGGTAGTTCTGGTGGCTGTGGTGGTAGTGGTAGTAAGTGGTTGTAGTGTTGGGAGTAGTAGTAGTAGTAGTCATAGTAGTGGTAGTAGTGCAAGGTACTATCTGTATTGTTGGCGGT
>NC_134814.1:14857805-14867805 GCF_046742065.1 Oratosquilla oratoria
TTTGCCAAAAGACATTTTCCAGGACAAAGGTCATGTTGTGTGTGTGTGTGTGTGTGTGTGTGTGTGTGTGTGTGTGTGTGTGTGTGTGTGTGTGTGTGTGTGTGTGTGTGTGTGTGTGTGTGTGTGTGTGTGTGTGTGTGTGTGTGTGTGTGTGTGTGTGTGTGTGTGTGTGTGTGTGTGTGTGTGTGTGTGTGTGTGTGTGTGTGTGTACGCGCCTGCGGACGCGTGCGTGTGTGTACATGCGCGTACATGTATATGTGTTCATATTTGTGTGTATGTACATGCGTGTGTGTGTGTGTGTGTGTGTGTGTGTGTGTGTGTGTGTGTGTGTGTGTGTGTGTGTGTGTGTGTGTGTGTGTACGTGTATGTACGTGTATGTACGTGAATGCACACGAGCATCCAACCACCAAATTACTAACAGGATGTCACATTTCTTTTCCATGTGATTCTATTCATCTTCGAGTGAGAGAATGGGAACCTCAGTTCGGTGTATTACCCTTTATCAAGAATTGGCACCACTCGTGTATATCTCAGCAGGAACCCTCCTCTTTATCACCTCGGAGCGACCAGATCTAGTTCCCATTTTCGACACAATGACCCATTTAGAAATCCTATTGGAGCTGACGTCAGCTGGTTCTGTTCACCTGAGGACAAAACTCCTGTAGTTGGAGAAGGGCACTCATTAACTCAATCATTCAATAAGTTAACTGAGTTTCGTTTAACTCAGTAACACGTCAAATTTAATCCACTTTACTAAAGCCTCAATGCGTTTCCGTGATCCTCGTCCACTTGACACTAATATCTTACTCTTCGTCTCAGAAACTAGAGAAGCCTTTATTTCTTCTCCGCCTTCTTTCCACTTCCATACCGAGTGGCCCTTTTCTTGTATTGTGACTGCCGTCAGCCGATTTTATTCTTCATGTTAATGTAACGCATAGCGCGTGTTTCTCAACATGTGCCTTTTAGCTAAAGATTTTTTTTTTGTAAAATTTGTAATCGTATCTTTAAAATTGTGAATGGAAAACAGAAGCTTCCAGTCAACCAGTCCACCTGCTTGACTTAACAAGAAGAAATATTTCCTTTTCACCACTACCACTACTACCACCACCACCATAGCTATGGTCATCATGGCTATCACCACCACAAACTCCAACGACCACCGCCACCGTTACAGCCACCATCACTACCACCGTAACCACCACTACCACCACCACTAACACAAACCACCATTGCCGTTACCGCCACCACCGCTGCTGCTGGTGTATCTAATCCTGCCACCACAACCACCACCACCACCTTCACACTCCCCTTCCCTCAGGCCTTCAATTACCATCAAAGTCGGCATCCCCTAACAATCGCCCTAATAGACCAACTTCCTCCTCGCCGATTGGTCTGATGACGTCACACTGATTATGGCGATCGACCAATACGGGATGACAAGAGAGGAATTGACTTGAGACGATTTCTCGAGAATTATGACGTCACTGACGTAAATACAAAAAATGTAATATTAATTAATTCAACTTATTTGTGAGGGAGGATGCTGGCTAAGTATATAATAACATCAACAGCAAAATTATAATAGTAACAACAAAAACAACAGTAATAAAAATAATTATAAAATAAATCATATTTCTTATCACTAATGATGACGGTAATACCTGGAAAAATGTGTTAATTTACACAATAAGCTCCCGTCTAGTATTGTGCAGAGGATTTCATTCAGTAGACCAAGTCTACAAGACACGTTCCAGTTACCTCGAGAGTAGTACACTCTGACGTCACCATATCCTGACCTCAGGACATCATCATACCTTCTGTATCATATTTCAATGCTCTTTCTCTTTCGCTCTCTCTTTCTCTCTCTCTCTCTCTCTCTCTCTCTCTCTCTCTCTCTCTCTCTCTCTCTCTCTCTCTCTCTCTCTCTCTCTCTCTATTTTATCTTTGTCCCCAAAAACTAGGAGTCACGAAATTCTAGATCTACAAAGTGAAAATCCGTAAAGGTAGGCACTCTGTTGCTGGAGCACCCGAGGACAGTTCGACCTGGCACTCCGGCGAAGTGAGTGTCATCTATATTGGGAGAGGGGACGCAGAGCGCATGACAGCGGGGTCTGAGAAAGAGTAGGTATAAAGTCCCCAAAAAGTCTAAAGCAAAAGCAATATATACTATACTAGACTATACTATATCATACTATACTATACATTATAGTGCTTCTCTCCTTCATATTGTATCTTGTGGGACACTTCATATGTATACACACACACACACACATCCACCCACCCACCCACACACCCACACACACACACACACACACACACACACACATATACATATATACATATATATATATATATATATATATATATATATATATATATATATATATATATATATATATATTCTTATGAAGGATAAGTGGAAAAGATGGTAGAGAAACGCGGGTTGGAGCGAGAACACTATATTCCTGACGACATATATATGTATAAATATATATATATATATATATATATATATATATATATATATATATATATATATATATATATTAGCGTACTTGCGTAAACTTAACAATAAATGTAATGTTAGAAAAAAACACTGATTAAACATACTCTTAATAAAACAATCCATATCCTAGACCATAAAGGTTCTTTATCCTAGAAATATATATCATTCCTACTTGTTTATGATAGATTTAATTCCTGGGTTACAAATAGTAAGGTCTATCTTTGGAAAAGACAAAGCGATACATACCTCAACTTAATTTCTTTTTAATTACTTTGATAAACGTATAATTTACAACCCTTTTACAGACCTGGCATTAATTCTGATAGTGGTTGGCTCAAATATTAATTGTTGATATCAAACCATGTTTGATTTGCTTACGTATACTAAAATTAGGTCTTTCTTTCCTACATTCGCCTCGATTCAACTTTGCTGACCCTAAGCAAGATGCTGTAATGATTATGATTTATTTTATATTATTTTGTTTTTGTTTTGTTATCATTTGTCTGTCTGATTTTCATCTATTATTAGTTATATGTCAATTTATTATTATTTACTATTTACCTGTTTGTTTATTATTTAACTATACCTATGCATTTATGTATTTTATTTGTTATTTACATTATTATAGTTTTTATTTGTTCTTTTATAATTATCATGATTTTTTTTCGCATCCGACCTAGATATGGTCCAAAAGGTCTTCTGTCGGCATGCTCCGCCTTTGTAATCCTTTATAGATGCAAAAGGCACGAGAACTAGCCAAGTCTTGTTGATCTTCGGCTATTGTCTTAATTGGATTAATTGATCGGTACGAAGGTGAAGGATATATGCCTGGGGTGATCTTCCGAGGTCACGTGACCTTACTGGAGTGATGGGCACACGTTAAATCTAGAGCTCACCTTAAAACAAAAAAGATCAATAATTCTCAAACTTCGTTTGTATGATCATTGATGATCGCATGCTGGACTGGGCGGCGAACTGGAGCCCCACGAGGTTAAGGGAGGTAGCCCATATTCGTATGTAGGCCTATAATTTGTATAAAAAATTTGGCTAATTTTGGCACCCATATTTAAAAGGGTTACCCATTCCTGTTCTAGAATTACGACGTTAAGTTAGTCGTTTCCGCATCTCCACCATACTCCGTATCACAATGTTTTGGTCATCAGACACACAGAATCGTCCCTATGAGAACGCATATTCTTACGATAATGAGTAAACAAGGTTTAAAATATCAGCGATATGTTGACATGTATGTAGACGTTTCAAAATGGTAATCCCATGTGTTGGGACACCTTTATATATTAATATGTATGTATGTACGTACGTATGTATGTACTTACGTATGTATGTATGCATGCATGTATATATATATATATATATATATATATATATATTATATACATATATATATATATATATATATTAGATGAGAGTGAAATAAGAGATAGACAAACATGGATATTTACTACCGATTGGTCTAAGAGGGATCGTGATTTTTTTCCCTACAAAATTCAGCCGTGGGTCCTTTATAAAGTGGATCTCGCTCCCGCTTGCTGCGTCGCTGGTACGCAGTGACCGCTGGGCCGACGCTTCCTTCGGGGACTCAGGTCGTAGGGTTTCTTGTTGATCTATTGGAACAGACAAATACATCTTCCACGCTTGGCCAACTCGCCACCGCAGTCCTCTGACGCATCTTCAGATGTCCACCGGGGAAGAGAGGAGAGGAGAGGAGAGGAGAGGAGAGGAGAGAGAGAGAGAGAGAGAGAGAGAGAGAGAGAGAGAGAGAGAGAGAGAGAGAGAGAGAGAGAGAGAGAGAGAGAGAGAGAATGTGTACGACGAATGAAAGCATGGAGATCGACGAGGAAGCGGAGAACGGTGAGAACGACGAGGAAGCGGAAACGTAAAAGAAATGAAACTCAACAGATGGAGAAAGAAGAAGAAGAACCGAAAGACGAAAAAGTGAATAAGAAGGAGGTAGAAGAAAAGGAGGAGGTAGAAGAAAAGGAGGGGGTAGAAGGAGGAGGGGGTAGAAGGAGGAGGAGGAGGAGGAGGGGGTAGAAGGAGGAGGGGGGAGGAGGAGGAGGAGGAGGAGGAGGAGGAGGAGGAGGAGGAGGAGGAGGGAGAGGAGGAGGAGGAGGAGGAGGGGAGGAGGAGGAGGAGGGAGAGGAGGAGGAGGAGGAGGAAGAGGAGGAGGAGGAGGAGGAAGAGGAGGAGGAGGAGAGGAGGAAGATGAGGAGGAAGAGGAGGAAGAGGAGGAGGAGGAGGAGGAGGAAGAGGAGGAGGAAGAGGAGGAGGAGGAGGAGGAGGGGGGATGAGAGAATGAACAGGAGGAAGAGACATGATGTTGTATAGTGGGTTTAATTAAGGGAGAAGAGATACAACTGAGGGACCCGATGGTTATGCGGGAATTCGAAGATGTTACAATGAGAAAGTGGAAATAATGGCGACAACCAACCAACAAAAACACCAAAAATAATAGTGAATACATAAAAAGTAACAAATATAAATATCAACCACATAAATCGTGATAATCATGAGCGCAGCATATATATAAAAAAAAAATTGCAAAGTATTTCATCGCCGCTTTCTGCCCCTATTACAGACGTTGCAGAACTTAACGTCATCTTTCCCGACAGCCAAAGGTAGAGTTGATCTATGGCTCGATTAAGAATCAGCAACTTTCGCCTCAATTCTTCTTACTCAGCAATTTGGTGCAGAAACTCTGTCGTCTTGTATCCAACTTTCTTGACCAATTTGCCGCGAATCATTTCTACATTTATTGTGGCTTCTGACGAGGGATTTTATCCATTCGGTTCTATCGCAAAGAGTTCACCAGCGGTTCTATCCTAGCTATCAAGAATCGTTCTATTTTAACGGTGTTGTGTGATTTTTTTTCAGAGAAGGGCCTAGTATTTCTAAGCTCGGTATGTGTATGTGTGTTGGACTCGTGACCGACAGCTATTTCCCGACCGGATGAGAGGTCAGAGCTCATATATGACCAATCTATAGGTAATGCTGTGACCTTACACGCACACTACATCCAGCTCCCCGCCCACGAAAGTTGAAGTAATGACTCGCAGCGCAGCGATACTGAAATTATTTCGCCCCCTGGGCGAGATTCGAACCCGGACCGCCGTAGTGGCGGCCGCGAACGCTACCACTGCGCCATTGAGTGTGTGTGTGTGTATGTGTGTGTGTGTGTGTGTGTGTGTGTGTGTGTGTGTGTGTGTGTGTGTGTGTGTGTGTGTGTGTGTGTGTGTGTGTGTGTGTGTGTGTGTGTGTGTGTGTGTGTGTGAAGGGCCTAGTATTTCTAAGCTCGGTATGTGTATGTGTGTTGGACTCGTGACCGACAGCTATTTCCCGACCGGATGAGAGGTCAGAGCTCATATATGACCAATCTATAGGTAATGCTGTGACCTTACACGCACGCACGCACGCACACCACACACACCACACAACACACACACAAACACACACACACACACACTCACACACCCACACACACACACACACACACACACACACACACACACACACACACACACACACACACACACACACACACACACACCTCCCCGCCCACTAAAGTTGGAATAACGACTCGCAGCGCAGCGATACTGAAATTATTTCAGTCGTGGGCGGGATTCAAACCCGGACCTCCGTAGAGTGGCAGCTGCGAACGATACCACCGTGCCATCGAGTATGTGTGTGTGTGTGGTGTGTGTGTGTGTGTGTGTGTGTAATAATAATAATAATAATAATAATAATAAAAGGTTTATTTCTATTACAGTGGTACACTGACAATATTACCTTGGAAAAAGTTGATTAAAGATAAAACTTGGAATTATATACATGGGGGGGAAGAGGGATGGGGGAAAAGGAATGGGGGAAAAGGAATGGGGGAAGAGGGATGGAGGAAAAGGAAGGGGGGAGAGGAGGAGGAAGAGGGACGGAGGAAGAGAAGGAAGAAAGATGGGAAGAGGAGGAAGAGGGACGGAGGAAGAGAAGGAAGAAAGATGTGTGTGTGTGTGTGTGTGTGTGTGTGTGTGTGTGTGTGTGTGTGTGTGTGTGTGTGTGTGTGTGTGTGTGTGTGTGTGTGTGTGTGTGTGTGTGCGCGCGCGCGCGTGCGTGTGTGGTTCACAAATATCTTGGATCACGTGTTGGACTCGTGATCGACAGTTATTACCCTCCCGGATCGAGCTCGTATGACCGATCTGTGGGTAATACTGTGACCTTACACGCACACACACACCCAACTCCCCGCCCACAAGAGTTGGAGTAACAACCCACAGCGCAGCAACACTGAAGTTATTTCAGCCTAGGGGGGGATTCAAACCCGGGCCGCCGTAGTGGCAGGCGAGAACTCTAACCACTGCGCCATGAGGTTGTGTGTGTGTGTGTGTGTGTGTGTGTGTGTGTGTGTGTGTGTGTGTGTGTGTGTGTGTGTGTGTGTGTGTGTGTGTGTGTGTGTGTGTGTGTGTGTGTGTGTGTGTGTGTGTGTGTGTGTGTGCGCGTGTGTGTACGCGCGTAAATGCTTTTACGCCAGTGTAGGCTGTCGCCTTTGTACATCAAGTTTACGAAATACAATTTCACTTCTCCCTACATTTTTTTTTCTTCAACAAAATAGAATAGAGTAAAACAAAAGTTCGCTTTACAACAACCACGTCCACATAGTACAGAACAAATAACAAACAACAATAACATAATACCCCTAAGAAAACATTTCCTATCCCCCCCCCCCCTTTCCCTAACCCTAATTTGCGGACAGGAGGAGGCCAGCCCCCAGCCTCCTCTCGTCCGCGCCCCCACCACCTTACCCCGGTGGGACATACAGCGGCGGCGCCAGGAATTTTTAGTTGGGGAGGCTAAGGGGGGGCTGAGCAAATTTTTGGGGGGGCTAATAGTAATATGATAATACACATATATCATCCTCATTTCAGAAGGGGAGGGGGTTAATAGTAGGGCTAGCACTGATGGCTGACAAATCTTTAGACCTGGCAATTAAAAATTCCACTTAATAAAATTATTTCAATGAGTGTTTTAAATTTTCAATTTGCTCATTTCAGTTGGGGGAGCTAATGGGGGGGGCTGGCCACTTTTTTGGGGGGGCTAAAGCCCCCCGAAGCCCCCCCTGGCGCCGCCACTGGGGACATACCTTGAACGACCCCGTCTCAGGTCACCCAAGGTCGACGTTACCAACGTCCCATCGTCCCGTCCGCCGCCAGAAACTCTTAATTAACTTGGCCCGGCCTCTTTGCGGCTCTCTGCATTTCACGGGTTCCGTGTTCGAGTATTGGGGCGTACGGACCTAGGTCGTTGTAATTACGGACTCGAAGGGGTAAGTTATTATTTCTGTATTGACGAAAATGTTGGTACGCGGTTGTAGCGTCACTTGTGTCTAAAGAGGTCGCCATTGCAGTTAAGAAAGGAGTATGGGTTGTTAATGACAGTCATAAAAGAAAGAGCGAAAGAAGGAGGAAGGACTTTTAATTACAGACTCAAAAGTGGGATGGGGGTTGTAAGGACGGGGATAAAGGGGGAAGGTGGAGGAGGTGGCTCTAACAAAGAGGGGCTGGAGTGGATCGAGGTAACAAAGGTTGTTTGCTTACGTACGTATGGTGAGAAAGGGAAAGCAGAGGAGGAAGAGGAATCGGGGAAGAGGGATGAGGGAAAAGGAATGGGGGAAGAGGAGTGGGGGAAGGTGAATGGGGGAAGAGGAGTGGGAGAAGAGGGATGAGGGAAAAGGAATGGGGGAAGAGGAGGGGGAAGAGGAGGGGGAAGAGGAGGAGGAAGAGAGACGGAGGAAGAGAAGGAAGAAAGATGGGGAAGAGGAAGAAAGATGGGGAAGAGGAGGAAAAGGAAGAGGAGGAGGAGAGGAGGAGTAAGACGAAAGGAGGAGGGGTGGGGAAGAGGAAGAAGAGGAAGAGTAAGGGAGAGGATAAGGAAGAAGGATGGGGAGGAGGAGGAGTAGGAGGAGTAGGAAGAAGAGAGAGGGATGGGGAAGAAGAAGAGGAGGGATGGGGAAAGAAGAAGAGGAGGGAGGGGGAAGAAGAAGAGGAGGGATGGGGAAGGAGGGATGGGGAAGAAGAAGAGGAGGGATGGGGAAGAAGAAGAGGAGGGATGGGGAAGAAGAAGAGGAGGGATGGGGAAGAAGAAGAGGAGGGATGGGGGAAGAAGAAGAGGAGGGATGGGGAAGAAGAAGAGGAGGGATGGGGAAGAAGAAGAGGAGGGATGGGGAAGAAGAAGAGGAGGGATGGGGAAGAAGAAGAGGAGGGATGGGGAAGAAGAAGAGGAGGGATGGGGAAGAAGAAGAGAGAGGGATGGGGAAGAAGAAGAGAGAGGGATGGGGAAGAAGAAGAGGAGGGATGGGGAAGGAGGGGTGGGGAAGGAGGGGTGGGGAAGGAGGGGTGGGGAAGGAGGGATGGGGAAGGAGGGGTGGGGAAGGAGGGGTGGGGAAGGAGGGGTGGGGAAGGAGGGGTGGGGAAGGAGGGGTGGGGAAGGAAGGGTGGGGAAGGAGGGAGGAAAAGTGTTAAGGGATGAGGGATGATGTAGTAGAGGTGAAGGAAGAAGGGTGGAGGAGGAAGAGGTGATAAGAGAAGAGGTGATAAGAGAAGAGGTGATAAGAAAAACCGGGGCAAGAGGAAAAGAAGAGAAAAGAAGAAAAGAGAAGAGAAGAAAAGAGAAGAGGAAGACAAGAAGAGTAGAAGTGGAGAAGAGGAGGTAAAAAAAAAGACTAAAAGATGAAGTTTAGAGGGGCAGAAGGAAGCCGAAGAGGAGGAAGATGAAGGGAGAGGTTGAAGTAGGATAAGAGGAGAAGAGGTGTGAAAATATTGAGGGGGAGGGGGGGAAGAAGAGAAACTAATGAGGGAGAATGGGGGGAGAAATTGGGGGTAAATTAGTGAGAGGAGAAGATAAAGAAAAAGAAAAAACCAGAAGTGAGGAAAAGAAGAATAAAGTACATAAGATAAAAAAAATAGGAAAAATCTCCCTCCGGATGTATGGAAGCTGAGGGCAAGTGGGGAAATGACCATAAAACGGGGGTTCAAAGGCGTTAGTAATGAGGGTGAAGGAGGACGACCACGGCGGAGGTGGTGGAGGAGGTGGTGGAGAAGGTGGAGGTGGTGGAGGAGGTGGTGGAGGTGGTGGTGGAGGTGGCGATGGTGTCTGTGGTGTTGATGGTGTCGGTGGCAGCGGTGGAAGTGGTGTTGGTGGTGTTGGTGATGGTGTTGGTGGTGTTGGTGATGGTGTTGGTGGTGTTGGTGGTGGTGTTGGTGATGGTGGTGGTGGTGTTGGTGATGGTGGTGGTGTTAATGATGGTGGTAGTGGTGGTGGTTGTTAGTGGTGAAGGTGGTGGGTGGGTGGAGGTGGTGGTGAAGATGGTGGAGAAGGTGGTGGCGGTGGTGGTGGAGGTGGTGTTGGAGGTGGTGGAGGTGGTGGTGGAGGTGGCGATGGTGTCTGTGGTGTTGATGGTATCGGTGGCAGCGGTGGAAGTGGTGT
>NC_134814.1:14872805-14875305 GCF_046742065.1 Oratosquilla oratoria
TGTGTGTGTGTGTGTGTGTGTGTGTGTGTGTGTGTGTGTGTGTGTGTGTGTGTGTGTGTGTGTGTGTGTGTGTGTATACATCATGGTCTTTGGATCACGTACTGGATTCGTGATCGACAGCTATATCACTACCGGAAGAGAGCTTAGAGCTCGTATGACCGATCTCTGGGTAATGTTGTGACTTTACACGCACACACATACCCAACTCCCCGTGTATGTAGGTGGGGGGCGGTTGAGTGTTGTGTGTGTGCGTGTGTGCATATGTGTGTGTGTTTGTGTGCTGACAGAGAAAAGAGCAGAGAGAGAGAGAGAGAGTGCGAGAGAGAGAGAGAGGGAGAGAGAGAGAGAGAGAGGAGAGAGAGAGCGAGAGAGTGAGAGAGAGAGAGAGGGAGAGGAGAGAGAGAGAAATGAGACGAGAGAGAGAGAGAGAGAGAGAGAGAGAGAGAGAGAGAGAGAGAGAGAGAGAGAGAGAGAGTAGAGAGAGGAGAGAGAGGAGAGAGGAGAGAGAGAGAGAGAGAGAGAGAGAGAGAGAGAGAGAGAGAGAGAGAGAGAGAGAGAGAGAGAGAGAGACAGAGAGAGAGAGAGAGAGAGAGAGAGAAACATGCGCTCAATAATACGCGCTACACATCACGAACACGAATAGAAAATGGGAATCGTTAATTCAGACCTGCATGAGAAAACGAAAAATAGAAGAAGAAAGAAAAAAAATAAACAAATGAAATAAAGTCCGCGTGGAGAACAATATCCCGCTCACATAAAAAAGAAATCATTTGCAGAAAAATGTGTTAAAAGGGAAAAAATCTGATAAACGAACAGAAAATCTCGAAGGGAAATAAACGAAGTGGATAGGAAGTGGCAGGCATGTGGAGGAGGTGGTGTGTGGAGTAGAAGGGAAGAGGAAGGGAAGTGGAAGGGTAGAGGAAGGGGAGTGGAAGGGTAGAGGAAGGGGAGTGGAAGGGGAGTGGACTTGAAGTGGAAGGGTAAAACTCGGAATTGGGAGAAAACAACATCCATGGACATCAACGTTGTTGGACAACAACGACAGTGATGATGATGATGATTATGATATTGATGATGATGATGATGTGATTATGATAATTGATGATGATGACGATGATTATGATATTGTGATGAAGATGATGATTATGATTTTGATGATGATGATGATGATTATGATATTGATGATGATGATGATGATGATGATGATGATGATTATGATATTGATGATGATGATGATGAGGAGGAGGAGGAGGAAGTAATAGAGAGGAGGAACTGGGAGAGAAGGAGGAAGGGGAGGAGGAGAAGGAGGGGCAGGTGACAGAGGAGGAAGTGGGAGAGAAGGAGGAAGTGGGAGAGAAGGAGGAAGAGGGAGAGGAGGAAGAGGGAGAGGAGAAAGAGGAATAGGTGATAGAGGAGGAACTGGAGAAAAAGGACGAGGAGGAAAAGGAGGAGGACGTGGGGAGGAAGTGGAGGAAGAGGAGGAGGAAGTGGAGGAAGAGGAGGAGGAAGTGGAGGAAGAGGAGGAGGAAGTGGAGGAAGAGGAGGAGGAAGTAACAGAAAAAGAGGTGGGAGAGGAGGAACTGGGAGAGAAGGAGGAAGAGGAGGAGGAGAAGGAGGAGTAGGCGATAGAAGAGGAACTGGAGAAGAAGGATGAGGAGGAAAAGGAGGAAAAGGAGGAAGAGGAGGGAAGTAGAGGGGGGGGAGGTACGAAGAAAATGAGGAGGAAGAGGAGGTCGGGAAATAGGAGGAAGAAGGACGACGAGAAACAGAAGTAGGAAGAAGTGGGGGAGGAGGTTGGGAGGAGTAAGAGGAAGAGGAGGAGAGGAAACAGGAAGAGGGGGAATAGAAGGAAAAATAGAAAGGGAAATAGGAAGAGTGGAAACAGGAGGACGAGGAAATAGGAGGGAAAGTAGAGGAATAAAAAGTAGTAGAAGCTGAGGTAGAAAAGGAGGAGGAGAATTAGGAAGAGGAGGAGAATTAGGAAGAGGAGGAGAATTAGGAAGAGGAGGAGAATTAGGAAGAGGAGGAGAATTAGGAAGAGGAGGGGAAGGAAGAGGAGGGGAAGGAAGAGGAGGGGAAGGAAGAGGAGGGGAAGGAAGAGGAGGGGAAGGAAGAGGAGGGGAAGGAAGAGGAGGGGAAGGAAGAGGAGGGGAAGGAAGAGGAGGGGAAGGAAGAGGAGGGGAAGGAAGAGTAGGAAGAAAGGTAAAATGAAGGAAAAGGAAGAAGAGGAGGAGGAGGAGAAGGAGGAGAAGGAGGAGAAAGAGAAGAAGTGGGAGGATAAGGCTGGAGAAAGAGAAGAAGTGGGAGGATAAGGCTGGAGAAAGAGAAGAAGTGGGAGGATAAGGCTGGAGAAAGAGAAGAAGTGGGAGGATAAGGCTGGAGGAGGAGAAGAAGAGTGGGAGGATAAGGTGGAGAAAGAGAAGAAGTGGAGGAGAAGGCTGGAGAAGAGAAGACGTGGGAGGATAAGGCTGGAGAAAGAGAAGAGTGGGTGGGAGGGATA
>NC_134814.1:14877805-14880305 GCF_046742065.1 Oratosquilla oratoria
CGTACGGGGTGCCAGGCTGTCTCAGCTAGCTTATTATATACTGAGTCGGAATGAATTACTTCTTGCGTACTTACTACCTACTTACAGTATGCACCGTACCTAATCACCTACTACCTATTAACCCACTTAACATAAAAAAAAAATGGTAGTACTTTGCGGAAGACTGCCAAAAGTTCGTTACGAACTGGCTATTAATACAAATAAAAAAGTAATGACAATGACAATAACATGTACCTATAATAATATCATAAAAAATATTTAATTATAGCAATTACAACACTAATAATGACAATAATGATAATGACAATAATGATGACAATTATAATGATGATGGTGATGATGGTGGTGATAACGATAACAATAATAACTATAATAATAAAAACAATAATAATAATGATAGTAATAGTAATAACTACAATAATAATAATAATAATAATAATAATAATAACAACAATAATAATAATAATAATAATAATAATAATAATAATAATGATAATAACAATAACAATAATAATCATAATAGTAAATATAATTACGATAACAATGATTATATCAATAATGATAATATAACCCTAAATAACAATGACACTAAAAATAATAATGATAACATTCATAAAATAACGACAATAACACTAATAATAATATTACGTCAACAACAACTTAAAGACAAAACCCAGCTAACATCATATCGTTTTGAAAAGACAACCTTTGAATTCGTGTTTTCTTTTTCTTTTTCTTCACCATTCCCCACTTTTTCAATATTTATTCTTCAATTTTCCCTCCTCTCGTTTGTCATTATGCCCTATAAAACAACGCAACCCACAGATATTCAATATTTTCACAACAAGTAAGCTCTCGTAAGTCAAAACATGTTTCATTCGATTCCATCAAAATGTTTACAAAATGGGTTTTACTTCTTATCTTTCTTACCAGATTCATGTTAAGCTTTCGCCTGTCATCTGTCTTGTCGCAACAATCTCCTCCCTTGATCTCTGTCGTCGCAGTTTCTCTAAACATACAACAAATTGTTTATATGAATACTTACAAATTCAAGATGAAAGGTAAATCGTAGGTCGTGTGTGTGTGTGTGTGTGGTGTGTGTGTGTGTGTGTGTGTGTGTGTGTGTGTGTGTGTGTGTGTGTGTGTGTGTGTGTGTGTGTGTGTGTGTGTGTGTGTGTGTGTGCGCGTGTGTGTGTGTTTCCATGTATGTGTGTACGAGGGATACAAAGGATGAGAGATGAGAGAAAGGGGAGACAACGGGATTAGAAGAAACGGAGAGAGAGAGAGAGAGAGAGAGAGAGAGAGAGAGAGAGAGAGAGAGAGAGAGAGAGAGAGAGAGAGAGAGAGAGAGAGATAGAGAGAGAGAAAGAGAGAGAGAGAGAGAGAGGAAGAGAAAGACATATAAAGACAGAGACAGACACACACACACACACACACACACACACACACACACACACACACACACACACACACACACACACACACACACACACACACACACACACACACACACAGAGAGAGAGAGAGAGAGAGAGAGGAGAGAGAGAGAGAGAGAGAGAGAGAGAGAGAGAGAGAGACAGAGAGAGAGAGAGAGAGAGAGAGAGAGAGACAGAGAGAGAGAGAGACAGAGAGAGAGAGAGACAGAGAGAGAGAGAGACAGAGAGAGAGACAGAGAGAGAGAGAGAGAGAGAGAGAGAGAGAGAGAGAAGGGGCGGGGGGGGGGGGGCAAGGGAGGAGTGAGTTGGGGCCGGGGAGGATGCCGAGACGCGAAAAAGGAGTCCCAAGTGCCTACATATACACGATGAGCGCGACTTTTTCAATGACGGAGGCGAAATGTTGCAGCACTCCGGGACGCCAGCCGAGGGAGCTTTCTCCAAAGAAGACAGTTTATGGGCGAGGAGGAGGAAGAGGGGGAGGAGGAGGAGGAGGAGGAGGAGGAGGAGGAGGAGGAGGAGGGGTAGGAAGGGGAGGTTGAACAGGGAGAGGGGGAAGAGGAGGAAGTGAAATGTTATAAGGAAGATCATAAGGAAGAGAAAGAAGAGGAAGAAGAGGAAGAGGAGGAGTTAGAGGAATAGGAATAGGGGGAGGGGAAACAGGAGTAAGTGAAATGTGAGGAAGACTATAAGGAAGAGGAAGAAGAGGAAGAAGAAGAGGAGTAGGAAAAGGTATAGGAAAGAGGAGAACGAGCCGTGGACATAGAGGGAGATGGAGTAGTGCAGGAGGAGGAAGAGGCGGCAAAAAAGGAGAATGAAAAAAGGAGGAGTAGGAAGAGGAACAAGAAGAGGACGTAAAAGAATAGGAGGAGGAGGAGGAGGAGGAGGAGGAGTGGGAAAATGAAAAGGGAGGGGAAGAAGGGAGGTGGTGGTGAAGGATGTCGAGATGGTATTAGTGTTGGTGTTAGTGTTGGTGTTGGTGTTGTTAATGGTGATATAGTGATATACAACCAAATATGAACGAAATAAAAAAAAAAACGGATAAACAAATAAACAAGTATCCACTT
>NC_134814.1:14890305-14897805 GCF_046742065.1 Oratosquilla oratoria
AGAGATAAAAGAACGGAACAAGAAGAAAAGACAGAAAAAGTTGGAAAAGGAAAAGATAAGAAAAAAAAAGATGAATAGGCAGAAAAAGGAGAAACTGACTAAAAGAAACCGGGACGTTTAAAAAGAATAATTAGAAAAGAAATCTAAAAAAAAAAATCAAAAAAAAAAAAAAAAAAAAAAAAAAAAAAATCAAGATAGGTGAACAAGGGGAAAAACAGCAAGAAAAGCCGAGCGCCTCAGTCAGCGGTCAGAAACTGAGGCACATCTGTCGGACTCGGCCGAGATGAAACTAATAAACACATAATTATGTTGCCACGGGAAAATCACTGGAAACCCCAAAGTTTAACATCAACAAAGTTAGCAAAGTTTGCAAGAGGAGGGAAGGGATACACAGAAAGCTACGAGAGCTTTCATTACAAGCGTAACACAGTGATGTGCCATTTTCCGTAGACGTGCAGGAAGGTGGGCGTGGCTTATGAATGACGTCATCAAGTGTAATGGTCATGTGACCTCATATCAACACATGACGTCATATTGACGTCAGAAATTACTTCATAAATAAGATCAATAAATATATTGATTGCATATGTGTACATATAAATATTCAAATATATAAACATATCTGTATATGAATACGTAAATATATAAACTGTATATATGAAAATATAAAAACATGAAATATACATATACATGCAAGTATGTAATATATGAATATACAAATACATATATAAAACTTAAACATATACATATAAGCATAAAAACATATAAATATATAAATACATGAATAGATAAATAAACAGATAACTGTATAGAAAAAATCGATAGGAAATATATAATACATTTAGGAAACAATGACAACTAATAGGTACTTTAGAACATACGAACATAACAATAGAAAAGACAGAAGGAGACCATAAGGTGCACAGTAGATAGTTCCATATCCTTTACCCCCTATCATCCCTATCTATAAAGTTATCTAACTTTTTCCAAAAACAACCGATAGTTTCATCGCTCACTGTATGGCTACTATGTCTTCACTACATAGTGTCTTAGTCTTATTTAGAGATAATATTGAATATGAAGCGGTCTTACTCAGCTGTGACAGATTATTTATCACTGCTGCCGCCTGGCGATTTTTTTCGACCGATAGCAGTCCCCCCCTCGCGTTGTCGACGAATCAAAAAGATTTGAACCGAATTGGGGTTACACGACATTATTATGCAAATCAAATTAAAATGAAATAAAACAAAACAGGATAAAACAGAATAAAAGAAAAGATGAAATAGAACAGAATGAAATAAAATCAGGTCGAATAGAAAAAACAAAAACACGAAAAATAACAACATTGAATCATGTAAAACAAAACGGTAGGATAAAACGAAACGAAAATAGAATAGAATAGACTGAAACAAAGCGAAATCAAAACAATTAAAACAAAGTAAAATAAGATCAAACAAAACAAACTAAAGACCATTGGTTTAAAACAGGCCATAGGCAGCCTCCCTGGCGCCTCTCTGTGGAGAGGCGACGTCGAGGGACGATGGAATGGAAGGTAAATCCATCTGACAGGTTTGATTGATGACCAGCTGAGAGCAGTTGATGACCACCAACCAACCCCCCACCCCTACCCCCTTGCCCCCTCCCTTTCCTGCCAGCTGCCAGTCAAAGGCACACACACACAAATACACACACAAGCACACACAAACACACACGCAAGCACACACAAACACACACGCAAGCACACACGCAAGCACACACACACACACACACGGACACACACACGGACACACACACACACACACACACACACAGACACTGCGAGATACAAAGACGGGACCCCACGAGCATAGCTCCCCTTCCCGTGAGATACAACTAAATAAATAAACACTCAGGCAATGCTACCCCGCCCCCCTCAACCACGGTACCCGTTTCTTTCAGTATAAATTGATCCTTTAGTGACACACGTCCACGAGAGTCGAACTGTATTATTTTTATCACTTTTATCTTCTACTATCATTTTTTTCTCCTATGTCCTTTAAGTATCTCCTCTGCCACTTCTATTATCCCATTTCTTCTGCGTGGCCTTTTCCATCTGGATAGGAGCGCTGGTTATCGGGGACCTAACGGCTAAGTAAGGTCCTCGGTTTACGTTGGTTTCGCTTTACGTCGGTTTCGCTTTACGTCAGTTTCGGTTTACGTCAAACTCGAGGTTACGTCATTTCACCACAAGGAAATAGAATAAGGACAGAGTAAATGGATGTAGGCAGTAGGACCTCGGTAACATGCTTACCTGAATTACTATATCCAAAACAACTTGTATGGTGATGATTGGTGTAAATCGGAATACGTAAGACTAAAGCATTTTACTAAGTCAATAAAACCGCCATATTCAAAAGCTTCTGTTTCATATACATATACCATATGATACCGATGAAATATATCTATAAAGAATATAATGCATGGTTGAAAATACCAAGATATGCGTTTACGATTGGTATGAAATTTGCAAGAAAAGTAAACGTGTTACGTACAAATCTGAATTACCAGTACATCATGTTTTAGAAAAAAACTTTAATGTAAACCAGAACCTTTTATACACACACATACACATACACAAACACACACACACACAGACACACACACACATACAAACCCCCTCAACAACATATATTCATCTCAACAACTGCCAGCTCCAAGACACATCTTCACTTAAAAGAGAAAATATTGTCGACCAATTCTAACTTTTATTAACACTCCTTCCTAGTACCCGCCTTAAATCTATCTTATCACTTCTATAAATTTACCTCCTCAAAGTAATATTGACCCGAACCATAAAACCAATAGTTATCACCAACAATATGTTAAATCTTATTCCTTTTCCATCCCAACTCATCCCCTTATAGTCACTCAACCCCGCTAATCATTTTAATCATCAAATGATGCAGATTAACTTAACGACGTTTCAATCCCCGTCCAGAAATTATCCTTCAGTGGGATGCTACGCTTTGTACCCCTTTGACTGAACAAGACCAACAAGTTTAATCATAGGGACGAATTTCTTCGGAAAACTTTTAGCGCTCTTCTGTCGTTTACAACTTTTATCATTTGATTTACCTGTCGGCAGATAGTTTCATTTTTTTATATATAAAATAGAATCTATCAGGAACCATGAGCATTCACTGTAGTTTATGGATTTTGGTATCTTGTCTTGCGACACTGCTTCTGACCCAGGGCAGTGGACAAGATGTAGGGATGACCCGTCATCCAGAAGGTGCCATGATAAGAGGGAGGGAGGAGGGTGGAGGGGAGTGGAATATATAGGAAATGGAATAGGTGGGAGTGGTTTCTATGCTTTTTTTTTTTTTTTGGCTACCCCCCATGTAGGGGGAAAAAGCCTTTGGTATATGTATGTATGTATGTATGTATGCATGTATGTGTGTATGTATGTATGTATGTATGCATGTATGTATGTATGTATCTTGACCTGAGAGGAAACCCTTCAGGTCTAAATGGTTTGAATCTTAAATTCTGAGGACCGATCCTTGGCTAAACGCAACCGTTTAACCGAAGATCGAAAAGAATTACAAAGGAAACTCTCCATTAATTAGTATCTCACTAATATCCTCTCATGAAAAGGATCCACTTTTTTTTCTATTCACATACTTGACCCAGTGATGCACGTAGGATACCAGAAGTAATCCCTTACATTAAAACTCTTCCTTTGATCCTGTATATTGTACCGTTATTCTAATTGTTGCTGTCGCCTTTTCAGTAAAGGTAGAAAAATAGGTGATTTTCTAGTATCTATAGTATTTCCGTCTGTAAGACAACATTCAAGTTAGATGAACACAGTCATACGCACACACACACACACACACACACACACACACACACACACACCACACACACACACATACACACACACACACACAGGACTGAAATGATTTCAGTATCGCTGTGCTGCGGGTTGTTACTCCAACTCTCGTGGCGGGGGAAATTCGGGGTGTATATGCGTGTAACGTCACAGCATTACCCATAGATTGGTCATATATGACCTCTGAGCTCTCTTCCGAAAGGGAAATAGCTGTCGATCACGAGTCCAACACGTGATCCAAGACCATGGTGAATCACACACATACAAAACCACGCACACATACAAAACCACGCACACACAAACACGCGCCCGCGTAAACAAACACACACTCGCATGCGCATAAATGCATACACATACACTTATACACAAAAACACACACACAAACACAAACACACACACACACATACACACACTCACACACAAACACACACACACACACACACACAAACAAACACACACGATTCAATGGCACAGTGGAAGCGTTTGCGGCCGCCACTACGGCGGTCAGGGCTGAAATCATTTCAGTATCACTGAGGTGTGAGTCGTTACTCCAACTCTCGTGGGCGGGGAGTTGTGTGTGTGTGTGTGTGCGTGTAAAGTCACAGTATTGCCAATAGATGGTCATAATTATATGAGCTCTGAGTTCTCATCCGGGAGGGTAATAGCTGTCGATCACAAGTCCAACACGTGATCCAAGACCATGGTGAATCACACACATACACACGCGCGCACACACGCACACACACACACATACATACGCGCGCGAGCACACACACACATCCACAAACACACACATACACCACACACATACACACGCGCGCGAGTACGCACACACACACAGTCACACACACACACACACACACACACACACACACACACACACACACACACACACACACACACACACACACACACACAGAGGGAAAGAGAGAGAGAGAGAGAGAGAGAGAGAGAGAGAGAGAGAGAGAGAGAGAGAGAGAGAGAGAGAGAGAGAGAGAGAGAGAGAGAGAGAGAGAGAGAGAGAGAGAGAGAGAGTGTGTGTGTGTGGTGGGGGGGGGGAAAGGGGGTAGAGAGATATTGCAGATATAGACCAATTCCACCACGCACCGTGTCCTAGTGAAAGAATCGAACACAGTCCCCCCCTTCCCCCTTTCCCCCCAAAGCTCACTCGACCGTCTCTGCCGCCATAACCCTCGACCCCCGCTCAGGACCCTTTTACTGCAGCAGCAACACGCCCCCCGTCCCCCCCCCTGGGAGGAGGGGACAGCGCCCCCCTCCCCCCCAAACTCATCTGCTACTTTGCATTTACCACATTTGCCGCATTGCTGTTCAACGTCACTGGCAGTCCACCACAGGACCACAACACTCTGATCACGTGACACTTTCTTAATCTTTTCACCCGACCAAGTCCATAGCAGTTAACCACGTGCCCCCAATTCATAGTTAACCCTTGTTTACCACGCAATGTTAGTTAAACTTTTCTAACGTCAAGTTCCTTTAGTTGCTAGCTTTGTTGAACATCACGCCTCCCTTCCTTAGTAAGTGACCCTTGTTCAACTTGTAACATACACGCGCCTTAGTAATTAGTTCCCCTCCTCCCCCCCCCACCCTCTCCGTCCTTTGTAGTTGCATTTGCGTCTTGGTCCCCCTCCTCTCCATCAAAAGATATTTATTATTTTCATTTTTCCTGCCGTTAGACAACTTTCATAAATCAGGTTATATAGCCAGGATATTCTTTACCATTTTCATTGCTTTTGTTCAGACAATTGCCATGGGATCTTAATCAACCAAGAGGAAAACATCTATGTAACCAAAGGGTTGATTATGCAAAAAAAAGAAAGAAAAAAAAGAGTAAGGAATCATTGTTTCCCAGATTTCTCTCTCTCTCTCTCTCTCTCTCTCTCTCTCTCTCTCTCTCTCTCTCTCTCTCTCTCTCTCTCTCTCTCTATCTATCTATCTATCTATCTATCTATCTGTCGCTCTCTCTCTCTCTCTCTCTCTCTTACATCGGGTATATAAAATTTTTGTTGACCTTTTAGGGATACAAGAACGATGAGGAACCGACATTTCTATAAAACGAGTTCCACAAACAACATTTGCAGTTAAAAATTATTTATTATGTTTTTTGTGTCTTACCAAATAATGGTATTCCGCAGTACCACATAGTTTTGTGTCCCAACATTGATCTTCACGACCTAACATGACTTTATCTTTAACAATATAACAAATCGTGTAGCGTAATTCCACTTCCCCATTGTACAGCTGTAACGAGCGACGATTTCCTAATATATTACTTCTTGACCATACAAATAAAATTATGCCGAATACTTCACATTTCTGAATCGGTTTTCAATCAAACAAGATATAGAAACAGTGATGATGATGATGATGATGATGATGATGATGATGATGATGATGATGATGATGATGATGATGATGATGATGATGATGATGATGATGATGATGATGATGATGATGATGACTATAACGATGGTGATTACATACATGATTAAATAAACAAATGAGTGAATGAATGAATGAATGTATGAATGAATGAATGAATGAATGAGTGAATGAATGACCAAACCATACTTATAAGAGAGTATCATTAACTCGTCATAAATTGACGTCATCAAACTCGTTCACTTAAGCTGCTAGTGGAGGATTCCATTCACGAAGTGTAAGACCCTCACTACCCAAACTAAATTCTACATCGATTAACCCGCCGAAAACTGTAGTCACATTTGGGGGAATTTTATTATGGCTAACTCCAGATGATTCCATTCTGTACATGTACCTTTTGAGCACTTCAGTCAACTTGTAGACTCAATATGTTTGTCGTCAGTCGATTGCATTCAGCTGAGGATTGGGGATAGGGGAGGCAAACGAAGCTGCACGGTTAATGAATACATGGTCAGCTGCTGCAAGACTCTGCGTATTCCCACAGCTGCAGCGTACGTACGGGTACGCTGGTTCATTGCGTATGCAGATGCAACATCGTCCATTATTTCAGGACCCAGCTTTTGCAACATTCCGGCACTCTGTACTAGATTGCAAAGCCCCTATCTAGGACTGATGCATTTGAGTTCTAGATATGGCCAGAAGGTCCGTATTCGCAACCGCTTTATGCCTTATGGCTCCGACCGAAGACACGATAACCATTTGCGTTCGGAGTTGTTCGAATGTGTCTATTGTGTCTTAGAAAAAAAATATCGAGTGTGTGTGTCCGAAAGCGTCCAAAGTATATGTGTATGGGTGACCCTGGTATGCTCGGATACTGGTTTCCAAAGTTCGCAGACAATTTTGTGGCATCCTCATTAGCTTTATTTACTTGTTTTTTCTATTTATTTTTTCAACTAATTAATCATTATACAGTACACATCTAGATTGTAATGAGCACACAGCGAATGAAATACCATCTATGAGCACATATAGATAATTAGATATTTGTTGAATTTTAATCTGAAGGTACAATGGGGTCAACATTACATTTCACACGAAGTCCGATGCTTTTCGCAAACATTCAATCAGATGCTCATACCATACAGGCATTTCATTTTCCTTCGTACAGTGGTGTCACATTGTTTCGAGAAAATTCCACAGTTGTATTATCTTCGTGTATTTTT
>NC_134814.1:14900305-14902805 GCF_046742065.1 Oratosquilla oratoria
CATTACCACCTCCACCTACCATCACCTCCATCATTGCCACCACTTTCACCATTACCACCATCTCCACCATTACCATCTCCACCATTACCACCACCTCCACCATTACCACCACCTCCACCATTACCACCACCTCCATCATTGCTACCATTACCACCACCACCTCCACCATCTCCCCCAACTCCACCATTACCGCCATTTCCACTATCACAACCACCAAACGGGGCATAAGTCTGTCCTGTATGACCCCATCAAGCTCAAGAGGGCGTCGTGGTCGTCGTCGTCTTGTACATCTAATCTGGCTAATGTCAAACAATTTCCATCAGAGGAGAGAAACCTCTTTGCCCCTCTCTATCCCAGGGTGGATGGATGGATGGAGGGTTATGTGCGCAAATGATATAGTACGTGTCGAAAAAATTAATACATAAATAAAAAACAAAGAAATTAATAAGTAAATAAATAGATAAATAGATGAATAAATTAATACAAATAAAAAAACAAATAAGTAAATAAATAAATGAATAAATAAATATATAGATGAATAAATTAATACATAAAAGAATACGTAGACGAATAAGGAGATAAATGAATAAATAAATAAATTTATAGATAAATACTCAAATAGATTAGTAAAAATAGATAAGTTGATAATAAAATTAGCAAGAAAATAGATTAATTATTTGGTAGATGAATATATGAATAAATATATTTGTATACAATACATATATGAAGAAATACATGAAAAACAAATAAATAAATAAACATAAATGAATAAATAGATAAATAAACAAATAAAGTAAAATAAGATGATAATATGTATCTTAACTTTGGTGTATCAACCTCTTCTATGTTCAATGGGATTACCCCCTTCTCTGAGATGGTTCATTAAAAAAAAAACTATAATAATGAAAAAATATATAAATAAACAAATAAACGATTCTTTCTGCTGAGTAATACCGAGCGATTTTGTCCAAGTAAAAGTTGTACCTTGACTTTGATTTTTTCGTTGAAGGAAAATACAGAGCGGAGGATCCCTAGTCCCCTCACAACGCGTACAAGAATACTGTGGTAGAATTCTCCCATCCCTACACAACCACCACCACCATAGGAGGATCGAGAAGAGACAAAGTCATAGGAATATTAAAGGGCAGGACCAAGGAAACGGCATAAAGGTGGGACAGCAATAAATACAAACGTGTGATTCTGGTCCGTAGGGGCGCCATAAAACTGTTCCAGAGGTACTACCTGCACAATACTATCTAGCCAATACCTGACATGGAAGGAAGGGTGATTGGGCATTGAAGAGTGAAGAGTGAACAATGGTCATGTGCTTTGAGGTAGCTCAGACTGTTGGAACCAGACTTGCAGTCCGCGGCATATCAAACGACATATTATGTAGATTGTCGAGAAAACAAAATACTCTGCCATAGTGATTTCATGGCGGAGAAAACTCTGGCGGTAGGCGGTACCGCTAATTCATCTGCAGCTAGAAGGAAAGTAGCCCTGTGTGATAGCCCCTTTATACGCGAGAAAAAGTCATAGGGTATATGTACATATATAATAGTTAGACTTTGTACCAAAGGGAAGCGTTAAACCCTTTAGCAGATTTGAGGGAGCTGGGGGACTCAGCCGGGATTAGGTAAGACTACGTTGAGATCATTTCTCAGATTATTCCTGTTCTGTACCATATAGTACCGTTCCTTTGAACTAAAACTACTCCCCCCCTCCCCCCGGACAACTGCCTCCTAGGACAACTGCCCCCGGACAACTGCTCCCCAAGGACAACTGCCCCCCTATGACAACTGCCCCCCCCCGGACAACTGCCCCCCTAGGACAACTGCCCCCCTATGACAACTGGCCCCGAAATGTAATTTACAACAATTTTCTTCAGCCATTGTCGTGCTCCAGTTCCTCTCATTCGTCCTACAGCCTGACTATTCTATTCATCTGCAAGTCGTCCCAGTTATTAATGAAGGGGATAATTAGATTGCATGTGGTGGTAGATGGATCTACAAAGCATAGAAATTGCCTCTATGGAGTTGTATAATATGTCAGGGTTAACGTGTGTTTAGCATATATTGATGTGCTTGTATTAAGGCTCATGTTTGTCACAATATGATATTACGTACAAATGCGTTATTATTAGATACGGTAAATGTATTATTTGCAAAATAACATGTTTTTGCTCTGGGGTGTGGAGTTCGTGTGTGTATATTAATGTGCTTATAATTAAGTTTATTTTTGTCACAATACGATTATATTATGTGCGAATACAGTATTATCTTATGCGGCTAGTGTATTGTTTGCAAAATATCGTGTGTGCTGTTGGAGTGTGTAATTCGTGTAAGTTTTCGAAAGAAAGGTATAACTGCTGAGGAAGATTGAGACGGTGTGGTTTGGTGGAGGAGAGACGGGGTAGGCAAAGGAGTATATTAACGTGTTCATTGTGCAAAACCCGGAGACGGGTGGCGCGGTTGGTAGAGTCCCAGACTGTCAGTACGAC
>NC_134814.1:14912805-14915305 GCF_046742065.1 Oratosquilla oratoria
CGCAAATATACATGTTTATATTTCTAAATATTATCACTTATTCACTCACTTTTGTTATACATTATAGTTTTTCGTCTATTTTTCTATTTCATTCACTGCTCATATTCTCTATCTCAAAATTACATACACATGAAAAATATGCATTTGAAAAAAAAAACATATTCATAAATCCCCATACTTTACACGTCAATTACATCGAATATTTTATAAGGACAAAAGTAAAAACGTACCAAATTACAATTACAGATGCAAATTGAGCACATTTTTCATAATAAATTGCATGTATTCGATAGAGAGCAAATTAACATGTAATAACTCGCATTTCTGTGACGAAATTTTACCCATCTGTGAAACAAGACATTATCATACATATGAACAACGACACGGTGAACTTCATTTCCGACGCGCAGAGGGAGGGAGGGAGGGGAGGGGAGGTGGGGTGGTCAAACCTTCACGAGAAGTGACACCAAAGAAGTCATGTCACAAGGTTGGAATGATTTCATATTGGTTCCTGATGCCAGTTCTCCTCCAAAGATGTCCCAGCAAATATTCATTCCCTCTTACACTCACATTCACTCTCCCTCTCTCTCTCTCTCTCTCTCTCTCTCTCTCTCTCTCTCTCTCTCTCTCTCTCTCTCTCTCTCCCTCTCTCTCTCTCTCTCCAGTATTATTATTCTTTATACTCTCCTTGTTCAATACCATACAAGACTTTTAACTAAACTATTAATACACACGACTAAATAGACCTGTACATATTTCACGTGTAGGTCTAATTGCTCGAGGCTATTTATAGTTATGTTAAACAAGACACCACACGACAGCGATGCAAAGTTATTCACAATGATAGAAGCATTAGTGAACCACAGCCCACAACTACAACAACATTCCCCATTCTTCCCACAGTCCGTTGACAAATTATTATGTAAGATTTTATTTGGACATGTGTTAGATCAATCAAAACTAACTAATTTATTATTTGGCGAAGTGTTCTAATATTCTAGTCGGTTTCTAGACTCTGTGTCTAAAGATCCTTTCTACCTTTTTGGTTTTATTTCTTCAACAAAATCGGTTGTTTTTTATATATGTATTAACCGATCAATTATGCTTGGGTGAAGATGACGAGAGCAATTCGACTATTTAGTTACCTTAGGCGACACAAGCCACGCCTCCTTCCTTTCCTGGCCAATCACAACCGGCGCGGACCCTTGTCACCCAATACGTGTCCTTCAAAAGCAAATGTCATTCGTCCAAGAAGAAAGGAGGCGTGTCTTGTTTTGCCTCCTACAGTCGAGCGCGCGTGTGTGTGTGTGTGTAAGGCGGAGGCGTCAACACCGCTCAGTAAGGGAGGTTTATTGCTCGACATTGGATGTATGTATATATGTATATTTATATGTATATGTATACGTATATGTATATATATATACATGTATATATATATACACACACACACACACACGTATATATATATACATATATATACATACATATATACATATATATATACATATATATATATATATATATATATATATATAAACATATATACGTATACATACAAAATCATAAGAAAAAATAATGATATAACATCGGTCTTGTATGAAAAATAACATTATTCCAATTAATATTCATATAGACAACGCCCCACTGCTAAAAAGAACAAACAAATAGATACATAAGCCAATCAATAACAAATATTTCTTGTCCATATCTTTATATGAAACAGAATTTTTTTTACGCTTTCCATAATCACGTAAACATTAATATTTTCCTTGTTCGGAACAGTGAACCCAATTACTCAATGCAAAAAAATAATACAGGAATCAATAAACAAGTCAATAAACAGATAATAAATTAGCAAATAAATGTATAAATGAATGAATAAACAGATAAATAAAGGAATATTTGAATAGTTAGCTAAATAGGTAAATAAATGAATAAATATATCAGATCAATGAATGAATAAATAATATGGTACAATTCTATATACGTATCACTTGAGAGATACATTCATTTCCAATATATATATATATATATATATATATATATATATATATATGTATATATATATATATATATAATATGTATATACATATACATATATATACATACATATATACATATATATACATACATATATATATATATATATATGTGCACATACATATATATATATATATAAACATATATATACATATATATATATATATATATATATATATATATATATATATACACATATATGTATGTCCTGAAATGCCAGCCCCGCAATTGCCGATACAAACAAGAAAAATGGGTGAATGAATCAACAATGCACTTTACAAGATAAACAAGAATATCTACGTGCTGTTTACAGCTGCATCAACCTACATACACTTTTAGTCTCCCCGACGCAACGCAGCCTACCTCCGTCCCAAACAAACAATAGAATAAATAGATAAATCAATAATGAATTACATTCATAAATCACTCAACAAGATAGAAAAATAAATAAATATATAAA
>NC_134814.1:14922805-14945305 GCF_046742065.1 Oratosquilla oratoria
ATCTAGAACATAAGCCATCAAAAGTTCAGTATCACACTTTAAAAATGTTCTTCAAAACAGCTAGAGAGTTCTTTTTAGTTCAAGAAGAACAACTCCATATGGCTCTGTATCCACAGAGATATCTTTTTCTTCTAGTTTTCATTAAACTACTCTACTAAGCTCAAGCCAGCTGTAAACATTAACAGGTTAGTTTAACATAGTTTCCATTCACTCCCCTAATTGAAATATATGTTTAAGTTAACAAGAGATTATTTTATTCATATCAGCTAACAACTTCTCTTTTGAGGTTAACGATCATGTTAAGGTTAACGATCATGTTGAGGTTAACGATATGTATTAACGATATGTATTAAGATATGTATATGTATTAAGGTATGTATATGTATTGTATATGTATGTATATGTATTAAGGTATGTATATGTACTAACGATTTGTATTAAGGTTAACGGTCATGTTGAGGTTAACGATATGTATTAACGATATGTATTAAGGTATGTATATGTATTAAGGTATGTATATGTATTAAGGTATGTATATGTATTAACGATATGTATTAACGATATGTATTAACAATATGTATTAAGGTTAAGGATCATGTTGAGGTTAACGATATGTATTACAACCTTTCCAGCGCGGTGACACCCTTCACATATGATCTTCAGGCTAAGAATAGTAGATGTTCCAAATCTCTGGAAATAGAATCGTTCCAGACAATTACATTCATCTAATGGATTCCATGCGCCTCATTCATGTTTACCCATTCATTCCAGAATTAGGAGGATGGAGAGGAGGGGGAGGTGATAATCGGTGGTTTTTTAAAAAAATCTTTACTTATATAATTCTTATATAACTTCTTGGAAGGGTAAGATTTATATAATGATTTTTTTGATACCACCGTAAGATTTTTACGGTTGTATTCTTAAAAAAAAAATCTTTCCTTATATAAATCTTTTCCTTCCAAGGACTTACATAATATTTACATAAGGAAAGATTTCTTTAAGAATACCACCGAATGTTTCTACTTAAGAAAATCACCAAATGGCACCTACAATAAATAACTTAAAATTCGTAGGCCACACTTAAATTCTAAAATTTAGGTTAAATCCTAAATTCTGCCCGTGGATCACATTACTTCGGAGACCTTTAGTCTTTATTCTGGCTGACGCCTGAGGAGCTGCAACACATCACGGGTTCGCACCTACGTGCCTGTTGGTCTTCTCCCCTTTTGTTGGTTGTCGCCAGGAGATTTTATTCTATTTATTTCGTTGGCTTCCGAGTGGAAGAAATGAAAAATTTATTTTGTTTATATATATATATATATATATATATATATATATATATATATATATATATATATATATATATATATATATATATATATATATATACATATGTATATATGTATATATATATGTTATATATATATATATATATATATATATATATTATATATGCAAGCAATCACATCACCGTGATACGATAATGCATTTAGTCTGAAGATGTAACATACGAAAATACTTACTGTCTACAAGTTTCCCTTCTCCTGTGGTTAATTTGCATATATATATATATATATATATATATATATATATATATATATATATATATACAAATATACACACACATATATATACATATATATGTATATGTGTATATATATATATATATACATATATATATATATATTTATATATATATATATATATATATATATATATATCCTATTCATCTCGTTGGCTTCCGAGTGGAAGAAATGAAGAATGTATTTTGTTTTCCTCTCAGACCCAAAGACCTGCTCCAAGCAATAAGAAAGGAAGAATAAAAGAAGGAAAGAAAAGGAATAAAGAAGAAAAATAAAATAAATAAATAGAAATAAAGAAGATATGAAGGGATAGAAAAAGGAGAAAAAAGAAAGAAAAATGGAGTTAAAATGAAGAAAAATGAAGGAAAGAAGAGAACAAAAACGAAGAAAAAGAAGCAGGGAAGATGAAAAGAAGAAATAAAAGAAAATAAAAGAAAGGAACAAAAGGAAGGAACAAGAACAAAATCAACAAAAATGATCAGAAAATAAAAAGAAAAAAATGTAAAAAATTAGAAGAAAAATAACGATGATAAAAACAAGAGCATGAATGAAAATAAAAAAGAATAAAAAATAAGAAAAAATAAAAGAAAACGAAGAAAAATACAATAATAACAAACAAGAAAAATAACACAAAAGTAAGAAAAGCAGAAAGACAAAAAAAGGGGGGGGGAAGGAGCGGAAGAAAAAAAAAACAAAAAAAAAACAGAAGGCAATCTCCGAAGTAGACCGGCTTGTACGAGGCGTTATGACTTCCAGGTGCATGTGTGACTGCAAGCGCTTTCGCTGGAGGGAGTGGAAGGGGAGGGCAAGGAGCTTGTGTATGCTCGCGTAAGGAAGGCAGGAGGTGGGGGGAAAGAGATGTGAGGAGCTCGCAAAAAGAAAAAAAAAAAGCCACAAAAAAAAAAAAAAAAAAAAGTTGAGGGGGAGGGCGGGTACTAGTACAGATAAAACGAGGAGAGTTGAAAAAGGAGGAGGGGAGAGGGGGAGGGGGAGGGGGGAGAAAGGGAGTGAGGGAAGTAAAGGGAGAAGAAGAGTTTGAGGGAATGGGAGTGAGGGAGGGAGTGAGGGAGGGAGTGGGAGGGAGTGGAGGGAAGGCACAAGGAGCCAGCACCTTTGATCCGAAGCATTTTCTAATTGCAGTGAATAGGCGAGGTACACTAATTTGTCTAATGCCTTCCTTGCATGCACGGCGGTCTGCCCACTGCTTAGCCGACTGCCCAGCTAGTTATCTAGAAAGCTTGTTAAATTACCAGAGGGTCGTCTAGTTACCGCGGCCTGGCTAGTTGACTTGGTTAGCTAGCAATTTGGCTAGTTGCTGGAGGGTAACTTAAGGATGTATGACCTTTTTCCTGCCCGCTAGTCCGTTAATTATATCACTAGCGAACAGGTAAGCTAGTTGACTATTTGGTTATAACCGGGTGGCTAGCTGGCAGGCTAGTTAGTTGATTATCTAGTTGGTTTGGTTTAGTCTGGCTGACTGGCCAGCTGGTTAGGTATATACATTGGTAAACAGGTCGTTAGCTAGCAGGATGGCTAGTTTGCTAGTTGGCATTTTAGCTCGCTCAGTGGCTATCTATTGCCCTATCTAGTTTATCCAACTGGATAGACAGCTGGCTAGCTGGCTAGCTCGTGAACCTGACAGCCTCGTTAACCAGTCTGGTTGGCTAGTTCAAATTTATAAGTTAATGCAATTTACGACATCTCTAGATAGCGTGGATGACTAGATGGCCAACTAGTTGGTATGGTTGCTTGAGCAGCTGTTATGGTTAAGTGGACTTCTGTTTTATCCTGTTGGCTAGTTGACATAAGCTATGGCTGTTTGGAAAGCTGGTTTGGCTGACTGGATAGTTGGTAAGGCTGGCTGGACAGTGGTATGGCTGGAAAGTTGGTTTGGCTAGCTGAAGAGCTGGCATAGCCTCTAGTTTGGCTAGTGAGACGGTTGGTTTGGCTATATGGACTTCTGGTTCCAATAACTGCACAGTTGATATAGTATCTAGTTTGTCTAGTGAGACAGGTGGTTTGGCTGATTGGACATCAAAAGTATCACAGCCTCTTCCGTGCCATGTAGCACTTTTCATTTAATTCTTGCTCGTCGGCAAAAAAATAAAAAAAAATAAAAAAAAATTGAGGGGCCAAAGCTTCGATTTCATTAAAATTGTTATTCTGAATTTCGGTGCACGATCTTATTGAGCTGAGAGGATGGTGGTGGGGGAGGGGGGGGAAGGCGTCGAAGGTTAGATACGGGACCGGTTTGCAATTCCAATATTATTTCTCCTCCTCCTCCTCCTCCTCCTCCTCCTCCTCCTCTTCCTCCTCCTCCTTGGAGGAAGACACCCACGACCGACATCAAGGAAGACCGCCCACCGACCTCAACGATGTTTTCTTTCAATTTTTACTTTGTTGGAAGAAGCTTCAGGAAAGGAAAAATAACAAAACCTCCCCCTACAAAAAAAAAAATAACAAATAAAAATAATAATCACATACATAGCTGAGACCAAGAAAATGGAAATACTGGACACTTCTTTGAAGGCGTCCCGGTCTATGATGTGTGTGTGTGTGTGGGGAGGAGGGGGGGTGCCGGTAATTAACCCAATACCGTTCCGGTACTTCTCCGGGCGAGTATCCTTCCCAAAGTCTTTGGGACGAGTCTCCGACCCCGTTCCCGCATTCGTGCTGGGTAGGAATTTCCCTCTTGGTCCAGCCATCATCAGAGTATTTAATTCATATCCATGGCTTTCCCTCTTTACAGGAGACAAGTCATACAGATTAGACCCCAAACGCTTTAGGCGCAAGACAGAGACAGACAGAAGGAGAGAGACAAATATCGGGGCAGAGAGAGAGAGAGAGAGAGAGAGAGAGAGAGAGAGAGAGAGAGAGAGAGAGAGAGAGAGAGAGAGAGAGAGGGAGAGGGAGAGAGAGAGAGAGAGAGAGAGAGAGAGAGAGAGAGAGAGAGAGAGAGAGAGAGAGAGAGAGAGAGAGAGGGAGAGAGGGGAGAGAGAGAGAGAGAGAGAGAGAGAGAGAGAGAGAGAGAGAGAGAGAGAGAGAGAGAGAGAGAGAGAGAGAGAGAGAGAGAGAGAGAGAGAGAGAGTGAGAGAGAGGGAGAGAGAGAGATAGAGAGAGAGAGAGAGAGAGAGAGAGAGAGAGAGAGAGAGAGAGAGAGAGAGAGCGGGGGGAGGGAAAAGGAGTGAGAGAGAAAGAGAGAGAAAGAGAGAGAGAGAGAGAGAAAGGGAGGGAGAAGGGGTGAGAGAAAGAAAGAGAGAGAGAGAGAGAGAGAGAGAGAGAGAGAGAGAGAGAGAGAGAGAGAGAGAGAGAGAGAGAGAGAGAGAGAGAGAGAGAGACTTAGAGTGAGAGAGAGAGAGAACGAGAGAGGGAGAGAGGAAGAGAGTGAGAGTGAGAAAGAGAGAGAGAGAGAGAGAGAGAGAGAGAGAGAGAGAGAGAGAGAGAGAGAGAGAGATAGTGAGACAGAGAATCTAATGTGTGTGAGACTAAAGGCAGCCTTCGAATCAGGTCGAAGAGAAATTCGACACGAACAACAATACCAATGGCAGCAGCCCAGGCGAGAGCACAAAACAGCAACAACATTACCAACACCGAAGCCAGCAACACCACAACAAGAGCAACGCCTCTAATGACGTCTCTTCCAGCCTGGCGACCCCGAAGATTCCAGAATGTGGCAAACATCATACACTAGGTGCTATCTTTATATTTTTCTTTGGTACATGCTTCATGAAGCAAAAAAAAAAGTAATTGTATTCTATGGGTAACATCACTGCTGAAAATAAGTATATACATGTGCGTGTGTGTGCGTGTATGTGTGCATGTGTGTATATATACATACATACATATATACATACAAACACACACACACACACACATGCATATATATATATTTATATATATATATACATATATATATATATATATATATATATATACATATATATATACATATATATATATATATATATATATATATCCTTACCTTTTCCTATAGCTTTCTCACATATCTGTCTTACCACAAAAATCTGATCTACACAACCCCTACCTGTCCTAAAACCACACTGTTCCTCACCAATTACTCCCTCTGTTCCTCTCCTAATCCTCTCAATCAAGACCCTCACATAAGCCTTCCCAACTACACTCAACAAGCTGATCCCTCTGAAACTACTACACTCACACTTATCCCCCTTTCCCTTGTAAAGCGGAACTATACAGAAACTCCTCCAGTCCTCCGGCACTCTACCCTCTCTTAAACAAACATTAAATAACATCACTTGCCAGTCCACCATAAATATACCTCCTTTCTTCAGACATTCTGCATGGCATCCATCCAACCCAGGTGCCTTACCTGCTCTCATCATCTTAACAGCTGCTTTCACTTCATCTTTCCCTATTTCTCCTCCATTTTCCTCACTTATCACTCTCATTTTCTTAGCGCTTCCCACTGCAACTACCTTTCCCTCCCTATCCTCCTTCACACTTAGCAACTCCCTAAAATACTCTGCCCACCTTCCTCTCACTGCCCTCTCTTCCATTATCATCTCTCCATCTGCACCTTTTACCTTTTCTTCTCTACTTGATTCGCCTCCTCTTCCTCTTTTAATTTCTTTCCAAAACATCTTTTTATTACTTTCAAAATTTTCTGTCATACTCTTACCTCATTTCACATCTGCTCTCCTCTTTGCTTCCTTTACCTTATGCTTAACTTTCCTTCTCTTTACTTTTTACCTCTCATACGATTCCCTCGTCCTAATTTGTAGCCAATCTATGAATGCCTGCTTCTTCTTTTCTACACCCTTCTTGCTTCCTCATCCCACCACTCAATACCCTACCACCTATTTCCTCCCGCCCTCCTTGTTCCACACACCATCTTTTCACACCTTATGACTCCCTCCTTGAACCATCCCCATTCCTCCTCCACTCCTAGTTCTACTCTATCCTTCACTCCCTCCCACTCCTCTCTCAGCTTCTTCTTATACTCATTCTCCTTTTCTTTCTCATTTAAGCAGTTTACTCTAAGTACCTCCCTACCTTCTGCCCTTTTCCTCCTTCTCCACCTATTCTCCACTCTCAATTTACCTTCCACCAGAAAATGATCTGATATTCCCCCACTCTCTCCCCTTAGAACATGTACATCCTTAACTCTTCCTACCATATTCCTGGTCACCACTATATAGTCCATTAACGCTCTATCTGCCACCCTTCCATCCACCACTCTCTCCCATGTGTACTTATGCTTGACTTTCTTCCTAAACACTGTATTTGCTATCATCAACTCCCTTTCAAGACACATCTCCACCATCAATTCTCCACTACGATTTTTACCTGGAACTCCATACTTCCCAATCACTCCGTCTATTGGTTCGTTTCCTACCCTAGCATTAAGGTCTCCCAATACAACTACATTGGCATTTCTCCCTAATCCCTCTATGCACTTATTTATATCTACCCAAAAAGACTCCCTTTAGACTACGCTCTTCTCACTACTAGGCCCATACGCACTTACAGAAACCCACATCTCCTTTCCCAGCTTCACCTTCACCCACATCAACCTTGATGAAACCTCCTTCCGCTCCATTACATGCTTACTTATCTCTTCACTTACTAGTATAGCCACCCCTTCTCTCCCTTGTCCCCTCTTCATTCCTGAGTACCTCCCAGCTACACTCCCAAACTCACACTCGCCCTTCCCTTTCATTTTAGTTTCACTCAAAGCCAGCACATCCATCTTTCTTCTCGCATTCATACTGCCTATATCTTCCCTTTTACTCTCATCTGTACCACATCCACGCACATTAAAAGACCCAAACCTTAGGGTACTGGTTGGATAACTCCTAGACCCTCTTATACCTTTACTTTTTTTAGGAATATTCCCTTTGGGGCCACAGGTAGCAGGACTCCTAATCCCATCCCCGTCCCGTTTTTTATTGCCTCTTATGACTCAAGTGAAAAGACTTGGTGGTAGCATTCTCTTCCCCCACCACATACATACATATATATATATATATATATATATATATATATATATACATTTATATATATATATATATATATATATATATAATATAGAATATATTGTCGATAGGTTCGAACCTATCGACAAAATATTATATATGTATATATATATATATATATATATATGTATATATATATATATGTGTGTGTGTGTGTGTGTGTGTGTGTGTGTGTGTGTGGGTGTGTGTGTGTGTGTGTGTGTGTGTGTGTGTGTGTGTGTGTGTGTGTGTGTGTGTGTGTGTGTGTGTGTGTGTGTGTGTGTGTGTGTGTGTGTGTACATATATACAATATTTTTCTACACATTCTTCTTACAATCTATCAAAGTATTATTGCAGAATAAAACGACATTTGCAGTAATTCCCTTCAGGACATAGATAACCGTACATGAGAATTTAAACAGGCCACTAACTAAAGGTCCAGGGGCCACGTGCGCTGCTTCTAAACTTGTAAACAAGGACAGGAAGTCGAAAAAATGCAAATGAGTCAACTGTCTCTTCGGCATAAGAGTAAATCCATACTCCAGCAAAGTTGCCAGCTCTTCCTGGAGTCAAAGAAGTTAGCTTTCGCTCCATTAAAAGACAAGTGAGCATCACTGAATCCAAACACAAAACTTCACAAAGAATGATCACCACAGCCTCTGGTCAGGAGGCTAAAAAAAATAAGAATAAAAAAATACACGAAAACATTATACAAAAAGCATGAAAAAACAATGTCGAAAACGAAACTGTATTTTTCAGCAAATGCAACAGCAGCAGAATCAGCAGCAGCAGATGCAGATGCAGAATCAGCAGAAGCAGAACCAGCAGAAGCAGGGCCAGTAGAAGCTTCAAGAACAAACGCGAAGGCTTCCATTTCGGCGGCAATTTACAACAAAATAAACTCGGATAATTACGCCCAAAGAACTGCACAAGTCGTACACTCATTTCAGAACGAGAGAACTTGCTATGTAAATCCAAAACTCGCTATTCAGCACGACTCTTCATCCGTTCTAATCTCTGCTCATCCACCCTAAGCTTCCTGTCATCCATTCTAAGCTCGCGTCATATAATTCAAGCTATCACGAAAAAAAAAATAATAATAAAATAGTTTTAAAAAAATAATAGTGTCTTGTCCCTCGGAATTCTCTCAACTCTATTTTCTCTCCTTTTTGAAGTTAATGTTTCCTTCCTTCCTCCTCATGGTTCATTTATGTTCTCACATTCTTCCCTTCCTTTCTAAAATTATTTCCTTTCCTTTGTTTCAATTGACTGTTCAAATACTTCCTTCTTTTATTTTTTTTTCACTTACCTCTGTCAACTTTCTCTTTTCAAATGTTTTCTCTCTGTTCACTTTTTTTTCGTTTCGTTTCTCTCTATTTGTCTCATTCAAGTATTCCTTCCTTCTCGTTTTCTAAAATTATTTATGTTTATTTGACTCAATTTTTTTTTTAAATTCTTCCTCTTTGTCTTTCTCTTATTACGTCTTCACGCTTGTGGCAACACGCTACTACGGCTATAGTGTCCCCTAATTGCACATATCTTAACTGTACATAAAATTGTTAATCTTTATCAAATCATTATATATGTCTATTATGAATAATACAGTATGTTCCAAATATGGTATCTCATATGAGGATGACTGTTATATTGTTAAATGTATTTATATATAGTTTTATTTGCATACGCTTTACACACTCTTCCTCTTTTCGGCAAATGGCTGACCGATCTCATGTTCGCATTTCACATTTGTTCAAAGTTTATTTTTTTTTATCCTTCTCATTTGAGTGTTCAAATCTTCCCACTTTTCCAGGGCGCTACCTGTCAGTTCTCTTTATTTTATTTTTTTCTCTTTTTTTCTTTACTATTCGCCTCATTTTTTACACTCTCCTCTTTTTCAGATTCGTTTCTCTCGATCTGTTAATTTTTTTATTTACTTTTTATTATTTTTTGTATTTTTTCACGTTCTCTGTTCCGCTGATTTTATCCTTTGACTGACAGAGATGACGAAATAACCCCTTGGAATGTGTTATTCTGATTCTGTTTAGTTTAACAACAGTGAAAAGTTAAAAAATTAATCAACTAATTAAGAATATATAAATGAATAAAAACTGACTAATAAATAATTGATCAATAAATAGAGAGCAGAGAGTTGGAAAAAAAAATATCAAATAACCCTGAACTGCCTCAAAGAAAAAAATAAAAATGTCCCTCAAAAGATCTCACTCGAATTGACACCAGACGATTTCCTTCAGCGGAGGAAGGGAATCCCCTGGCAGTAAAACAATAAATGGATAAATAAGTAAATAAATAAACATAGATAAATAAATAAATAAATAAATAAATAAATGAATAAATAAATAAATAAAAGATAAGTAAATAAAAATAAATAAATAGAAAATAAATAAAACCCATAGAGAAAAAGAGAACGAGAGAGAGAGAGAAAGAGAGAGAGAGAAAGACAGAGAGAGAGAGAGAGAGAGAGAGAGAGAGAGAGAGAGAGAGAGAGAGAGAGAGAGAGAGAGAGAGAGAGAGAGAGGTGGGAGGGAGGGAGGGTGGGAAAGAGAGAGAGAGAGAGAGAGAGAGAGAGAGAGAGAGAGAGAGAGAGAGAGAGAGAGAGAGAGAGAGAGAGAGAGAGAGGTCGCCTCCAGACTCGGTCGCTCGCCTTTTAGCAGCCCATCCGCTTTCTAAGCTTGACCCCCGTCGCAGTGCCTTTCGGCCCTTTGTTTATGCACCTCAGCGACCCTTTGTAAAACGCTTCAAGCACAGCTCCCCACCCCCCCCTTCCTTTTTTCTTTTTTTTTCCTCTCTCATTCTCTCCTTGCTCTGGCCTTTGTCCCCGAGTCGCAGTGCTCTTTGTAGCCACCTCCCCCCCTTCCCCCTACCGCCTTCCACCCCCCACCATCTAACACTAACTTCCTCTTTGTAGAACACTTGCGGAGGTAACACCCGGCAGAACCCCGAAGCACGTTGGAAACCTACACACGGACACCCGAACCCCGACCCCGCATCTCTGGTCCCCCCCCCCCCAAAGATTTTTTTTTTCTTCTTCTTTTTTTTTTTTTCTTTTTTTTGCAACGAGGCGGCTTCTGGTGCTTTGTTCTCCAACGCAACGCCTCATATTTGTTTAACGCTTATGGCCCCAATCTTTCATCTTGTTCCCTCCAAGCAACTTTACGTCCCACACCAAAGCTCTTTGCTCCTACCTCACCCCTCCACTCCCTTGTAGTGGGAAGTGAGAAACCCCTGGTAGAACAAATCCCTGTCAGTAGCGGCATAGTCCGTAGCAGATCCCGGGAATCGAACTCACGACCACCTGCTCATGAGTTTGACACGTTATCTACTCGACTGCCCTTGGTCCTACACTATTCCTTATTAACTATACCCAATACATTTGTTCCGTAACTCAAACCGCGGCAAGAAATAGACAGAATATAGATAAATTAATTAAATGAATATATAAATAAACAAGTAAATGGATAATAAACGAATAATTAATCAAATATAAATACATGAATAAATAAATGAATATAAATGTGTGTGTGTTTGTTTGTGTGTGTGTGTGTGTGTGTGTGTGTGTGTGTGTGTGTGTGTGTGTGTGTGTGTGTGTGTGTGTGTGTGTGTGTGTGTGTGTGTGTGTGTGTGTGTGTGTGTGTATGTGTGTGTGTGTGTGCGTGTGTGTGTGTGTGCGTGTGTGTGTGTGTGTGTGTGTGTGTGTGTGTGTGTGTGTGTGTGTGTGTGTGTGTGTGTGTGTGTGTGTGTGTGTGTGTGTGTCTGTGTTTATGTGTACGTTTATGTGTGTGCGTTTGTGATTTACCATGATCTTGGATCACGTGTTGGACTTGTGATTGACAGCTATTACCCTCGAGGAGAGAGGTTAGGATTCATTTGTGGCCCGATCTGCGGGTACTTCTATGAGTTTGCACAAACACACATGCAAAACAATAAATAAATAAATAAACAAGAAATATCCTTACCCACGAAAGCGCAGTGCATCGATGCTGACATTCTCAGTTCTGGGCAAGAGTCGAACTCAAATCGCTCAAGTAACGATCGAGCACGGTACCACTACATCGTCCAGCTTCTATGTGCGTGAGAGAGAGAGAGAGAGAGAGAGAGAGAGAGAGAGAGAGAGAGAGAGAGAGAGAGAGAGAGAGAGAGAGAGAGAGAGAGAGAGAGAGAGAGAGAGAGAGAGAGAGAGAGAGAGTCTACCGCATGGTCAATTTGTTGGTGATTAAATCCGGGTCCGCCACGGGTTTCCCATAAGTGTGAAGGATGTCCTGGACACTCAGTCCAACAAAGATGAAAATCATCGAAAGGACAAACAAACTAGTCACGAGTCAATAGCCATCCAACCCCGTTATGATTCACCAACCCACGTGTCTACCGTGTGTGGCAATTCTGGGATCTTCTAAGGGTCTGTTGGATTCCTGCGAGGATTACTGAAATTGTGTCCAACTTATACTCTGAGATTCTGGTGGATACTCTGCTGTGAAGTGTGGAGAGGGTATGTCCCTGCTCTTGTCTTGTTAAATCAGGAGTAAAGCAAAGGTTGCGTCCTCGACCCAATAATGTTTAACACCTGCATGGATCTTGTCTTTGCTGATGATGCTGTAATTCTTGCGATGTCGATTGAGATCTTAGTTGCAACCCTTGAGACTCCAGGTCTCCTGAGCCAAGAACAAGATCCAGGCATTTGGAAGGATTGCTAGATAATGCAGTTCAGTCTGACCGGTGAGGAAAGAAATAGCTTATCAAGCTTCACATATCTTCTTAGTGTAGTACACAACAACGGTAGGTCATGTCAGGAAGTCCTCCCAAGGATTGGTATTGCACATTGTGTTATGGGCTTCCTCAACTAGAGATATATGGAGTGATCGATATTTGTACAACTTATGCTCACTGTCTTACTGTACGGATGTAAGGCATGAATATCTAATTCCGATTCGAAGAGGCGTTTCGACGTCTCTGATATAAAGTGCCTTCGGAGAATCATGGGATATCGCTGGAATGAAGTATCAAACCAGAGACTGTTCCGTGAGGTACAGCCTAAGCCTGTTACCAGTATAATCCGTGAACGTCAACGTCAGCTATATGGACATTCGGCACGTTTCCTTGATACTGATCCGACTCAAAGAGTTGTCCCAGACAACATTCGATGGAGGTGAGGTATGGGGTGTCCATAGAACTCAAGACTGGGGCATGTGGGCCAAACTTGACGAGAACTGCATGAAATGAGAATGGTGACTGCATGGAAGATTGATAGATACACAAAAATGGTAAAAAAAAAAAAAAAAATGTCCAGAGAGTGCCGTTCTAGAAAGTTGAGGACGAAGAAGAAGACACCAATGCGAAGTCGAGTCTCCCTAGCATTTGCAAATCACGTTCCCTGGGAGGCTAACCATCGATTCTCTCTAACAAGTTTCCTTTCTCTTCTTTATTTACCCCCTCTTTATCCGTGTCTTTCCCTCTCTTTCTCTCCTTTTTGTCCTTACTTCTTTTCTTTCCACTATATTCACGTCTGTTTCTACCTGCCTCCTCCCCCCCCTCTCTCTCTCTCTTCCCCTTGCTCTATCTCTTTTTCTCTCTTACTTGTACACTCTTATGTCCGCTCTCGTTTGTTTGTTCCTTCCTTCCTCTGTCTTTCTTTCCCATTGATTATTCCCCCCCTTTTATCCTCCCCTCTTTACATCCCCTCTGTTTCTAAGCATCCCAACCGCTCTCCCTTCACTTTCCAGCGCCCCCTACCCGACTACGTCTGTTCTCGCTCCAAGAGTCCCTTTCTCGAAATCTCCACGAGCTTTTCCAGACTCCACTGAATAGAGACCTTCACCCCCGCCCCCCAGCTCTCCGCTTCCTCAGCAGACCCTTCCAGGTGGTTACGAGACCATTCCTATTCCCTTCTCCTCGTTGTCATTCACTTACTAAACTCCTACTCATTTCTCTCACTCCGTTCTCTTCTCCAATGTACTTTCGCTTATTAGCTCTCCCTCCCCACAACAAATCTCTGTTTTTTTCAGGCCCCGTTGCCAAGTTTCTCTTGCTTTCCAGTCACCCGGTCCTCTCTCGCTAGTGTCCCTCCCCCCCTCCACAAAAAAAAGAAAAAAAAAAAAGAAAGAAAAATGTATATCCGGTCTGTTCTCCTCACTTTCCAGTCACCGCTCTTCCCTTGCCTCTCACCCGGCCCGGTTCCCCTCGGTCCCTAATTACCTCACCTTCCCTTTACTTATGACCTCCCTAGTCCTTCCTCGACTTTTTTTTTTCTATTCTATTCTGTTTCTTGTTTCTATTCCATTCTATTTCTTATCATCTTGTTTTATTTCTTATTTCTATTTAATATGATTTTTTATTTACTTCTTATTTCATTATATATATATATATATATCATATATATATCATATATATATATGTATATATATATATACACACACACACACACATATATATATATATATATATATATATTTTTTTTTTTTTTTTACTGTGCCCAAATTCGTTTAGCTTTGTGTGTATTTAACTCGTTTAACCCCCAGCTACTCAACCCCTATCTTAGATTTTCAAGTTTCTGAATGACATTTAACAAATGAAAAAATCAAAGCGAAAATTAACGCGGCCATAGGAAAATCGGTGATTTCCAATGCACAGATATGAATATGAATGAACAGGAATCTCATGTGAATTATGTAAACTTTCCTTGCATCCAATGACCACCTTAAAGCTCCCCTAGAAACCTCGTCCGCTTCTTTAACCCATTCAACTCCGATGACAAGATGTCTTGTCATTTGGTCAAATAAAACAAAAAATCATAAAACACCAAAATGTTTGATCAAACACCAGAAAAATATGACGTCAATCCTCGCTTCGCTCGCAGCGAAGCGAGGATTGACGTCATATTTTTCTGGTGTTTGATCAAACATTTTGGTGTTTTTATGATTTTTTGTTTTATTTGACCAAATGACAAGACATCTTGTCATCGGAGTTGAATGGGTTAAAGGAGGTGGGAGAGGAGCGCTCCCTAGGTTAGGAAGAGCTGATTAACACGGTGGATCTCCGTGTTGGATTAATGTTTAACTCGTTCAGCACAATGTAACCTTTTCTAGATATTCTATAATGGTCGACATTAGACGATTTTATCGTTGTTTCCAGTCTTCCAGTCTTAAGCTATCAATGGATTAGTCTCTCTTCGACTCCAGTCTCTCTTATTCCTCCTTTACTTCTCGTTGAGTCTCTTCTGACTTCCAACACAGTCTCCCCTCACCTCCCATGCAATTTCCCCCCTTATTTACCACACAAAATTCTCTCACTGCTAAAAAAAATTCTACTCATTTCCCGCAATTTCTCCTCATTTTTCCCAGTCTCTCTTCATTTCCCACACAGTTTCCCTTCACTTCCCATAGTCTCCTTTCATTTTCCACAGTCTTCCTTCCGTTGCCTATTACTTGTCTCCCCTTACTTTCCAACCTTTCCTCACTTTCCAGCACCCCTCACTTTATACTTAGTCTCCCCTCACTTTATACTTATTCTCCTCTCACTTTATACCTAGTCTCCCCTCACTTTATACTTATTCTCCTCTCACTTTATACCTAGTCTCCCCTCACTTTATATACAGTCTCCCCTCACTTTATACTTAGTCTCCCCTCACTTTATACTTAGTCTCCCCTCACTTTATACCTAGTCTCCCCTCACTTTATACTTAGTCTCCCCTCACTTTATACCTAGTCTCCCCTCACTTTATACCTAGTCTCCCCTCACTTTATACTTAGTCTCCCCTCACTTTATATCTAGTCTCCCATCACTTTATATACAGTCTCCTCTCACTTTATGTACAGTCTCCCCTCACTTTATATTCAGTCTCCCCTCACTTTATACTTAGTCTTCCCTCACTTTATACCTAGCCTCCCCTCACTTTATATACAGTCTCCTCTCACTTTATACCTAGTCTCCCCTCACTTTATATACAGTCTCCCCTCACTTTATATTCAGTCTCTCATCACTTTATATACAGTCTCCTCTCACTTTATATACAGTCTCCCCTCACTTTATACTTAGTCTCCCCTCACTTTATACTTATTCTCCTCTCACTTTATACCTAGTCTCCCCTCACTTTATACTTATTCTCCTCTCACTTTATACCTAGTCTCCCCTCACTTTATACTTAGTCTCCCCTCACTTTATACCTAGTCTCCCCTCACTTTATACCTAGTCTCCCTTCATTTTATATACAGTCTCCCCTCACTTTATACCTAGTTTCCCTTCACTTTTTTATACTTAGTCTCCCCTCACTTTATACCTAGTCTCCCTTCATTTTATATACAGTCTCCCCTCACTTTATATACAGTCTCCTCTCACTTTATACCTAGTCTCCCCTCACTTTATACTTAGTCTCCCCTCACTTTATACCTAGTCTCCCCTCACTTTATACCTAGTCTCCCTTCATTTTATATACAGTCTCCCCTCACTTTATATTCAGTCTCCCGTCACTTTATACCTAGTCTCCCTCACTTCATATACGGTCTCCTCTCACTTTATATAAAGTCTCCTCTCACTTTATATTCAGCGTTCTTTCACTTTATATACAGTCTCCTCTCACTTTATATACAGCGTCCCTTCACTTTACATACAGTCTCCCCTCACTTTATATACGGTCTCCTCTCATTTTATATACAGTCTCCCCTCACTTTATATACAGTCTCCTCTCACTTTATATTCAGTCTCCCCTCACTTTATATACAGTCTTCCCTCACTTTATATACAGTCTCCCCTCACTTTATATACAGTCTCCTCTCACTTTATATTCAGCGTCCCTTCATTCTATAATATATAGTCTCCTCTCACTTAATATTCAGTCTCCCCTCACTTTATATACAGTCTCCCCTCACTTTATACCCACTCTCCCCTTACTTTATATAGTCTCCTCTCACTTTATATACAGTATCCTCTCACTTTATATACAGTCTCGTCTCACTTTATATATAATCTCCCCTCACTTTATATACAATCTCCCCTCACTTTATATAGTCTCCCCTCACTTTATATACAATCTCCCCTCACTTTATATACAATCTCCCCTCACTTTATATACAATCTCCCCTCATTTTATATACAGTCTACCCTCACTTTATATACAGTCTACCCTCACTTTGTATACAGTCTCTCCTCACTTTATATACAATCTCCCCTCACTTTATATACTATCTCCCCTCACTTTATATACAGTCTCCCCTCACTTTATATACAATCTCTCCTCACTTTATATACAATCTACCCTCACTTTATATACAATCTCCCCTCACTTTATATATAGTCTACCCTCACTTTATATAGCCTCTCCTCACTTTCCACATCTTTCCCTCACTTCTCAGTTCTCCTCACTCCCAGCTCAGTTCCCCTCACTTTATATACAGTCTCCCCTCACTTTATATGCGGTCTCCTCTCAATTTATATACAGTCTTCCCTCACTTTATATATAGTCTACCCTCACTTTATATACAGTCTCCCCTCACTTTCAACATCTTTCCCTCACTTCTAACTCAGTTCCCCTCACTCCCAGCTCAGTTCCCCTCACTTTATATACAGTCTCCCCTCACTTTATATACGGTATCCTCTCATTTTATATACAGTCTTTCCTCACTTTATATACAGTCTACCCTCACTTTACATACAGTCTCCCCTCACTTTCAACATCTTTCTCTCACTTCTAACTCAGTTCCCCTCACTCCCAACTCAGTTCCCCTCACTTTATATACAGTCTCCACTCATTTTCAACATCTTTCCCTCACTTCTAACTCAGTTCTCCTCACTCCCAGCTCAGTTCCCCTCACTTTATACACAGTCTCCCCTCACTTTATATACGGTCTCCTCTCATTTTATATACAGTCTTTCCTCACTTTATATACAGTCTACCCTCACTTTATATACAGTCTCCCCTCACTTCCAACTCAGTTCCCCTCACTCCCAACTCAGTTCCCCTCACTTTATATACAGTCTACCCTCACTTTATATACAGTCTCCCCTCACTTCCAACTCAGTTTCCCCTCACTCCCAACTCAGTTCCCCTCACTTTATATACACTCTACCCTCACTTTATATACAGTCTCCCCTCACTTCCAACTCAGTTTCCCCCTCTCTCTCCATCCACCCCACCCCCCCAATCTCCCCCAATGACACCCCACTCGCTTCCCCTATTTTATCTGTACGACCCAGCTTCTCCTCTACCGGATCACACTGGCCTCTGCTCACAGGACAAACAAGTCTATCCCTCGACTAATTAATAGAACCTTTCAGACCCTTGCTAGCCCTCCTGCATTTTGTTCTCGTTGACCCTGGTCATTTCATGTGGTTCTCTTTTTTAATTTTATTCTAGCTGCTGAAAGGATATTCTATTCATTACCGTAGTAACCTCTATTTGTTGATATGTCTCATGGTCGAAGGTACTCTAACAAGTGGTTTTTTTTTTTTATTATTCATTCTGCTACTGTCAATCTATTTTATGCACTTCAGTGGCTACCCCTACTAGGTGGGGAAAAAGCTAATGAGGAGGCCCCCTCTCTCTCTCTCTCTCTCTCTCTCTCTCTCTCTCTCTCTCTCTCTCTCTCTCTCTCTCTCTCTCTCTCTCTCTCTCTCTCTCTCTCTCTCTCTCTCTCTCTCTCTCTCTCCATTGTGAAAATAAAAATTGAGGGGGATTTAACTTTCCAATTTTCGAGAAAATCAGGTACTTTTCCAAAGTATTATAGTAAGCCCGGCTCCTCAAGCCTGAACGAGAACACGAGTTCATTATAACTTTACATCACGAATATAGGAAAGTATAGGAAATATGGGGAGGTATAGGCAACGAGCGGTCTTAACGAGCTCTGCACTTGCTATAGGAGGTAAGTATTATTTGATCTTTTTTTTTTTTTATATTTCGAATAAATTTGTTTATTTGTCATTTTCTAAACTGCAAGATGTCTGCGTTTCTTCCATTACATATTACGGCACTACTCATTACGTCATCACTTATACTACGTCATCATTCATTACGTCATTCATATCATATCACGTCATCAATATGTTGCCACGACTGTTACTAAGCAAATGACACTTTCATCATTAATAAGTCGACCTCAGTCTACTCCCTCTACCAACAAGACTATCACCACCACCACCACCACAACCACATCTACCACCACATCTACCACTACTGCCATCCCCACCATCTTTGCTCCTTCCTTCTACTCCATGACCCCAATCCCTACAAAACTACGACTACAACCACACAAACTACCACTAACTCAAGTGCCACTATTACGAGAATAACCACCGCATCACAACTGCACTAGATACAACTAACACCATCTCGTGGTACTACTAACACAGCCACAACTACCGTCGGTATAACATTACTACACCGACTGCTGCAGGCAAACAGGACGGAACAGAGGTGAGGTCCCCGAATTCACGGTCCAGGTCCACGCACGGGCAAAGGCGAGCGCTGGCTAAGCCATTGTGTGAAATTGGACAGGAGGCAAGCCTGGCCCATATTTACTTAGTGTGCGTCCGCGTAATTCTGTCTACTTTGCATACGCACGCTCACGCACATGCTAGGACGTGTATACATAGAGTTTGGAGAGAACAAGTTTTTCGGTTCGTTGATGCTTGTTTTGCTAATAAGTATAGGTATCGAGTTGGTGTTAAAAGAGCTTTCTACATTTTTTTTCACCAAATACCAAAACTACACACCAGAGAGTAGAGAAATTTAATTTCACATTTGTACTCACAGAAAAAATACACACGGTGGCACAGTTGGTAGAGCGCTGAACTGGGAAGCAGAAGTGCTCCCAGTAACCAGTTCGAATCCTGCCCAGGGCCGAAATTATTTCGGTATCGCTGTGCCTCGGGTCGTTACTCTGACTCTCGTGGGCGGGGAGTTGGGTGTGTGTGTGTGTGCAAGGTCATAGCATTACCCATAGATCGGACCTACGAGCTCTGAGCTCTCTTCCAGGAGGGAAATAGCTGTCGATCACGAGTCCAACACGTGATCCAAAAGACCAAGTGAATACACACACACACACACATACACACACAAAAAACGAAAACTCACAAACTAATCTGAAACCCAATAAAACTCTGATGGGCGCAGGCCGAGCGCATCTTAATCGAGCTCATTAAATATATTAAACGAACAGTTTCATTTAAACCGGATAGCTGGATTATGCACAAACTGCCCTTCCAGCATGTTTATTATATCTAATCAGACCGATAAATCACGCTTTAATTGCCGAATTTTCTTAACCAACGGAGAAGATTGTTCCATATATGTATCACTTCCGTTATATATTCCGTAGTTATAATACACACAGGCGCTCGCGTACACACAAACACACGAGCACACATATCCACAGACACGACGATGGCGCAGTGGGGGTCTCGATGGCGCATTGGTAGTATTCGCGGCCTTCACTACGGCGGTCCGGGTTCGAATCCCGCCCAGGCCTGAAATAATTTCAGTATCGCTGCGCTGCGAGCCGTTATTCCAACTCTCGTGGGCGGAGAGTTGGGGGTATGTGTGCGTGTAAAGTCACTGCATTGACCATAGAAAATTGCAAAAGGCCGAGGGCCGAGCCCCCTGCCAAGCAGGGACTGACGCAGCCGGTGGCTTGTATATATCTACGGTATGTCTGGGACACAGGATTTCTCCGAAACTATTCAGGTTAGAATCAACTACATTGGCTGTTTTGATGATTTTAAGAATAGTGTTGTTTTTTTCTTGAAGTATTTTGTTATTATTGACATGAATAACAACAAGAATTAAATTATCCATGGCTTTTTGACGAGTAACATAACACAGGGTAAGTGTTGCTGGATGTCTTCTTTGTTATTCTTGCTCTAGTAACATGGGGACTGTGACTATCTTTCAATGAAACTCGGAGGATTCTTCAGGTTGTAGAATGCTAGTTGTTTCTTCACTGAAGGTTTGGAGAAGACTGAAGAAATGGATATACACAAATATACAATTTTTTTCAGTTGTGTATATGCATATATAGAAACATATAGATATATATACAAATATATATATACAAAACCCTTGAAAATATAGAAATACATATACATGTATATACAAATATATACATATACAGAAGACATACATATACTTATATATACATACATATATACATACATACATACATATATACATATATACATACATATATACATGCATACATACATACAAACATACATACATACATACATACATATATACATACATACATACATATGTACATACATATACACGCACACACACACACACTTGCATGTACACGTAGCAAAATTTATTATTTTAGGGTTCCATTTAACTATGTCAGCGGAAAGTGCTCGTTAACGAACCCAGACAGAGGGGATAAGCTTGATTTGTCTGTCTGCTGGCAGAGAGATAGTTACAAGCGAAGTGGAGAACAACCACTGGCTATTGCATGATACGCAGTGCGACCCTACCCCCCCCCACCCACACCCACACCCCCCACCTTCTATTGTACTGACACCTTTTAATGGACTTAAATTTAGCAAAATATTGACGATTTTATTTTGGTGCCATTGGTGGGCAAGGGGAAAGGTAGCTTTGCTCACTTTAAAATCTAAATAAGTCGTCTATCTTTGGTCAGAATAGAGTCGTTTTGAAGGATTCACCATAGAAGGCGATTTAAGATTTGCAAAATCAGACACTCATGTTATATGCTTTTGTACATTTTCATTTGTTACTCTCTCCGTCACCTATGTACCTATGCTTTATCATTCTCCTTCTGGCTATACTATGAACCAAAAGGTCGCCTCGAGGGATGATTTTTACACAATAAAACCAACGATGATTTCAGGTAAGAACTCCATCTTAGAAAGCTTAGGTCAAAGCAGATCCTTCTCCAAGGGAGCTTCACCTGGGCCAAATCCTCAGCGAATATAGCGCTTCGTGATTGGCTGTCTCAGCGGGCCAATCAGAACACAGCGTTATATGCTCGCACACCCCCTTGAGCCGTAAGGCGTGTTTATAAACTCTGTATGTATCTAGTATGCTCATTCCTTTGAGAAAGTCGTTAGACGAAACGTCAGGAATAAAAGCTTCACCTCCAGTCCATGTTTCCTTTACCGTGTCTATACAACTTGTCTGTACATTATAACAAAAATAATTTACGTCATCTCTTCTTGAAATTTTATTACTCAAGAGACAATATCTCCACCCAAGAGACAAATCTCCTAAGAGAAAATGTCTCCAATCAAATATCTCTCTTCCTATCGAGAAAGATTATCTCCTATAGAAATGTGTCCCACTTGAGTACAGACCCATTGATTCTCTCCTGACGCATTTTCTCTTGAGCAATATCTCCTCTTGCTCGAACATCTCCGAGAACATATCTCACGACCCTATCTCCTGGGAGAATATCTCCGTTTACAAGCACATTCATTTAGCCCGCTTCGCAGTCTGCTAATCGTAGGTGACTCTGAGCTTCATTTGGTTATTTGCAAGTCGCGTCCGTTTTGAAAACGATCTCATCTGCATTCCTAATGCTTTTAGACTCCCCCCTTCCCCCTCCCCCCCCAACGCCCCAAATTTAAACAATAGCTCATTAGTTACTTCCATCGTGATAATTGTGCGCGAAAAGTAAAGTTTCAAAATAATTATAGCAGTAATGATAATGATGAAAATAATTAAACTATAACGATAACAGTATCAATAATCGTAATAGTAATAATAGTAAAAGTAATAAGGAAAATAATAATAATGACAGCAATGATAATCATAACAATGCCAGTTACTATATCAATATCAATACTACCAACAACAACAATAATAATGATAACTATAAACTTGATAATAATAATAACTATAGCAATAATATGAATAACAACAATAACAATAATGATAGTAGTAAAATAAAGAGGGAGAGAAGGCGAGA
>NC_134814.1:14952805-14957805 GCF_046742065.1 Oratosquilla oratoria
AGTAATATTGGGATATGCCAGCCCTCTTGCAATTAAATGTACGAGTACTAATACTCGTACATCTCTGTATCTCTCTCTCTCTCTCTCTCTTTGTATGTCTGTCTATCTGTATGTCCGAATGTCTATCTCTCTGTCTCGCTCCCCCTCTCTCTCTCTCTCTCTCCCTTACACACAGACCTCACACACGTACAAGCACAATTGTAAGCACACTATACACAACACAATCTCTCATTGTATAACCACAACGCAATCCAATTTTTACAAACCTTTTTGAATTCGCCATTGTCTTTCTTTCACATGGACAGAATACTAACAAACGGGTGTACCAGAGCAATTTTCCACTTTCGATCTATAAGTGCAAAATCTAGAAACAGTATCAGTGTCGTAAACTATCTCAGCAAGTCAGAGGTAAAGAACGAATAATAGTGAAAAGGGTCGTAGGTTGTGCGCAGACTTTACTCGAGGTCTCTCGTGGTCCCTCTGGAACCTTCACGTGGTTCCCCGGGGTCCTTCTTCGGCCCATCTTCAGGATGGGAACTCAAGGATGAGAAACACTGTTTTACGCTAGAGCACCCTTATGGTCAACAATTACACGAGGACCCTTTGGCATAGACTCCAAGACCTCCTCAGGCTGTGAACACTGTTTTACGATAGAGACCCTTATGGTCAACAATTACACGAGGACCCTTTGGCATAGACTCTGAGACTTCCTCAGGCTGTGAACACCGTTTTACGCTAGAGCACCCTTATGGTCAACAATTACACGAGGACCCTTTGGCATAGACTCCGAGACCTCCTCAGGCTGTGAACACCGTTTTACGCTAGAGACCCTTATGGTCAACAATTACACGAGGACCCTTTGGCATAGACTCGAAGACCTCCTCAGGCTGTGAACACTGTTTTACGCTAGAGTCCCTTATGGTCAGCAATTACACGAGGACCCTTTGGCATAGACTCCAAGACCTCCTCAGGCTGTGAACACTGTTTTACGCTAGAGACCCTTATTGTCAACAATTACACGAGGATCCTTTGGCATAGACACGAAGACCTCCTCAGGCTGTGAACACTGTTTTACGCTAGAGCACCCTTATGGTCAACAATTACACGAGGATTCTTTGGCATAGACACGAAGACCTCCTCAGGCTGTGAACACTGTTTTACGCTAGAGACCCTTTTGGTCAACAATTACACGAGGACCCTTTGGCATAGTCTCTGAGACCTCCTGAAGAAGAAGAAGAAGAAGAAGAAGAAGAAGAAGAAGAAGAAGAAGAAGAAGAAGAAGCCTAGACGTTCGAGTTGAAGAACTCACTAAGACAAGAACATTTATAAATTTTTAGTTCCACTATGTCCTGTCTCCTCCCCTACTTTACTCCTATTTTTCTCTTCTTTTCACTTTCTTCCTCCATCCCGTCACCCATCGACTTATATCACAACGCCTCCTTTCTTCAGCATCACTTCTTTTAATCCAAGGCTCTTTTTTCACACTTAAAACTTCTTAAACTAACTGAACAAATACACATAGGACTCATATATATTGCCGTTAAGTCACTATCAAAATGTGTGTGTGTGTGTGTGTGTGTGTGTGTGTGTGTGTGTGTGTGTGTGTGTGTGTGTGTGTGTGTGTGTGTGTGTGTGTGTGTGTGTGTGTGTGTGTGTGTTCTTCTGTATCTGTCTTTGTGCGTGCATGTATACATAAGGACGTGTGCGTGCATTCGCTTATGCTTTACGTTCACATATGTGCGTGCATGCGTGCGTGCGCGAGTATGTGTGCCCTTTCCAATACAGAAGAGAAAAGGAAAATGGAGCCCACGACTTCTCCCAAATTCCCCTGCAAGATTATGTGTCCACAATTTTCAGGCTGGAGAATCCACGTATAAGTTCTTCGTACCAAGAGGGAGAAAACTGGAGTTACCTTTATTTCTCTCCGGTTTCTTTACCACCCCTTGCCAGGTTCTCTTGCCGTTTTTGTCCGAGCATTGTAATTTTGTCCGACTCTTGTCATTTTGTCCGGCTCTTGTTTTTTTGTCCGACTCTTGCTATTTCTTGTCCGACTCTTGCCATTTTCCCCCCTCTCCCCGTGCCGTCTTTTTTCGACCAACCTTATATGATTTTTGCCGATTACATTTTGCCAGTTTTGCCTAAATACATTTTGCCAGCTTTGTCTAATTCTTTATCTCATGTTTGCCTGACATCCTATCCCGTTTTTGTCCTAATCCGTAGCTTCTCTTTTTTTTTATTTTCTATCCCATCTTTGACCGACTCTATATATAATTTTTGTCCGACTCCTTACCTGATGTTTGTCAGACTCCCTATCCCATTTCTGTCCGACTCACTATATGTTTTTTCCGACTCTCTATCGCATTTCTGTCCGAATCGCTATTCCTTTTTGTCCAACTCCCTATTCTTTTTTTTCGACTCCCTATTCTTTTTTGTCCGACTCCCTATTCTACCTTTGTCCGACTCCCAATGTCATCATTGTCCGACTCCCAATGCCGTCATTGTCCGACTCCCAATCCCGTCTTTGTCCGACTCCCTATTCCATCTCTGTCCTATTCCCTTTTTCATCTCTTTCAACTACCCATCCTATTTTTGTCCTACTCCCTATCCCATTTTTGTCCAATTCCCTATTCTACCTCTGCTCGACTACACATTTCTGTCCGACTCTTTATCCCATATTTGTCAGACTTTTATCGCATTATTTGTCCAACTTTCTATTCCATCTATATCAAATTTCAGCTCCAACTTGGTCAATCCCTATTCACTACTTCTACCCGGTTCTATTGCCATCTGCCATGACTACCTAAGCCCACTCTACCGGAACTTAGTACCATTTTTTGCCGGGAATTCTTATAATGTACGTAAAGTTCCCAACACAAAACCTTGGCGTAGAATGGTGTATATCCCATACATGAGCTAAACTGAATCGCAATTCTGTAGCAAATAATACCCTTTTCCAGACCTCGTCAAACTCCTGAGGGGGATGTCACATGGATTCCAGGTTTTCTGGTTTTCTGTCCTTTTCACATTAGGAGAGCTGACAACGGCAGCTGCGTTGCTAGTAACCTCCGCTTCTATCCTCGATGGTTACATTTCCCCGAAGAAGTGCAGTTACAGAGAATAAGCTTAAGGATGGAGGAGACTGCAGAAGACCATAAAGCCTACACTAGGCAGTTCCATGTCCGTTACAAGAAGTGGTAAAGGAGAGATGTGAGTAGGATAGTAGAATAGGAAGGATGGTACATTAGAAGTTCAAAGGATTTAGGATTCTTCTTTGAGTGATGATAAGTCTCTAATCGAAAGGGATGCTGACTATGGTGTAAAACGACGTCACCAAAGTCCCTGAATAGTCCCCTAATGGAACAGATTTCCTGCTCAGACGTCTCAAGTCGCTCTTTCTGGCTAAGAATTATACCTACAGCCTTTAAAGTTCTATTTCTTTTTCGAACCTTAGGTCAATATGGTTCGAACCTCCTTGATTCTTCACTCGAACCTTCATCTCAATACTGTTCGAGCCTTCGTTCGAACCGATATATCAATCTATCTCGAACCTCCATCCGAACATTCATATCAATGGACTTCCAACCACCATTCGAACCCCTTATCAATATGCTTCGAATTGTATCTAAGTGTTCGAACCTTCCCACAAAGCCTGATATCAGTGTGCTTTGGATTTCCATCCCTCAGTGGTATTCGGACGTCTATCTCCACTATTCGAACCTTCAACCCAAAGCGTTCGAACCTTCATATCAATGTGCTTCGAAGCTCCATTTGAACTCTCATCTCATATTGACGCCTTCCAGAAATTCCGGGTCGTTTCTCAAGACTCGATGGAATTCCCTTCACCTCCAACACCTCCTCCATCCCTTTCTTCATTTCCTCATCCCCACATCTCACAATGCATCTCCATTTCTCCAACAACACCCTTAACCTCCTCCTCCTCCTCCTCCTCCTCCCCCTCGTCCTCCTTCTCCTCCACCCCATTCTCCTGCTCTTCTTTCTTAACCGCTTTCGTTCCAAGCGCCGCTTAACAATTTCTTCTACCTGCCATTAGATTCTATTCGGTTTTACAAATCTGCCACTCCCAGAGGGTGAAACACGTATCAAGTAACCCAAAGGATTTCACTCAGCTGAAGAAACCCCCTCCTGCACCCAAGAACCAAGCCACTAAGTCCATACCTTCAACACAAAGAAGACGAACAGACGAACAGGCGGACGGATGGAGCGATAAGTGACAGCGAGTACTTGAGAAACGTGTTTGAGAAATAGACTTTCCCTGTTCAACTCCGTGCCGTATTCAATCCATTATCGAATCCATTGCTGATCAAAGGCCCCCCTCCATCCTCTTCCATGCGTCCCACAACTGCGCTAACCCTTGCCACGTCACCCCTGCAAACTTCTCTATCTAATCTCTCCATCTGTCTATCTTGTCCCCTTGCCTTCTGTGATTCCCATTTCATGGTGTTCTTGTAATACTACAAAGGATTACAAAGGCGGAGCATGCCGACAGGAGACCTTTTGGTCCATATCTAGGTCGGATGCGAAAAAAATCATAATAATAATAAATTAATCGTAATGATAAATTAAGCGTTCAGAAGACTAAAGACTACCCCGATTACCACAACTATGCCTGCCACATCCAACTTCTAAGTCTTATTCTGTGTTTCATCACCTGATTTCATCCAGCAAAAGGAAATCCCCGGCACTCAAGCGACCAGAACCGCTGCCTCAGGGGCACCCGACAACGACTTAGTACAGAAAACTTGTGTGGGCTTATCTATCAGCCAATCAGCTTCTCGGAGATGATGTGGGCGGGGTTTTCTCAGTCCGTGGGCGCGACCACTTGACCGGGGAGCGGGTCTGGGGTGGGGTGGGGTTGGGGGGTGTATTTGCTAGGCATCGTACTTAGGTGGGCGGATTTATGCCGCCCACTTAGAAGGGGCGTGGCTCAGAGGGGGCGTGGTCTTGTGGGCGTCGTTAACTGCGCCTTGGCCACAGTGGGC
>NC_134814.1:14962805-14965305 GCF_046742065.1 Oratosquilla oratoria
TTTATATAGAAACAAAAATAATCAACAACGAAAGACATACTTCTATGATTATGATATGATGAGTCAGTTTTAGGTGTCCACAAACGCACTGTAATTCTTATAATTTTTTTCACATAGCTACACTCTTCAATCTCCAACCCTCTAGATCATACCTACATAACTCCCAGGTACACTCCCGATTTATCTCAACAGTGCATACATAAGATATCAACCACATTCCATTTATGTGTTGTTGGGATCTCCCTCTGCCTTGTTCACTTTATTTTTTTACATAGCTACGCTCTTCAATCTCCAACCCTCTGAATCATACCTACAAAACTCCCAGGTACACTCCCGATTTATCTCAACAGTGCATACATAAGATATCAACCACATTCCATTTATGTGTTGTTGGGATCTCCCTCTGCCTTGTTCACTTTAGTTTATAACTCACGTGTGACCCTGTGAGCAGTCACCCTCACTAACGTGCATTGGATATCTCGTTTCAGGCATACGAGAGTCTTTGTGTAGGATAATCAACATTAAATTGTTGTACACACTAAACGCGGTATCTTGTTTACAACCAACTTCCCAAGTTACCCGACAGCTTACAGTATATTTACCTGCAATTTAATGATACGTATGTCTGTCTTTTTTTATTGTTAAGTATAACATTACTTGTCAGACATTAGCAATGCAGCGACCAGGCGCCATCTATTACCACGCGGAGGAAACACAAATTTGTCGTCGAAACTTTAATTCTAAAATTCTTTCCATGAACATTATTTTTCGTGTGTTTCACGACCGACATTGTTACTCTAGCTGTCGCCAGGAAATTTCATTCAGCTGATGGGGATCCCCCCACCAGTTCACACACACACTACTGGAACCAAAGGATTAACAGGGGGATATCATAATCAAGATCAACTTTTAATGTTGAAAACTACTCCTAAGTTTTAATCTGGTTACTGTCAGGAGTTTTTATTCAGCTGTAGGAAGCCTCCGGAAGGTGACAGGGTAACACTATATGCAATATTCAATTCGTCCCCAATTAAAAGTACTTCTATTCTTGGGGACAATATCGCTCCAGAGACGGTCATAGTGGTGGTGTAGGAAGGTGGGAGACCGAATGGTGAAGTTCTAATTTATTAGCATACTCCTTTTGCATGGATATTATTTTCCAGTTGTTAAACAATGATACATGAATCTGGTCTATAAAGGGTGTCAATGAAGTTTATAACATATCTACTGCATATCAATACCCAATGCGTGGTGTGTGAATGTGGTACATCTCATTATCTACTTCTGGTGATACAGTGGCCAAAGACTACATTTTCTTTTCTTTTTTTCGAAATTCAGACCTGACGATTTTGTTCATCTGAAGGTGGGACCCAAGTGAACAAGGTCTTGTTATCCTTTCTCCAGCTAGGAATGATATCATAACTGGATAAAATCGTTTAACGTCAGCCGGACAAAAGTATTTAAAGTCTGCCACCGTTTTGCGTATGTTAATATTGCGACGCTGATACCCGTCAGATCTGTTACTCAGAATGACTTGTTTATCAAAGTTCCAGTTAGCTGTCAGTGGTGGGAGGAAAGGACACTTGCTACCACGCGTAAGTTGATACCGTATCGTTGTGTCACACGACACAGCGTCACAGAACTATAAGACACTGTCAGTATTGTATCAGAAAGAAGTGAAAGCGTTTTATTTGAGTGGCCTTCCAAGATCGACATTAAAAAAATAATCACTGTACGAAGTGTCAAGACAGTTTGGGACCGATTCCTGAATCCTGTCAAGACATTGTGAAACTTCAGAAACTTTGTTCTTTACGATGCATTAAACAGATCAGGGTGAATCCAGGCTCGAAGCTGACAGGGTAAATCGAGTCTGAATTCATTTCAACCATTTTGACGAACTGTTTTTTCAGACTTAAGAAAAAAAAAGTCCGTGACACTTTATTTCTAGCAGGTACTCACCGTAAGTAGACAGCAGATGCAGCAGTAGCAGCAGATGCTTGTAGTTCACCTTCTTCATCTTGACTAAAATCACTTTAACTAGACGAGCTGAACTTGCAAAACTAGCATGGCCCACCGCCTGCGACCACCGAATTTACTTCACACGTCAGGTCCTTTCAAAATTTTATAAGAAAGGTCTTTTCAAAATTTCTTAAAGAAGCGGAAGAGCGTAATCTATTCCATTTGAGACTTCGAAAGTCTAATCGAAATTGTCATTCACCATCACCCACAGAAGAGGTGGGAGGAACTCGAAGTCCCCAAAAGAAAACTAATTTTCGAAAAAAAAGGAAAAAAAGAAAAAAAGAAAAAGAAAATAAGTCTTCTTATTTTAACGAACCACACACTAAGATTTGTTTCTATCGACCTCGCATTGTCCATCAAGACCCGGAGACAAGAATCCAATTGACGGAGGGGTCTGTCACAACACCAGAGAAGAGAAACCAACCGCCGCCCGGGAACGAGGACTGAGTTTGAGTCCGACCTGGAGCAGCTGCCACGTGCG
>NC_134814.1:14972805-14982805 GCF_046742065.1 Oratosquilla oratoria
TTTGAAAGTACTGTGCTAGAAAGATTGACGACATTATCAGAAGAAGCAAACTTAGACCAAATGCTGTTGTTACATAACCTAAAAAGTTTCTTATTGAGGATCACAATGTGTTTGTCACTTACGACACTGGCTTGTTGTTGGGCTCTGTGTAGAAGTGACTTGAAGACGTGTTCATCCCGGCAATGGAAAAGAAGTTCTCTGGTGGTGGACCGAAGGTGAAGAAAAGCGTTGTCAAGGTCTAATGACGCCAGTTGAATCCGATCCCAATTAACAAAATTAGCCTACCCTCATTGGTTTCTGGATAAAGCCCTTAGTCAAGCCAGAGCAAGTTTTTTCAAACACCCTTCCACTAAGTTAAAGAAAGAGAGACAAAATTCCCTAGTCATCCCCTTCTCAGAGTCCATCAGTCAATTGTCCAAGTTTCTTCCCAAAGAGAAAGTAAATTTAATTCATAACTACCCTAATACTATTAATAAAAAAGTTGTTAATGTTCACCAGAGGTTGAAGGAAGAACATATCCCAGGTGTTTACTCCCTTCCATGTAAAGATTGTAACCTTTCTTACATTGGCCAGACGGGAAGAGACCTACCGACAAGATTAAATGAACACAAAAGGTCGATTAGATATGGCCAAATAAATTCAGCAGTGTTTCAACACGTTGATAAATTTAATCACCGGATGGACTGGGAGAAATCTGATCTCATTTACAAATCAGGGTGTGGGTTCAGAAGGAAAATGGTGGATATCAACATTAATTGATTATCTGCCCACGATGAATATTTCCAAGGGTCAATGGACCCCAGACATCATTTCAGGACTATTCATCACCAAAAATATTGTCAACAAGCTTCCTCCCCCTGCCCCCTGACCCGAGATCTTGTCAGCCTCAGGTCATCTAGGGTTGGGGCAGTGATGTTCTGTATTTTCTCGTGTTCCCTTTCTTTTGTAAGAGGTTGCTACTTAAGATAGCCTCCTCCCTGCCACTTTGTACTACTGAAGAGGATTGCAGGTAGCAATCGAAATATATAGTTCCGCTTACGCAACTCTTTCTTTCGTCCGACTGTGGTGTTAGTTGTGATATGTATACATATATATACATATATATATATATACATATATACATATATATATGTATATACATATACATAACACACACACACACACACACACACACACACACACACATATATATATATATATGTATATGACACACAGGAAACCCACACTCGGAGAAAATAAACTTCGAATATAGAAGAATCCTATATTTCGGCTATCTACTGTAGCCCTCTTCAGGAAAGTGCATAAGACAGAGTACAGAGGGGACTTATAAGCTACAGAGAAGAGAAGGGATGTGGACAGATGACCTAACTCAGGCGCGGGGCAAACTGGGGTGACGGAGGAGGGAGGGGGTGAGGAGAGTGGGGGTTGTAAAGTCCGTACCAGTTTGCTAACTGCTGCGCGTGAAAAAAAAAATATATATATACATATATATATACATATATATATATGTGTGTGTGTGTGTGTGTGTGTGTGTGTGTGTGTGTGTGTGTGTGTGTGTGTGTGTGTGTGTGTGTGTGTGTGTGTAAAGGAATATCAAACTACAAGATCTATGTACCACCTTTGCCCACCTTCAGAAGATCCAGGTCTCAAGTCCTCAGTTCTTCAGTCCTCGTCTGACCAAAGACCTTTTCCTCACCTTTTTCAAAAACATACGACCTTGCCAACCTCTGCCATGCCACTCGTGCAAACTTTTCCATCCTTTCCCACCTTGAGGTGACAAGGATAGTGAGACGGAGGGTGGAGATATCTTCACGACAGCAAGTAAACGCACAGAAGAGATGAGGAGCCTACGCCAGGAAGCGTGTGGGTGCGGCCAAACCGTAGCGTCTGCCTTATTCACTTTAGGGACTGATAAGGTATGTAACAATCAATGCGGGAAATTGGAAAGAAGAGGAGTGGGATTCGAACCTACAACTAAACAAGTGAGAGACCAGCACGCTTACGATTACGCCACCAGTACACTAGTAAATGCATTGCCCACTTTTCTCCTCCTCTTGTACCTAAAGACATGGGATCATCATAGCAAAGATTGTTAAGGTACTGAAAACCCAGATTGATGCTCGACCAATCATAATGTAAATTTTATCTATCTATATATTTACCTAAGTGTTTATTCATATATCTATTTACCTATTTATTTATTCATCCAATAAGATACCTATCTATTTATGCATTTATTTATCTTAGTACAAACTCATGAATTCCTTTTCACCAGAGAAATTCTCGTTTGATATGAACCTCAACTTGGAAGAGAAGAGAAACCAGGAAGAGTAGGAAGAGGCGGTAGAGAGGGAGGAGGAGGAGGAGGAGGAGGAGGAGAGGGAGAAAGAGAGGGAGGAGGAGGAGAGGGAGAAGAGAAGGAGGGGAGAATGAGTGGGAGAGAGGAGGACCAAAGATATTCCAGAGGAAAATGAAAGACACGAGATGATGATGAGTCAAAGCAAAGGAAAACGAAAGAGAATCTTTGCGAATGAAATGGAAATACCAACTGGAGAGGAAGGAAACGAGGCCGAAGGAAAAGTAATGAAGATGTTGGAGATCAAGATGATGATGATGATGATAGTTATGATGGTTATGATGAGAAAAATGGTGATAGTGATGAGGGTGATGATAATGATGAGGGTGATGATGATGATAATTATGATGGTTATGATGAAGATAATGGCCATAGTGATAGTGATGATGGTGATGATAGTGATGAGGGTGATGATGATGATAGTTATGATGGTTATGATGAAGACAATGGTGATAGTGATGATAGTGATGAGGGTGATGATGATGATGATGATGATAGTTATGATGGTTATGATGAGTATAATGGTGAGGGTAATGAGGGTGATGATGATGATAGTTATGATGGTTATGATGAAGACAATGGTGATAGTGATGATAGTGATGAGGGTGATGATGATGATGATGATGATGATGATAGTTATGATGGTTATGATGAGTATAATGGTGATAGTGATGATGGTGATGATAGTGATGAGGGTGATGATGATGATAGTTATGATGGTTATGATGAGGATAATGGTAATAGTGATGATAGTGATGATAGTGATGAGGGTGATGATGATAATTATGATGGTTATGATGAAGATAATGGCCATAGTGATGATGGTGATGATAGTGATGAGGGTGATGATGATGATAGTTATGATGGATATGATGAAGATAATGGTGATAGTGATGATAGTGTTGAGGGTGATGATGATGATAGTTATGAGGGGTATGATGAGTATAATGGTGAGGGTGATGAGGGTGATGATGATGATGGTTATGATGAGGATAATGGTAATAGTGATGATAGTGATGAGGGTGATGATGATGATGATGATGATGATGATGATGATGATGATGATGATGATAGTTATGATGGTTATGATGAGTATAATGATGATAGTGATGATGGTGATGATAGTGATGAGGGTGATGATGATAGTTATGATGGTTATGATGAAGATAATGGTGATAGTGATGATGGTGATGATAGTGATGAGGGTGATGATGATGATAATTATGATGGTTATGATGAAGATAATGGCCATAGTGATGATGGTGATGATAGTGATGAGGGTGATGATGATGATAGTTATGATGGTTATGATGAGGATAATGGTAATAGTGATGATAGTGATGAGGGTGATGATGATGATGATGATGATGATGATGATGATGATGATGATGATGATAGTTATGATGGTTATGATGAAGACAATGGTGATAGTGATGATAGTGATGAGGGTGATGATGATGATGATGATGATGATGATGATGATGATGATAGTTATGATGGTTATGATGAGTATAATGGTGATAGTGATGATGGTGATGATAGTGATGAGGGTGATGATGATGATAGTTATGATGGTTATGATGAGGATAATGGTGATAGTGATGATGGTGATGATAGTGATGAGGGTGATGATGATGATAGTTATGATGCTGATGATGAAGATATGGCCATAGTGATGAGGGTGGGTTGATAGTGATGATGATGATGATGATAGTTATGATGGTTATGATGAGTATAATGATGATAGTGATGATGGTGATGATAGTGATGAGGGTGATGATGATAGTTATGATGGTTATGATGAGGAAAATGGTGATAGTGATGATGGCGATGGTAGTGATGAGGGTGATGATGATGATAGTTATGATGGTTATGATGAAGATAATGGCCATAGTGATGATGGTGATGATAGTGATGAGGGTGATGATGATGATAGTTATGATGGTTATGATGAGGAGGATAATGGTGATAGTGATGAGGGTGATGATAGTGATGAGGGTGATGATGATGATAGTTATGATGGTTATGATGAGAATAATGGTGATGGTGATGATGGTGATGGGGGTGATGATGATCATGGTGACGATGGTGATGATCTAAATGAGGTGGATGATGCTGATTGATTGTGCTGATGTTGATGGTCTTGATCTTAATGCCTTGGTCTTGTTCTTGGTTTTGACAACGATGTAACTGGTGTTGGCATTAAGTGGCAGAACTGGTGTTAAGCGTTAAACATTAGTGTTAAGTGTTAGTGCCATTATCGGCATTGAGTGATAGTGTTAGTAGTAGTAGTAGTGGAAATGTCAGTCATATCAGTGTTAGTATTAGTGTTAGTGTTGTTAGTGTGTTAATGTATTAGCGTTAACTGTTAAGTGTTAATGTCACCAAATGTTAGTGTTGGCAATGTCTATGACATGGAAATCACTCGATGAGCGGTTCGCAAGACCGTGAGAAAATTCATTAAGAGAAACATTAAGAAGAAAAAAGCAGACGGACAGAAAGAAAGGAAAAGAATTCGTTAAATGCAGACTCGAGGGGGCAAGTCATGTAATAAAGGGATAGACAAAAGAAAACTACGCAAGAGAAAGACAGAAAAGAGAGAGAGAAAAAAGAGAGAGAAAAAAAAAGAGAGAGAGAGAGAGAGAGAGAGAGAGAGAGAGAGAGAGAGAGAGAGAGAGAGGAGGGGGGAGGGGGGTAGAGAGAGGGGAGAGAGAGACAGAGACAGAGACAGGGAGAGCAGAGAGAGAGAGAGAGAGAGAGAGAGAGAGAGAGAGAGAGAGAGAGAGAGAGAGAGAGAGAGAGAGAGAGAGGAGAGAAAGAGAGAGGAGGGGGAGGGAGGGAGGGAGGGGGGGAGTAAGGGAGAGGGATAGGAGGGAAGGTGAAAGAGAGAGAGAGAGAGAGAGAGAGAGAGAGAGAGAGAGAGAGAGAGAGAGAGAGAAAGAGAGAGAGAACGAAATGAAAACAAATGGGTTCAAGGACGGATGAAGTACATAGATTAAGATGGACACTCCTAAGAAAATAATAATAAATGATAGAAAAAATAAATCGAATTTATCTTTAATACCGCACTGCAGGACCGGTCCATTTTTTGTAGGGACGATACAACCTTCCACCTCAAAATTTTAACTCAATACAGTCTGGTAAGTTGGTACGGTGGAAGACAAAAACCATCTTCCCAGATTTGTCCGAAGATAGATTAAACATGGCTTAACATTATAAGAATCAGCTAGCCGTCTCTGGCCGATTCTCATAAGGTTTCATCATTTCTAATTTATCTTCGGACAAACCTGGTGAGATATTTTTGCCTTTTACTGTACGTGGAGTAAAAGGTGCATGCGTTGGAAGTATTGTGATTAAGAATATAGACTCAGACCTGTGTAACCAGCCTGACTACATTGCCTCGATACGAATAAAGAAATACCTCACTGGTCTTCTGGACCTCTGACATCCGCTCGTGAAGTCATGAAAGTCCGGCTGGAGCAATTAGCTACCTAACGCTGGGAAGACCTTGCAGCTGACCGTACAATCTGGAGAAGTACCTTGAACCAGCATCTCAAGACAGGAGAAGAGAATCTGACGAAAGCAGAAGCTGTCAAGCGAACACACACGAAGGAACGCAGAAACTCCAGATGGCAAGAGACCTTCCACAGATGTGACCTTTGCGCAAGAGACTTCCGCATTGGTCTCTACAGCCACAAGCGACGGTACTCGAGCTGAGCAGACTGAACCGAAGACTTCCATGTCTCTTACGAATTCTATACACAAATAACTAAGGATGGAACCGGAGACTTCTATGTCTTTTACGAATTCTATACACAACTAGCTAAGAATATACCCCATGGTTAACTTGACTGAAGGAGGCCTTTACTTACTGGCCGCGATTCGGGCCCGCACCTCCCAGCCAAGGCTCTAGCCCAGTGGTTCTTAACCTATGGTTCAGTGGCTCCTTGTGGGCCACCGTGGTTCACAAATAGGGCCACAAATAAAAAACTAGTGAAAGCTAGTGGATGCACTAGGGTTCTATCCACTAGTGACGGGATTTCTAGGAGGCTAAAGAACAGCAACCCATAAGAAGGGGACGCATGAGGAAGGAGGTTGAGAACCCTTGCTCTAGCCTTTCAGAAGTCCCCGGCACCCCTATTAGAAAATCTAAATCCGAGTTTGTATTTTGTTGATGCAACATCAGTGTAACAAAAATTTGTCCCTGGATAATATGACAAATAATCATCTTTACACTGATGCTGCTTTAATGAACAAAAATGGATGACAGAGTCGGTAATACGAAAATTATTTTTGCCCTGAATTTTGGCGGCACCCTCAGTTGATCTCACGGCACTCTTTGGTGCCGCGGCACACCGGTTGGGAACCGCTACCCTGGCCCATACGCCACGGTAACATCATTCAAGGACCAACTTCGCGATGCTGTTGCTGGACGACTTTATGCAGCTTAGGGTGAGTTGATGCAATATCTCGGATAAGGGGAGGAGGAGGAGGAGGAGGAGGAGGAGGAGGAGGAGGAAGAGGGGGCACAGTAGGAGGAGGAGGAGGAGGAGGAGGAGGAGGAGGAGGAGGAGGAGGAGGAGAAGGAGGAAGAGCAGGAGGATGATAGGAGGAGGGGGGACAGGAGAGAGTAGGATAGTATGTAGGATGAGAGGAGGAAGGGCTAAGGGAGAGGGTAGCATGAGGGAGGAGGGTAGAGGAGGTGGGTATGAGGGAGGAGAGTAGGAGGAAGGAGTAGAGGAGGGAGGAGGAGAGAAGAGAGGGTGGACAGGAGGGTGGGGAAGGAAGGAGGAGAAAAGGAAGGATCATGAAAATAAGGAGGAAAGAAAGAAGAAGGAAAGTAGAGTGAAGAAAAGGAGGGAGGAGGAAGGAGGGAGGAGGCGCTGAAGAGGAGGATGCTCAAGAGTAAAGAGGTTCCGGGAAGAAGTCTCTGCAAAGAGGGAGGGGAGGAGGGAAGGAGGGAGGGAGGGAGGGAGGGAGGGAGGGAGGGAGGGAGGGAGGGAGGGAGGGAGGGAGGGAGGGAGGGAAGGAGGGAGGGAGAGATGGAGGGAAGGAGGGAGGGAGAGATGGAGGGATGGAGGGAAGGAGGGAGGGAGAGATGGAGGGAGGGAGGAAAGGAGGGAAGGAAGGATGGAGGGAGGGAGGGAGGGAGGGAGGGAGGGAGGGAGGAAGGGGGAAGGGAGGGACGGAGAGAGAAAGGGAGGGAAGAAGGTGTTGCTGGAGGGAGGGAAGGAAGGGGGGGAGGAATGGGGGAATGGATGGAGAGATGGATGAATGGAGTGAGGAAAGGAAAGAGGGAGTGAGAAAGGGAAAGAGGGAGGGAGGGAGGGAGGGAGGTGGAGGGAGGAAGTAAGGGAGAGAGAGGGAGGGAGGAAGGGAGGGAGAGAGGGAGAGAGGGAGGGAGGGAGGGAAGGAGGGAAGGAAAGAGGGAGGGAGGGAGGGATTGAGAGGGAGGAAAGAAGGGACTGAGGGAGAAAGAAAGGAATTGAGAGAGAGAGGGAAGAAGGAAGGGAGGAAGTGAGGAGTAGGTGGATGGAGGGAGGGAAAGGTGAAGGGAGGGAGGGAGGGAGGGAAGGAGGGAGAGGGAGGGAGGGAGGGAAAGGGAGGGAAAGGGAGAGAGGAAGAGGGAAGGAGGGAGGGAGAGGCGATGAAGAGGCGACGAAGATGAGCCTCCTACGACACAATGCCTAGACCAGGCCAGACCAGTGACCTCCTTTATAGGCTTCATTCTGCCTCCTACTGCCAGACGACATCATTCAACAGAATAAGGACAATATGCGGACTTGCTCGATAGAAACGCCATTCGGTCCCGACTTAAATCACTTATCACCAGCATGAAAGAAATCATCGTAAACTATTTCATCTTTTACTTGAACATTCTTAATAACAAACACAAGGTCAGTAGGCTGTCGACCTCCGTTCGCGTCAAAGATCAGCGGAAGAAATTTCATATTAGGCCAACTGCCCACCAGACGATTTTCTTCAGCAGAGGGAAGACTCCTCCCCAACCCCCGAAAGCAAAGAAAGGTTTAATTGATTCAAACTGTGTTAAAAATAATATATTTTATACATTCTTGACGTGCGATGAATGAGAGTCCCTGGCGTTTGTCAATACAATTTATTTTTTATATCATGTGGAAGTCGGATGGGGAAGGGAGAAATGGAGAGGAGAGGAGGGAGGGAGGGGAGAGGAGGGAGGGAGGGGAGAGGAGGGAGGGAGGGGAGAGGAGGGAGGGCAGGGGAGCCTGGTGATAGGAAGGAGGGGAGAGGAGGGAGGGCAGGGGAGCCTGGTGATAGGAAGGAGGGTAGAGGAGGGAGGAAAGATTAGGGAGAGGAGAGGGGAGAGAGAGGAGAAGGGAAGGAGAGGAGAGGCGAGGAAGAGGAGAAGAGAGGGAAAGGAGAGGGGAGAGGAGAGAGAGGGGAGGGAGAGGAGAGAGAGGGGAGGGAGAGGAGAGAGAGGGGAGGGAGAGGAGAGAGGAGGGAGGGAGAGGAGAGGGGAGGGAGAGGAGAGGGGAGGGAGAGGAGAGGGGAGGGAGAGGAGAGGGGAGGGAGAGGAGAAGGAATGGAGAGGAAAGAGAGGGGAGGGAGAGGAGAGGGGAGGGAGAGGAGAGAGAGGGGAGATAGAGGAGAGGGAGGGAGAGGAGAGGGAGGGAGGAAGGGAGAGAGAGGAGAGGAGAGGAGAGGGAGGGAGGAAGGGAGAGAGAGGAGAGGAGAGGGAGAGGAGAGGGAGAGGAGAGGAGAAGGAGAGGAGAGAGAGGGGAGGGAGAGGGGATGGGAGAGGAGAGGAGAGGGGAGGGAGAGGAGAGGGGAGGGAGAGGAGAAGGGATGGGGAGGGAGAGGAGAGGGAGAGGAGAGGGAGAGGAGAGGGGGAGGAGAGAGAGGGGAGGGAGAGGAGAGACGAGGTAGATGATAGGAGGGGGAAGATGAGTTTGAAGGGGGGTAGTAGAGAAAGGGGAGAGAAGAAATAGCAGAAAATATCAAATAGGAGGAGGAGGAAAGAGGAGTGGGGGAGGAGGGGGTGAGAGAGGAGAGGGGAGGGGAAGGGAGGGGGAGAAGAGGAGAGGGAAGGGCGAGGAGGAGGGAGGGATTGGGGAGGAAGATGAGAGAGGAGGGGAATGAGAGAGGAGGAAAGAGAGAGGGGGAAAGGGAGAGGGAAGGAAGGAAGATGGAGGAGGAGGAAAAGAGAGGGGATGAAGGGAGAGGGGAGGAAAGGAAGAGAGAGGGGAGGTGAGGAGAGGGAGAGGGAAAGGAAGAGAGAGGGGAGGTGAGGAGTGGGAGAGGGGAGGTAGAGGGAAGAGAAGGGGGAGAGAGGTGGAGGGGAGAGGGGTAGAGGGGAGGGGAGGGGAGGGGAAGGGAGATGAGGGGAGATGAGAGTAGAGTAGGTTGTTTATACAAAAGGAGAGAGAGAGGTGAGAAGGAGGAAGAGAGAAAGGGAGGAAGAGGGAATGAGGAAGGAGATGAGACTAGAGGGAGAGAAAGGGAAGGAGACATTAGAGGTCATGATGAGATATGAGAGAAAATGATGGTATATAAGGGTAGACGAAGGTCGTAGACGGAAAGAGGGGAAAGTGAGGAAAGTGAGGGGAAAGGAAAAGGAGGGGAGAGAGGAATGAAGGGAGAGGGGAGTGGAGGACATCCGAGAAG
>NC_134814.1:14987805-15000305 GCF_046742065.1 Oratosquilla oratoria
TGGACTTGGGCGCCAACATCTGGAGGTGAAAGTCCATGGGGAGGCGGTTCGAATCCCCAAGACTTGCAGGGTGACCAGATTTTTCAAGTGGGAATATTTTATACAGCAGCTGATATTACGCTATAATGGCAAAATTAATGCCATGTCTTTTGTTCCACATAATACGATCGGCTTCTGATATTTTCTATTAATATTTCACAATTGTTATGGAAAATTATGCTGAATTTAGCATGACTATGCTAAATCTGGTCACCCTGCCCACGAGTAAGCACGTGACGTCATTAAGGTCATATTGTCTTAAATTTGTTACCTTCAACAAAGACTATCGTACCTAGCTACCTCATATGGCGGATAACGGGCGAAATACAAAACGCCCACTTCACACGAAATACTGCATTACCTCATATAAAATCACTTTCCACCGTCATATAAAAATATCACCGTACTTGTACATTCGCAGCTTCCTGCAGCCTTCATTACACCGGCAATTTATCCATTTTCTATGTTAATTGGTCCAGAATCGAGTATCCGTAAAAGTTGCTAATGAATTAATTTCCAATAGATGAATAAAAAACGAACATTATTATACATGACCCAATCAACTTCGATACTTGCAACGAGGGCGGAGCTTATAACCTTCCGCCAGTTAAGAAAAAACGAAGAGCGGAAGGAAAACGGAGGACACAAAAAACGGGTAGACGAAGGGGAGACAAGTTAAGCGGATAGAAAATTGAGTTAGCAGGGCGAGCTATGTGGAAGGCCGAGTTGATGGTCTGAAGTTGAGGGCCAAGTTCAAGGGGTGAAGTGATCGATGCAAGTGAAGAGTTGAGTGGACAGAATAAAGTAGAAGGCAGAGTTGACATGTTAAAGTGGAGGGCAGAACTGATGAAATGAAGTGGAGGACAGAATTGAAGTTTCTGTTAACTGGTCGCAGAAATGTTAAATCTGCGACCAATTAAAAGAAACATTTGATAATTCAGTAGACACTGGTCTTGTACCTATTGCTTGGGGGCAGGCAAACGTTGTTCCTGTTTTCAAAAAGGGAGATAAATCGTTTATATGCAACTACAGGCCAATCCGTTCGATATCAGTTATAGGTAAAATGCTTGAATCAGTAATACTTAATAGACTCAGAGAACACATCGAAAGACATAATTTGATACGTGACACACAGCATGGTTTCTCCAAGGGTAAGTCATGTGTGACTAACCTTCTATCCTTTTACACTAAAGTACATCAGGCGTCAGATAATGATAGTTACGATGTTACTTACCTTGACTTTAGCAAAGCGTTCGACAAGGTGTCCCACCAGAGACTACTAAATAAAATTAAAATTCATGGCATAGAAGGAAAAGTGTTAGACTGGATTAGAGCTTGAATCAGTGACAGAAAACAGCGGGTCACCATGAATGGTGTAATAACCAAATGGGGGGTGTTTCTAGTGGAGTCCCCCAGGGCTCGGTTTTGGGTCCCTTTTTGTTCATTATGCACATAAACGATTTGGACAATGGGATTGATAGTGATGTTAGTAAGTTTCCGGACGACACTAAAACAGGACGCTTAATTAAGTCAGGAGACGATGCAGAGACTCTGCAGGAATCTTAACAAATTGTTCACATGGTCGGTGAAATGGCAAATGAACTTCAATGTCTCAAAATGTAGTATGCTAAACGTAGGGCAACACAACCCTGAAAATAGACAGAGCTTATATAACAAGTTTTTAGAGAAAACTTAGTGCGAGAGAGACTTGGAAGTTCTAGTGAGTCCTGGTCTTAAATCCAGGAAACAGTGCATTAGCGCCAGGAATAAAACTAACAGAACATTAGGTTTCATTGCTAGGACGGTTACAAATGGAAGTGCAGAGATAATTATAAAACTCTATCTAGCGTTAATTAGACCCATCCTTGACTATGCGGTACAATTTTGGTCCCCGTCTTGTAGAGTGGACATCAATTCACAAGAATCAGTACAGAGGAGAATGACCAAAATAATACGGACTCAGAAATTTTCCTTACGAAGAGAGGCTTAGGCACCTTAACTTACACTTTCTGGAAAGACGCAGAGTGAGGGGTGATCTAATAGAGGTGTTTAAGTGGATCAAAAGCTTTAACAAGGGTGACGTAAACAAGGTCATCATATTAAGACAACAAGGCAGGACTCGCAGTAATGGATTTAAACTAGACAAGTTTAGATTTAAGAAGGATATAGGCAAGAATTGGTTTACTAATAGGGTCATCAACGAATGGAATAGACTTAGTAACCATGCAGTAAGCGCTGAAACTATCAATTGTATTAAGAAATGGTTAGACAACTTATGGATGGACATGACAGGTGGTAATGGACATCGAACTGCCTAGTGTAGGCCTTATAGTCTCTTGCAGTCTCCTTCATTCTTATGCTCTTATGAAGGGCTTATGTTGGTTTATAGACAATAGTGAGAGACAGATTGACGCAATAGACAGGGGGAATAGATTGACGTGTTGAACTAGATGATTAGATTGATAGGTAGAAGTGGATGTGTGGCTTGATACGTGGACCTCTTCAGTGCTGTGGCTTACTATACTGGTTAAAACCGATCAGTTCTGGGAATGGAGGGTAAGAAAATTGAAAGGCTAGAAGGGTAGGAGTAGTGGAGGGATGGAAAGAGAAGGTAGGATGGTTGGAGTGAGGGAGGGTAGGAAAAGTGGTGAGAGGAAGGGTAGTAAGGATAGAGGCAGGGAGGGTGGGAGGGGTGGAGGAGAGAACGGTATGTAGGGTAGATGGATGGAGTGATAGAAGGAAAGACCCAGGTCTCTATGGGTTATGCATCAATGGGGACTGGTGTAGGTTTTATTAGCCGCTGCGGTCGGAGGTTCTTCAGTCCACTTGGGTGTTGTTTGGTAAAGGACAGAAGGGACAGAAGGGACAGAAGAGACAGAAGGTGGACAGAAGGACAGAAGGAAGGGACAGAAGGTGGACAGAAGGACAGAAGGAAGGGACAGAAGGTGGACAGAAGGGACAGAAGGGACAGAAGGTTGACAGAGGGGAGCCTGAACTTGACAAGTACCCACTCAATCGACTTGGGGTCTAGTGTGGGCACAGAGAGATCTAGGAGACTTGGGGTGTGTGGTTTGTTTTGGTGTTAGGTGAAATTCTGCTCATACCAGGGCAGCGGACAGGATGCAGGGATGACCCGCCATCCAGGAGGTGCCAAGATAAGAGGGAGGGAGGAGGGTGGAGGGGAGTGGAATATATAGGAAAGGGAATGGGTGGGAGTGGTTTCTATGCCTTTTTTTTTGGCTACCCCCCGTGTAAGGGGAAAAAGCTTTTGGTATATGTATGTATGTACCTCCAATTTTGAACCTGTGTGTGCTACGATACCAACGTTGGACGGGGTTATTTACTTCAGTTGTTTGGAAGGAAATTGGTCTACTTCATCATATCTTCTATGGTTTCTCCTAAAGAGACGGGTTTTTTCGTGAGGCGGCGGGGTTTTAGGTGCTAGGATAAGGAGAAGGAGTCGGTGAGCGGGTTTATAGATGTAGGTATTGTAAACTGGAGGGGACGGGAGGGTCTTGTTCATTCAAGTGACAGGAGAGTTCGGGGTTGAGTTCGGGGTTCTATTGACATAAGTGGGGGAGATATAGGACGCTGTGTAGGGAGCTTTCGTACCATGTAGGTGGTCTCTATTGGTGTGGTCGTTGGGGTGGAAGTATCCGTTGTAGGATTCGTTTAGTGCAGTGGTTCGTAACCCTGTGGGGAATTCCCCACTGGTGGAGGATGGCGGAGTTGCCAAGTGGGGAATGACCGGTCGGACAGAATAACCACTTTTTTTATCGATGTGTTTTTGTTTCTTTTTTGTTTGTTTCTGGTGTCTTCTTGCTGTCACCGATGCTGTGGTGGGAAATGGAGAGTTGGCTCACTAAAAAGTGGGGAATTGGAGAAAAAAGGTTAAGAACCCCTGCTCTAGTGGATTGTAATGGTTTACGTTATTTCTTTTTCTGTACAGTACCATGTACCATGAATTACTCCCACACTAGTGTTAAAGGGTGTACATAGTCTTGTTTGGGTTTGGGGTGTCTGCCAGGATTGTTAAGACTTTGTCTTTGTCGTGCTTTCCTGATTCTAGTTCTATTGTTAAGATTTTTACTTACATACATATACATATACCAAGGCTTTTTTTCCCCTTACCAGGGGGGTAGCCAAAAAGGACAAGGCACAAAAACATTCCCACCCATTTCATCCCCGAAAACACTCCACACCCCTTCACCCTCCCTCCCATCTTAGCACCTCCTAGATGACGGGTCATCCCTGCACCCTGTCCACTGCCCTGGTTCAGAAGCAGTGTCGCAGGACACAGCACATCCACAGCAAGGCCGCTTCATTAAATCGGGGCCACATATTGCAGAGGGTTCCATATTTGTCTCCAAATTTGCTTTATATTTCCATGGGGGTATTTCTTTACTAGTTTTTTGTTAGTGAATTTTGCGAACCAAGGATATTGGGTAATCCAAATCAGGGCCCATTTTCTCTTGGTGTGGGTCGATTTGGTGGGTGGTTGGAATGGACATACTCGAGAAGACGATGTCTTTTGGTGGGGTTTGGGGTCCCAGCCATTGATTGTGTCACTTGGTTTTTCTGATAAATTACACAACGGCGATCATTACCTTCTGCATTGCTCCCATATGATCACTGTAGACTGTTCTTGATCCGCTTAAAGGAAAGTGTTGTAGGGATGGGGTGGAGATGCAACAGAGGGGCTTTGATTTTAAGTGGTCTTTTGCTCTCTGCAGATTGTTACCGTTTAGCAATCTTTATTTATGTCGCATTTGAGTGACCTTGTTCTGTGTGGCTCCCTTGCTAGGTTAGGTTTTAGAATAAATTCTTAAGGTACCTTTTTGGCTTTTTACTCATATGGGGTGAGTAGGACGAATCAGAAAAATAGTTGGTCAATTAAACAGCTTGTGATGCTCCTTATCCCCCTAAAAATGCAACCAGTTGGCCTGCAACGCCACTCGCGTAGGCTGTGACTATGGGCTTCCAGAAATCACCCCTCTGCTCGCCATTACAAAGGATAACAAAGGCGGAGCATGCCGACAGGAAACCTTTTGGTCCATATCTAGGTCGGATGCGAAAAAAGTCATGAATAAATAAAAACTATAACAATGTAAATAACAAATAAAAACATAAATGCATAGGTATTGTTAAATAATAAACAAACAGGTAAATAGAAAATAATAATAAATTGACATATAACTAATAATAAACGAGAATCAAACAGACAAATGACAACAAAACAAAAAGAAATAATATAAAATAAATGAGGAGGATTTTTTTATTATTATTATTAAGCGGAGGGGTAAAGTCATCTTATCTTAGTGGGAGGAATCCTTGACAGTGACTGAATAAACTGTCAGTCTAGGTCGCTGCTTTACTCTTGGCATCAACTCCCACATGGGAGTCAATCCCATGGGAACCACGGGGAAGAAGTTGATTCCCCTTCAAACTCTTTTCGAATCCCACAACGAGATCTTAGGCAGGAGACGAGTCGAAGAGGGATGCAAGGCCTGAAAATGGGATTCACAATGCTTAGGGGGGGACAACCTCACTCCCTAGTGTGATAGAGGTTGTAGGATAGAAGGAATGGGATGGGAATTGATGGGAAAGAGAGTGAGTGAGATGGAGAGAGTGAGTAGGAAGAAAAGGAAGGATGGAGCGAGGGAGGGAATGGAAGAGATCATGAATAAGAGAATAATTGCAAAAGCAGACGACGACGACGAGGAAACGGCCGAAGGAGGAAACATATCGGAAAGGTCAAACAGAGAAGGAAATGGAAGGAAACACGTAATGAAGGGTGGAGAGAGAGGAAATGGTTAATGAACGAACGGTGGAAGAAGAAATGAGAAAACGAAGCTGAGCGTGGGAAGAGGAAAAGGGGAATAAATTATGGCAAGAGAAGCAGATACAGAGCCTGTTGGGGTCCATGCCATGCTAAGGAGAAACCGGGGAGGAGGTAATGAAAGTGAAACTGCTGCGGCCGACCGAATGAATGAATGAATGAGTGAATGAATGAACGAGTGAATGAATGAATGAACGAGTGAAAGTAAGAAAGAATGAATGAATGAGTGAATGAATGAACGAGTGAAAGTAAGAAAGAAAGAATGAATGAATGAATGAATGATTGAATGAATGAACGAGTGAAAGTAAGAAAGAATGAATGAATGAGTGAATGAATGAATAAACGAATGAAAGTAAGAAAGAATGAATGAATGAGTGAATGAATGAACGAGTGAAAGTAAGAATGAATGAATGAATGAATGAACGAGTGAAAGTAAGAAAGAATGAATGAGTGAATGAATGAATGAACGAGTGAAAGTAAGAAAGAATGAATGAATGAATGAGTGAATGAATGAATGAACGAGTGAAAGTAAGAAAGAATGAATGAACGAGTGAATGAATGAACGAGTGAAAGTAAGAAAGAAAGAATGGATAAATGAGATAAAGGGCCAAGAAAAGAGAGAAAGAAAAGAAAAAGAGAGAGGCAGAGAGAGAACGAGAGAAAGAGAAATAGCAAGAGAAAGAGAGAGAGAAAGAAAAAAGGAGAGAGAGAAAGAAGTTAAGAGAGCAAGATAGAGACAGAAAGAGAGAAATAGATAGACAGAGAGAGAAATGAATAGAGAAAGAGAGAGAGAAAGACAAAGGGAAAAAGAGAAAGGGAGAGATAGATAGATAGAGGAAGAGAGAGAGAGAGAGAGAGAGAGAGAGAGAGAGAGAGAGAGAGAGAGAGAGAGAGAGAGAGAGATAGATAGAGAGAGAGAGAGAGAGAGAGAGAGAGAGAGAGAGAGAGAGAGAGAAAGAGAGAGAGAGAAAGAGAGAAAGAGAGAGAGTAGGGGGAGGTACGGGTCAGCAAGGAGTTTGCTAAGGCGAGGATGGGTGGGGAGGGGGAGAGGTCTATGTCCGACAAAACGGGACAAACCTCTCGAGGAATTTGGTTTAAAAGGACAAGCGATCGTTGTGAGAGTGAGTGAGTGATGCGGACGAGAGTGAGAGTGGCTCCTCGCGAGAGTAAAGATAGGGAGAGATAAGGGAAGATGGGATTGGGCACCGGAGCAGAGGGATCGTGTTAGGGAGCGAGCGAGGGAGTGTGTTGTTCCCAGTTTAGGCTCTACTGTACAGTACATGTCGTACATTATGTGCACAGATGTACAAGAAATTTCTCCCTCCCCCTCCCTCTCTCTCTCTATCTATCTATCTCTCTCTCCTTCTATCTATCAATTTACCTACCTCTCTCTCTCTCTCTCTTTCTCCCTCCCTGCCTCTCCACCTATCTCTCTCTCTCTCTCTTTCTCCCTCTCTCTCTATCTCTCTACCTATCTCTCTCTTTCTCTCTGTCTTCCTCTCTTTCTCCCTCCCTACCTCCCCCCCCTCTCTCTCTCTCTCTCTCTCTCTCTCTCTCTCTCTCTCTCTCTCTCTCTCTCTCTATCTCTCTCTCTCTCTCTCTCTCTCTCTCTCTCTCTCTCTCTCTCTCTCTCTCTCTCTCTCTCTCTCTCTCTCTCTCTCTCTCTCTCTCTCTCTCTATCTCTAGCAAGGGTATCGAAGTAAGGAATGATGACGTCACAAAAGTAATCATTAAGAGCACAGCTCACTCATCCTTGGTAATATGAAACCTAATGCACATTTACGTAAACAAATCGTGAGTGGACAAGGCTCGGAATCTAGTGTTTACATCATCGGCTCCCAGTGTCCAGACTTCTCTTCGATGACTCTTCATCCAAGAGGAGCTAAGATGGAAGAGAGACAAATGGATGATGGATTGGAGTGGAATGGGAGGAGGTGGGAGCACATCTTAGCTGGCTAACTCCCATATGATAAGGAAGAAGCCTTTGGTATATAGATAGACAGATGGTGAGATTCAAACCTAGACAGGACTCCCGCCGTACTGAATAAAGCCGCATCAATAGAAAAGGAATAAAGAGAGGAGATTCTGAAGACGGGGGAGGAGGGGGAGGGAATAACTGGAGGAGGAGGAGGAGGAGGAGGAGGAGGAATAAAAGAAGGAAAATGAAGAGAAGATTAAAGGGCTGAGGAAGAAGAGGGAGTAAACGGAAGAAGAAAAGGGGGAAGAGGAAGGAGAAAAATGAAAAGGAGAGATAGAAGGAGGGTGAGGAGAGATGAGAGGAGGAGGAAACGAAGGAACTGAAGGAGAAGGAATAGGAGGAGGAGGAAGAAAAAGAAGATAAAGAGGAGAAGGAGGAGGAGGAGGAGGAGGAGAATGACGAGGAGCAAAAATAAGAGGGGGATGAGGAGGAGGAAAACGGAGGAGGAAGAGGAGGAAAATAGAAGAGTAAAAAATGGAGGAGGAGAAGGAGGAATAAGTGAGAGAGTGAAAGAGATGGAAGAGGATAAGGAGGAGGAGGAGAAGGAAAATAAAGATTATAATTAGTAGGAGAGAAAAGGAAAAGGAGGAGAAGGAGGAGGTGAAGAAGAAAAAGAGGGGGAGAATGAAGTATAGGAGGGGAAGGAGAAGGTGAAGAGGAAGAGGAAGAAGGAGAGGAGGAAAATGGAAAGGAGGAGGAGAAGGAAGAAGTGGAGAAGAGAGGAGGAGAGAGGAGAAGAGAAAGGGAGGGGCAGGAGGAGGAGGGTAGGAATAGGAAGAGAAGGATAAAGAAGAAGAGAGGGAGAAAAAGGAAGGAGGAGGAGAAGGAGAAGAAGAAGGAGAAGAAGGAGAAGGAGTAGGAGAAGGAGGAAGGGAACGAAGAGATAGAGAAGGTGAGGAGAGGGAGAAGGGGAAGGAAGCGAGGGAGGAGTAAGAAGGAGGAAGAGAAGGAAAAGGAGGATAAGGTGAGAAGAGAAAGGAAAGAAGAGAGCGAAGAGGAGGAAGGAGTAAAGAAAGGGAGGAGTGAAGGTAAGGAGAGGAAGAAGGGGAAGGAAGTGAAGGAGAAGGTGAGGAGAGGGAGAAAAGGAGGAAAGAAGATAAGGAGGAGGAGGAGGAGGAAGAGGAAGAGGAAATGGAGGCGGAGGATGGGAGAGGAGGGGAGGAGGCGAGGATCAGGAACAGGAGGAGGAGGAGGAGGAGTAGGAGCAGGGTGATGAAGAGGAGGGGGAGGACAAGAAGGAAGATGAGGAGGAGGGGAGGAGGAGGAGGAGGAGGAGGAGGAGGAGGAGGAGGAGGAGGGGGATGAAGAGGAGGAGGAGGAGGGGGATGAGGAGGAGGAGGAGGAGGAGGAGGAGGAGGGGGAGGAGGAGGAGGAGTGGGAGGAGGAAGAACAGCTGCTGCACAGAGGTTGGTTACTGTGGAAGAAAATGTAAAGTGGGGAGGGGGGGGGAGATAGCGAACTATATCACCCTCTTCAGGACAATGGCACAATCCATTGCTTCTACTGGGACCAAAACCAACGATTCCTATCAGTTGAAGGGTACCTCATAATGTGATACCGACCGAGTGTGTGTGTGTGTATGTGTGTGTGTGTGTGTGTGTGTGTGTGTGTGTGTGTGTGTGTGTGTGTGTGTGTGTGTGTGTGTGTGTGTGTGTGTGTGTGTGTGTGTGTGTGTGTGTGTGTGTGTGTGTGTGTGTGTGTGTGTGTGTGTGTGTGTGTGTGTGTGTGTGTGTGTGTGTGTGTGTGTGTGTGTGTGTGTGTGTGTGTGTGTGTGTGTGTGTGTGTCTGTGTGTGTGTATTTATTTACCTAGATGTATTATACGGGTAGGGAGCTATGCTCGTGGTGACCCGTCTTTGTATCTTTCACCATCAAGTTTATTCTTAAAAACGTGAATAGTATTTGTGTGTGTGATTCACCTTGGCCTTTGGATCACGTGTTGGACTCGTGATCGACAGCTATTTCCCTCTCGGAAGAGAGCTCAGAGCTCGTGTGACCGATCTGTGTGTGTGTGTGTGTGTGTGTGTGTGTGTGTGTGTGTGTGTGTGTGTGTGTGTGTGTGTGTGTGTGTGTGTGTGTGTGTGTGTGTGTGTGTGTGTGTGTGTGTGTGTGTGTTTCTCCCACACCCATATGAAGTAGACTCGAGTACCGAAGACTGAGATGCAATCTCTTAACCCCCATCCCCTCCCCCAACCCCCAACATCCTCTTCAGCGTGATCCTTCATCCCTAAACAGCTCATATACCAAACCAATACACCACCTAAATGCCATTTTTCGAATTCGTATCGCCAATTTATTGCTAATGAAATGGGTTTACACACCGATAAAAAAATAAAAATAAAAATAAAAATAAAGACTTTGAAAACCGATGCGTCAGCGACACGGAAATGTTATATTTTATTCTGGCTATCGCTATAAAATTCTTTCTTAAACTTATCCGTGTGGTATTGCTTCGGATAACACATTCCACAACCAAACTGTTCTAATAGTTTTTCTAATTAGCGCCAGGTGATGTTATTCAACCGTGTGGCGTCCCTCTAGTACCGGCAAAACCATACGAGCTTCCAACAGAAAAGCTATTTTATTCAGATAACAGAAACCCCCTCAGGAGTATAACTGTTTAAGCTTAATACATTTCATCTGTCTGATAGTGTGTTCATGTTCATTTACAATAGCTTTCGCCAAGTTATCTTATTCAGTAAATATACATTTTTGGCATATGGTTAAGTATCGTATAATGACTGTTGCCTTAAGTTCCACTGTATGGAAGCCCAAGGCCTCAGAGTAGCTGGCAACGGTTCCCGGGCCCTTTTTCATAAATCTCTCTTCGAAAATAGGTTAGACTGTTGTCTGTTGTGCCAATGTGAGGATTTCTACGTCACTGAGGAGGAGGAAGAGAAAGAAGCTGTCGTCAGCTATCAGCTCCTTCATGTGGCAGAGTTCGTAAACTTTGTGTACTTCAACTTAGATCTGGAGTCGAACTTTTATCACAGCGGCCCAGATAACTGAAAAAAATTACGAGTGCGGGAAGCGTAACCATTTTGTTCAGTACAGTAGAGCAAATACACAAAAAATAAATACAACCAGCGTACATATATACCAAAACACAAAGTACAAAATACACAAAAAATAGAATAGGACATAAATAGTAAAGACAATAAACGCATTTATTTACCGGAATTTTTTTTAGAAAAATTATAATGATAATGATAAAAACTGACATGTACAGTGCGGCGGAGCTGACCTCGCGAGTCGAATCCGGCCCGCGAGTCGGAGTTTGGTGACCCTTGAATTGATATGATCATCATCGCATAGTCGCACTCACCCTTCTGTATCCGTACGTTCTTACGTCCCCCTATTTTTCAGTGTCTATATATCCATATGTAAATGTCACATCCACGTAATGCTGTATAATGCATTTCAGTGATAATGCAACTCAGCAAGACTCCAGCAATGTAATCGTCTGGAGTGAGAAGGTAGTAAGGCCTCCATCACGAAGATCTTGCTGAATTGCATGGCTGAGGTAACCGGGGCAGTATATGTCTCAGGGGATGGTGTTATATTCATCCACAACACAAGACTACTTGACCACAGACGGGACCCCCCTAGCCATGACGGGTGGTTCCCAAGACGTATATAACACACATATTCCTATTTGCTTGAAATACATTTCATAACTTGAATCCGAGACAGATGCTTAATACATCTTCCCCTAAGAAACACTTTTCCAGATCTTTGCCTCATCTATGGCAAGTTTTCAAGCAAACGCGTGATCCATCTCCTTCATTTCCAAGCAGACACGACCCAGTCTGTACTTCTAAGATAATAAAGCAACATTTTTAGCTTCTCTATACGCACGTGCACACACGCACACACACACACAAAGTGCGCGGTTGTACTCGTAAAAGCATATAGTAGACTTGTATTGCCTGCAATGCGAGGCTCAAGCCACGTCCTTGTACAGCTGCCCAGGGACTTTTTTTGGCTTGAGGAAAGAATGAGAACACGCAGCCCTTGATTAACGGACTTGCGAATGAGGGCGGCGAGGGGAAGACAGCTCCTCTTGTCAAGAACAGAGGGGAAATGAGGGAAAAACGAAGGAAAACTATCTTGTTTTATCGGGAGAAGTTGCAGCAGCCGGAGGAATAGCAGTAGAGATAGTACAGTATCAGTATTTGCCTTTTTTTTTTTTTCTCTCTCAACGTCCATTCTTCCGGAGCTGTGGGGGGGAAAAAAGAAGACGAGATCTGTCATTCACAGACATGGTTCACTGGGCACCAAACCCGCCAATAGCTGGCGCCTTATGTAAGATGGTAATGTATATACTATTTGCACATTTGTGTGTGTGTGTGTGTGTGTGTGTGTGTGTGTGTGTGTGTGTGTGTGTGTGTGTGTGTGTGTGTGTGTGTGTGTGTGTGTGTGTGTGTGTGTGTGTGTGTGTGTAATTCACCTTGGTCTTTGGATCACGTGTTGGACTCGTGATCGACAGCTATTTCCCTTCCTAAAGAGAGCTCAGAGCTCGTATGACCGATATATGGGTAATGCTATGACCTTACACGCACACACACACCCAACACCCCGCCCACGAGAGTTGGAGTAACGACTCGAAGCGCAGCGATACTGAAATAATTTCAGCCCTGGGCAGG
>NC_134814.1:15012805-15060305 GCF_046742065.1 Oratosquilla oratoria
GGAGTGGATGCTAAAAGGAGATCGTATGAAGGATTGATTGTGCTGACAGCACTGTACGGGACAGAAACATGGAATATAAGAGAGGAAGACAGAACGAGTTTGAATGTGTTTGAGATGAGGTGTCTGAGAAGTATGATAGGGGTTACTAGGCTAGATAGAGTGAGAAATGGGGAGGTGAGGAGGAGAACAAGGGTGGAAATGGAGTTGGGAGATAGGGTTGTTGAAAGAGTATTAGGATGGTTTGGACACATGGAAAGAATGAGTGAAGAAAAATTACTAAAAGAGGTGTGGATGGCAAAGGTGGAAGGAGTGAATATGAGGGGTCGCCCTAGGATGAGATGGATGGATGGGGTAAAAGGGCCATTGGGAAAGAGGGGAATGTCTGTTGAGAAAGTATGGGAGAGGACAGAAGATAGGGGTGAATGGAGAAGGGTTGTGTATGGATGATGCTGTGATGCATGAGGGGGAGTGGGTAGGGGATAGGGGTGAGGGAGTATGTATGAGAAATAAACTGACGCAGCCCGAAGGGATTTCTCCTCGTCTTCTCCTTTTCTGCATGAGGGAACGGAGAGGGGGGGTCGCAGAATCAATGAAGCGGCCTTGCTGTGGATGTGCTAGGTCATGCGACACTGCTTCTGACACGGGGCAGTGGACAAGATGCAGGGATGACCCGTCATCCAGGATGTGCCAAGATAGGAGGGAGGGAAGAGGGTAGAGGGGAGTGGGGTATGTAGGGAATGGAATGGGTGGGAGTAGTTTCTATGCCTTTGTCTTTTGGCTACCTCCCGTGTAGGGGGAAAAAGCCTTTGGTATATGTATGTATGTATGATGTATATATGATATACATATAATATTATATACTTTTTCGCTGCAGTAATACACTTACAAAAAATTCTAGTAATAATGTTTTTACTTTTAGAAAATATATAGAGCGGGTTCTCAGCCTTTTTCCCGTTAAGTACCCCCATTAATCTGACACCGAATATATAACGGTAATGTACCAAGACTAATTCGATATACACTGATACTGCAGTGGATGTTACAAAGTGGCTGAAATTACGACGAATTTATCAATCAGAGGCATCACAATAAATTTGCAGTGATACTGCACATGCAGGATTGAAGTGTTATTTACTTTACTGCCAAACAGTATTGAACTTTAGCCATCTAAATACCACTGGAGAACTTCCAGTGTACCTTATCTGACACAATACGAGGAACCTAAATAAAGAAGTTCACAACGAAAGGTTTTGTTAGTTTTAAGAGCTTCGTTCTAATTCCAGATGATTCCATTCCAGCACAGTCATCCCGAAGAAGTTAACCTTTCCAGTTTTGTTCCGTGATGCGCTTGTTCCAACTACCGTCTGACGATTCCTTTCACCCCAAAGAAATCTCCGCAGTGAAAGAGTTGAGGCAACCACAAGTAACCTCGTCCACTCAATCAGGATGCCGCCAAGCGATTTTATTCATTAGAAGGAACGTTCCCCGCGAAGTGGGTGGAAGGTCAATTATGTGCCTCCATTTCTGGGTCTCTTCTTTGTTCCAGAGGATGTAATAATTAAAACTCTGATCCTTGGACCAACTCACTCGAAGTCGGTTCCCGGTTCCCGGAAGTCCTCCTCGGTTCTGGAGATGACTCGGCCTCTTCGAGATGAAGGAACTCGAGGGTACTCGAGACAAAAAAAAAAAAAAAAAAAAAAAAAAAAAATCCTCAAACTCAGGAAAATTTCGTCATTAACTCATTAGTGTTCCTGTTCCACTCGGAGATAAAGAAGAAAGACCACTTTATCAAGCAGAGCAGACCCAATCACAGTTATAAGTAAGAGGCTACCGTCTTAACTGCACCTGATCGTGTGTGACCACATGAGTGAGGAAACGAAGGCAGGAATGTATGAATCTGCACCATCGCACCGGTGGGTGATTCACCCACCTGTACTACGAGAATTTCACCATTGCACCGATGATTATTCGCCCAGCTGCACGCTAATTTCACCATGGCACAAATGTCTGTTACTCGAAGCCATTCTCCCCTGCGCCCGCCCGGTGACAGACAGACACGCTGACGAAGTCTCCAGACTACACGAATCGCGCTTACCTGCCTGCCTACAATGAATGCCTATGCGTGTATTTATGTATTTTATTAATTATTGACATTATTATAGTTTTTTATTTATGTATTTTCATGATTTTTTTTGCATCCGACCTAGATATGGACCAAACAGTCCCCTGTCGGTATGCTCCGCCTTTGTAATCCTTTGTAGGGGATTTTAGTCTGATTAACCCGAGACGATTTCATTCGGCTTAGGGGAAGCTATGTCACAAATGCGAGGAACTGACATCTAAAGACATGAATGGAATAGTCTGACCGCAACCGGTTTAAGAGGGAAAGTACCGTATGTTACGAAAGGGAGTCAGCCCACGTTCAAATCAAACAGCTCCTGGCCACTTCTGATTCCCCTGGAAGAAGTCCATGAACACAAGGCAAAGGTGACGTCTTTCGTGACAATTAAGCTTCTCCTGGCGTGAGCTCCTCACCTCGTGCGAACCTTTCGTTGGGTCTTATTTTCCTCCCGGCGATTTTATTTATTATAATTTATTTATTTATTACTGTTTATTTGCTTATTTTATTATTTATTCATCATAAATCATATATATCGTTATTCATATGTTTGTTCATTTTTTATCATTATTTATTCATTTATCTATTTACTTTTTTTCCACATACGACCTAGTTATGGACCAAAAGGTCTCCTATCGATATTTTCTTTCTTTGTAATCCCCTGTAAAGGGAACCCTCAATCAACTTTTTTAATACAAATTCTCCTTGCCAATATACTCCAGACAGTAAACGACCTTTTCTATTTTTCTAGGAATGTTCTCGTTTGGGCACGAATGAATCCGACAAGGAACATCGACAAAGAAGCAATTAAGTTCCTCGAGTCTTAGTTAATGTCTCTTGATCGTGTCTCAGACCGACTCTTTGTAGGAACACCTAAAGAGTACGTAAAGAGCAGTCGAAGTAGAAGGTGCGGAAGAGAGTGAAAAGAGAGAAGGTGAGAGTGATAGAGAGGGTGAAGGAGAAGAAGGTGATGCACGTGAGTGAGCTACAAATAACGAAAGAATTTTTTTTCGCCAATAACCAGCGCTTCTAGCCTTAGAGCCAATAACACGCTGAGGAGGTGAAACCATAGACGTAGAAAAGTAGAGATTTATGGAGGACATCAGAAATGAGAGAATATAGATTTAAAAACTGATCAGCATCCTTTTATTTTAATGGAGATTAGTATCTAACTACGATAGAATACTACGTTACTCTGGTCCGTAGAGATAGTGTAGGTGGTGGTGATGTTGGTGGTGGTAATATTAGTGGTATGATGAAGGAGGATGTGGTGGAGGAGTAGGAGAAGGACCTAGACATAGAAAATGAACAAGAGGAGGAGGTTGATGATAATGTTGAGGAGGAAGAGTAGGTGATGTAGGAGGGGAAGGGGAAGGAAGAAGAGGTGGAGAAGGAGGAGTAGGTGGGGCAGGAGGAGGAGGAGGATGAATGTTGAGAAGAAGGAGGACGAGGAAGAGCAGGAGAAGGAGGTAGAAGAGGAAGATGGGGATGAGAATAGAGAAGAGGAGGAAGAAAAAAAAGAGAAAAACAAGGCTTGGGATGAGGAGGAAAGAGGAATAGGAGGAGAAGAAGGAGGAAGGGAATAGAAGGAGGAAAGGAAGGAAGAGGAGAAAAAAAGAGAATATAAAGAGGAGAGTTAATGAGGAAGGGGAGAAATAAGAGAAATGAAAGGAGAAGGAGCACAAAGGAACACAAAGGAAGAACAAACAACAGCAAGCGTACTGGCCCTAACGAGGCTGTTTATGTTAACTATACTAAGCTGCAGTGAAGAAAACAGGGCAGAACTAACACTACTGCTACCACTATCCTGTCCAATTACAATTGGATGCCGGGCTGTCAGATCTTTTATTGCACGGGATAATATTTATTTGCGGATTAGAGTCCAAATATTTATCTGAGCGATTTTTAAAAGTTGTTATTGTGTTACTTTCAACGACGGTGGAAGGTAACAAATTTCACACATTAAAAACCCGGTTAAAGAAGAAATGCTTACTTTCATTCAAAGACAATATTTCACCAATTACTTTGAAATCGTGACGTCTTCTTGTATTTGATTGGTCTAATAAGAAGTAATCTTCGACAGTGATGTTGTCAAAGCCTTTGAACATTTTAAAAATCTCGATTAAATCTCCTCGCATTCTCCTTTTTGAAAGTAAGAATAAATTAAGACTTTTAAGTCTTTCTTCATACGACAGATTTCTCAGCCTTGGCATCATTTTAGTCACTCTCCGTTGCACTCTTTCTAGTTTACTTATATCTTTCTGGTAGTATGGGAACCGAATTTGTACACAGTATTTGAGAAGGGGACGGATCAAGGAATTATAAAGTTTTAGCAATATTTTTTTCTGATTTATTTTCGGAGATTCTTACGATAAGGCCAACCAATTTATTTGCTGTTTTAACTTCTGAACAATGTTGACTTGGCTTCAAGTAATTTGATATCAAGACCCCTAGATCTTTTTCTTTAGTTACTGAATCCAGTATTTTGCTATTCATTCGGTGTTGGATGTGATCATTGTTACTTCCATTGTGCATGACTTTACATTTGTTAACGTTAAATTTCATTTGCCACTTGCTAGCCCAGCTTGATAATCTGTTTAAATAGGATTGCAGTTTCTCTTTGGTGGTTGTTACTTTATCGGTAATTTTGTTTTCATCAGCAAATTTTGATACTTTGAAGAGGAGGCCGTCGTCTAGATCATTTATAAATATTAAGAACAAAACGAGTCCCAAAATTGAACCTTGCGGTACGCCACTTTTAACTCTCTGTTTTCACTCTGACAGCCAATCTTTGATCCAATTGTGGATACTACTAGATATACTGTGCGTTTTTAATTTGTCAAGCAATCGTTTATCGAGAACTTTATCGAATAGCTTCTGAAAATCAAGATAAATTATATCGACTGATCTACATTCCTCGTATTTGTCAAAGGCGTCATGAAAGAAGTCGAGGAGATTAGTTGAACATTAGTGGTTTACACACAATCGAAGTCAGCTAATCGGTCTGTAGTTGCCTGGTTGTGATTTGTCCCTTTTCTTGAATATTAGTGTTACGTTAACACATTTCCAATCTGACGGGACTTTACCAAGTGTTATGGATTTGTTACAAAGGATGCACAAGGGTTTACCGATTTGATTTTTGACTTCTCGCAAAATTCTAGGTGAAAGTTTGTCAGGTCCCGGGGTTTACTTATTTTGAGCTTATCAATTACTTGTGCGACGTCGCTTTCGGTAATTATCAGTTGATTTAAAACGTTTTGGGACATTTTATGTTCTGGTAGTTGATACGATGAGCAATCCTCGTCTGTAAAGACGGATGCAAAAATTTTATCAAGGATTGAGACCATCTCATTTTCATCATCCGTATGTTTACCTTCATCGTCATTAACTGGCCCAATGCAGCAAGTAAGTGGGTTTTTTTTTCTTATTCGCATAACTATAGAATTCTTTAGGGTTTGATTTGCTTGCCTCAGCATTATACTCTTCAAGATTTTCCTTGCTACGCTCTATCAGTGTTTTGGCTTTACGGCGAATTCTGTCTAGTGTTAGTTTATTATCTTGGCTTTTAGTTTATAAATACTTTTTGTACGCACGCTTTTTACGAGAGAGGTTGTTACCAATTTCCCTATTCCACCACTTTGGTTTATTTGTTGCCGGACGTTTCTCACGATAGGGAACACAGAGGTTTATAGCATTGTTTAGCTCCGTGGTGAAGTTTTCCTACGCTTTATCAATATCAATCTCGTTCGAAGTTTTGCTCTTGTCTGAGTATTCTAGTAATGATCGGAGTCGATTAAAATTGGCTCTATGGAAGTCGGGTACTTTTTCTTTGCTGATCTTAGATATACTAGCCTCCATTTCTATTTTAAATGTGATGATACGATGATCACTAGTACTGAATATTGGGCCGACATTCACTTCATTTACAAGATTCTCTGTTGTAGAAAATATTAGGTCAAGGATATTATTTTCTCGAGTAGGGCTGTTTACGCATTGGTGGAAGTCACTTTCTAGTAAGTTACTATACAAGTCTCGTCCTGTATGCGAGGAGGAAGAGGAGGAGGAGGAGAGGGTGGAGGAGAAGAAGAGGAGGAGGAGGAGGAGAAAGAAGAGGAGGAGGAAGGGGAGGAGGAGGAAGAGGAGGAAAAGGAGGAAGAGGAGGAAAAGGAGGAAGAAGAGAAGGAAGAGGCAAGGAGCAGAAGGAGAAGAAAGAGGATGAGGAAGAGAAAGAAGGAGGAGGAGGAGGGGGAGGAGAAGAAGGAGGAGGAGGAGGGGGAGGAGAAGAAGGAGGAGGAGGGGAGGAACAGAAAGAAGAGGAGGAGGAGGAGGAAGAAGAGGAGAAATAGGATGATGAGGAGGAGGGGGAAAAGAAGGAGGAGGAGGAGGAGGAGGAGGAGGGGGAGGAGAAAAAAGAGAGGAGGAGGAGGAAAAGGAGGAGGAAGGGGAGGGAAGGAGAAGAAGAGGGAAGAGGAGGAGGAGGAGGAGGAGGAGAAGAAGGAGGAGGAGGAGGAGGAAGAGAAGGAGAAGGAAGAGGAGGGGGAGGAGAAGAAGAAGAAGGAGGAGGAGTAAGGGGAGGAGACGAAGGAGGAGGAGGGGGAAGAGGAGGAGGAAGAAGGGGAGTAGAAGAAGGAGGAGGAGGAGGAGGAGGAGGAGGAGGAGGAGGGAGGCGAGGAGAAGAAAAGGGAGAAGGGGAGGAGAAGGAAAAGGAGAAGGAGGAGGAGGACGAGGAGGAGGACGAGGAGGAGGACGAGGAGGAGAGGGAAGTGGGGGATCTTCTTTACGTACGCAACTTTTCCCTACTTTTTTTTTTCTTTTTTTTTAAGATCAAACAAAATTATTTTCCTTTGTTTACATTCCGACACCCCCATCCCCACTCCGCATCTATCAAAGTATCGATCACCGTGTCAAATTGCTTCACTTCGTTCCATAAAAATAGTTTCGTGGTTAGACATGACTCAGGGAATTCCAAACTCGGATTAATTCCAGTCGCTGGAATCTCCAGTATCCAAAAATCTCCGATGGTTGGAAGGAAACAAACGCCTTCCGAAAACAGAGTTCCAGAGTATTAAGAAAGGCTTCTGGTATCTGGAATTTTCTAGATTTTGGTTACGAATTTTGGAGTTTGTTTAATTGTAAGGGCTCTCCAATAGCGAGAATTACATGTATTCAATAACCTATTCAATTTTTTTTTTTTTTTTTTTTTTTTTTTTTTTTTACGAGGATCCAGTCAGTCCCTGATACCCCCCACGGCCCCCTTTCCATTTACTTTCCCAAAAATTGGATCTTATCCACCTACTTGTTTTGGAAATATATTGGTTCTAATTTATTCTAGCTAAAGCCCCGCAATTCTATTCACCTAAGATATATCCGAGGATTACCCTAAGGTTCTAGGACATTTCAATTGTACTTTGCCAAAAACTGGATCTTATCCACTAACTTGTTTTGAAAATATATTGGTTCTAATTTATTCTAGCTAAAGCCACGCAATTCTATTTACCTAAGATATATCCGATCATTACCCTGAGGTTCTAGGACATTTCAATTGTACTTTCCCAAAAACTGGATCTTATCCATTAACTTGTTTTGGAAATATATTGGTTCTAATTTATTCTAGCTAAAACCACGCAATTCTATTCACCTAAGATATATCCGATCATTACCCTAAGGTTCTAGAACATTTCAATTGTAATAGAAACTACTTCTCCAATTGCCTAGGGCTGATATATCTGAAAACGAGGAAAGAACTGCATACACAGTAAACTACAGTTTCGGTAAGGTTGGCATTCCTTATCAAAGTTGCCCCTTCGATTACCAATCTCTCATCAGACAAGCACAACATTTGCAAAACCTGATGAAGCAGGGCTGCCAACATATTTTAATCTAAGAAATAAAAACTTCAAAATATTTCGTCCAAGTCATAATGCTTTAGCGAAGCTCTGCACCAACTGTACAGTATAAGACTGTGCAGTCGGTCATACAAATAACCCAACAACGTTGAAGTTATATCAGTGATCAAAGATATTTCTTATTGTGTCGAACGCCAAAACAGGAAGATTCTCAATGTTCTCCGACACCTCTTCGGAGGCGTGCGTTCATATCCCACCAGTGCCACCAATTTATTGGACAAACAACAATTGTGATTTATACGAATATTTCATTCATTCCGTGCCAGGTGGAACCTTAGAGACTTTATTCTGGTTCCATTAGGTTATTTCCTTCATTTCTGTATCATTCCCTTTGGCAGTGAAGGGAATCTACTTGTTGCCTCTTAGCCAAAATCGTACTTCCATTACAGTATATTATTATATTACACTATACTATATGATACTATATTTATATATATATTTTATATATGAATATTATGTATGTGTGTATGCATATATATATATATATATATATATATATGTGTGTGTGTGTGTGTGTGTGTGTGTGTGTGTGTGTGTGTGTATACATATGTATATATATGCGTAAGTGGTTACTTACGCATTTGTGAACACACGCTCCTAGTGTTTTTATTGCATATGTATATATATATATATATATATATATATATATATATATGTGTGTGTGTGTGTGTGTGTGTGTGTGTGTGTGTGTGTGTGTGTGTGTGTGTGTGTGTGTGTGTGTGTGTGTGTGTGTGTGTGTGTGTGTGTGTGTGCGTAAGCAACCACTAGGAAAAGTAAACTAACGAAGCAGAGCGCTTTCATATAATAACATCATCAGTGCTGATACAAAGAAGGAATTACAAAATGAAGAAACAAGGTACAGAATATATGACTGAGTGAGACATGGTGAAGAGGGAATTCGGAGAGGTGATGGAAGAAGTACACGTGACATTTGATATCGTCTTGGTAACCAACAAGTATGGGACAATTGCTCATAACTGGTATATTACAACTTAAATAATTTTGAAATTTCATGGCAAATATAACTATGTAATTTGTACAGACCTTGATGGAGACTGACATTTATTCCCTTACTAGATTTGAGCAATTGTCCCATACTTGTTGGTTACCAAGAGGTATCAAATGTCACGTGTACTTCTTACACTACCTCTCCGAATTTCCTCTTCACCATGTCTCACTCAGTCATATATTCTGTACCTTGTTTCTTCATTTTATAATTCCTTCTTTGTATCAGCACTGAAGATGTAATTATATGTATATATATATATATATATATATATATATATATATACATATATATATACATACATACATATATACATACATCTTTTTCAACCACAAATCACTTTTAATTCCATGCCATCGCAATCGAGACTGAGAGTCGCTCGAAGGATGCATCCGTTGGAAATTGAATTGTGGATGAGCCGAGGATTCAAACCCAGCTAACCCGTAACAGAGTTACAGTGACGTAAACCAATACGCTATCAAGAGAGATATAAGTTGAGTACGACTTTCTTATATTTGTATGCTCGAATTACATACAACTACACGAAATATCACGTTCAACCAACCTCCGCCATGATAGAGTATTGGATAGTATGTGCGCTTTCAACCACAAATCACTTTTAATTCCATGCCATCGCAATCGAGACTGAGAGTCGCTCGAAGGAGGCATCCGTTGGAAATTGAAACGTGGACGAGCCGAGGATTCGAACCCAGCTAACCAGTAACAAAGTTACATTGACGTAAACTAATCAATGGGAACCATTCAGTGTATATGTATATACATACATACATATATATATGATCGTTTCATTTTTAACGTGACTAGAATTACGTGAATTTGATTATCCATCATGCCCGTGGGAACTCCATAAGTACGACTTTTCCATTAACCCTAGATTGGTATCACTGGTCCAGGTGGACCGGTGCTTATCCTACGATTTTAATTTCCCGCCATAAAATTCCCAGAATCCTCCCTTAGTATATTTTTCTACATTCATAAAAAAAAAATCATTACTTGCTGTGATAGCATGCAAATTTTTCAGTTGTGTACTCATTCAGGCCAATGAAATTAATATAATATATGTTTTTTTACTTTTCCTCACCCGGTCCAATTGGACCGGTGATACAAACTATGTGTCGCTAAAACAGTGATACCAATCTAGGTTTAATATCGTTCATCTAGTAGCGCGAGTCAAGTTGCTATGGTTGTCCAAACATTTATTCTATTTCTAACGTTCTAGATGACGGGTTTTTCTATGATTTCAATCACTCTCTAGGTTCGGTGTCCTGAAAGAGTTTATGTCAGTCTATGTAAAGATCCGTTGGCCCGTCTTCTTTCAACAAGTTTGGTTGGTTTTTGATAAACAGATAATAATAAATCTTTCGTTACTCGAGCGAATAGCTGCACTATACTCCCCTTCTCCCCAACACTCATAACTCTTTCTCTCTCCAACCATCTCCTCCTTTTACCTTCACCAACTCTCCTCCATGTTCTCCCCCACCTTTCCTGTTTCCATCTCAACAAGAAATAAGACGCTAAAAAAATATCTTACATATTTACAATTAACAATTCCGTCCTTTGGTTTCTTTTCGCCCAGGGCATCACCTCCCCCCCCCCTGCCCGCCTGCACCCCCCTCCCTTCACCCCCCCATCCCCCAACACCCTCTACTTTCCATCAATCCTTGGTTAGGACCTTCAACTTCAACTCCTTTGAAATTGACGAAAAATAAACTTGTGGTTTTTTTTTTGGGGGGGGGGGGTTGGGGGGGTGGGGGGAAGGGGGGTCTGGCCTGCGGGAGAAGTCGCCCCTCTTCAACTTTGGTTTGTTTTCATATTATTTCCAGTCTACTTTTCTTCCTCGTCTCTTTTACGTAACACATTCTGTCTTTTTTCCTACTGTTTCCACGAATCCTCCCCGCCCATCCCTTCCACCCCACCTTCCTTTGTTTTCAGAGCCTCCTTGCCCTCCCCAACCAATCCCTCCATTTCTCAACTCACTTCCGTACCATGCGGTACTTTTTCTCTCATAAATTTATTTTATTCTGGCTGCGGTAAGACTATTTCATTCATTTTTGTGCCGCCTCAAGCGATGGTTACAGTCTACCTCGATACCTCATCAATCAACGGTGGGCCTTTGTTCTTTTGTTCAGGTTGTCGTCTGACAATTTTATTCAAAATGGTGATAAATCAACACCACCTCCCCATCTTTGGTAAGAAAAAATTAACAGGGTGGTCAAAGTTTGCGTGTGTGTGTGTGTGTGTGTGTGTGCTGTGTGTCTGTGTGTGTGTGTGGTCAGAGTGTGTGTGTGTGTGTGTGTGTGAGTGTTTTTATGTGTGTGTGTGTGTGTGTGTGTGTGTGTGTGTGTGTGTGTGTGTGTGTGTGTGTGTGTGTGTGTGTGTGTGTGTGTGTGTGTGTGTGTGTGTGTGTGTGTGTGTGTGTGTGTGAGTGTAATAGATTATATTTTCGCTAAGGTCTCACTTTTCTTTTTCTTTAAAGAGTAACCACCAAGCCCAGGTACAAATTTGCATTTCATCTTTTGTAATGTTATCTATTTTAACGAGAACCATGTAACAAATTATATTACCTCAAACGCACTATTTGAGAGAACTTTTGTCGTAAATATTCATTCTAAAACTCAGCTTACAATGCCATCTTTTGGTATGATTTCTGATGACGTCATGATGTATGCCAACCCAAGAGTCCTGTAGCGAAACAGACATCTCCTTCAGCGCTATTGAGATTTTTTTTATCGTCTTTTGAGAATAGTCTTAACTCCCTAAAACTCTCCGACAACAGCCAAGATGTGTGGATAGACGACATAATCATGGGTTATCAATTCGAGCTGAAATATCTCTTTGAATAAATTTTCATAATTGTGCATCATTGGAGCGTATCTGTATGCATTTTGGTTGTGCAATTCTGTCTTCGGGCACTCAAAAAAGTCCACGTGGTATACGTGACTCATTCATTAGCTATGCAGTGTGCTCCCACACAAAATAATGTGCGTTCACACTACGCCTTCTGGATGTCACAGTAGCTTTGTAAACAATAATGTCTACAACATACATACAGATATTTTCTCATCTCAGCCCTAGTATGGCAGGAAAAAAGATTATGGTGATTTTCTACTAGATCAAATTAATTATTTTTCACATAACAAGATTGGATGCACACTGTACATACATACATATATATATACCAAAGGCTTTTTCCCCCTTACACAAGGGGTAGCCTGGATGCGCACTGTACAAAAACGAAAACTTCAATACAAGTATTGCTAAGAACATACCAATCCGTTTCATCAAATGCCAAGTATTTTTTACATTCATTATTTTTCTAAGCTCATCTCTCTAATAAATTTAATCAAAATTTCAAGAAAATATATCTTTTACCATTTCTTTTGCATAAAGCTTTAAAAAAGGATATCTAGTATTATAGTGAGAAAATCTAGCCCCATCATTTAGCTCTCTGTGTATGTTCTGTACGTGAATACAGCAATAACATCCTTGCTAGGCGGGGAGAAATAGAGAGACATAGAGACAGATAGAGAAAGATAGGGAGATAGAGAGAGAACAAGAGAGAGAGAATAAAAGGAATAACAACAAAGAAATTGAAAGCGATAACAAGAGAAAGAGAGAGAACAAGAGAGAGCAAGAGAACAAAAGAGGAGAGCAAGAGCAAAAAGAGAGCAACAGGAAGAGACGAAAAGAGAAAGAGAAAAGGAAGAAAGCAACAGGGAAAGCAAGAGAGAGCGATGGTGACATCAAGAAAGGAAATGATAAAAGGAGAGAGAGAGAGAGAGAAAGAGAGAGAGAGAGAGAGAGAGAGAGAGAGAGAGAGAGAGAGAGAGAGAGAGAGAGAGAGAGAGAGAGAGAGAGAGAGAGAGAGAGAGAGAGAGAAAGAGAACAAGAGAGAGTAAGAGAGGAAGAGAGGAGAGCAAGAAAGAGAGCAACAGGAAGAAACAAAAAGAAAAAATGAAAAGGAAGACAGTAATATGGAAAGCAAGACAGAGCGATAGACATCAAGAAAGGAAGATAAAGGGAAAAAGAGAGAGGGAGAAAAAGAGAGAGAGAAAGAGTGAGAATACTTAAATTTACGTCACATTAATCAAGATGTAGAGAATGTAGTCGTAAATCTCCCATACCTAGAACAAAAACAAAAAGCTTTCTAGAATATAACAAATAATGTTTCTGTTATCTGATATATTGTTCAATTTGTCGAAGACTTCCAAATTTTAGAGGCTTCTAAGGGAAAGATCTATGTTTGTCTGCTGTCTGCCAGAACGAAGAGAGTTGCTAAATTTTTCCAGACTTGGGAAAAAAAAAAAAAAAAAGTGTCGACACACTTGAAGTTAATATTCTTGACAGTTCAGTTGGGTTGGTACTCCTGGCAGAGTTCGGGAGGGTTGATATTCCTAACAGACTTTGATAGGATTAATATTCCTGCAAGAATGTGTGAGGTTGGGCTTTCTGAAAGCTCGGTAGGGTTGGTATTCATGACAGGTTTGTTCCCTTAACCTTATATCTGACAATCAACATATTTACAAAACATCTTAGGTTGAAACCCTGAGGTAGGGCTGCCAACTAAATGCAGTCTACATACTGTAAATACTTCTAAGAGACCGTCCACCATTTATTTTATTTATTTTTCTTAGAGTGATGGCTTTCTGTTTCCACTTATCCTATGGTTTCCACGAAACAAACGTTTTTCTGTCTTTACAATGTTTGCCTTAAAAAGTAATTTCTTGCACAGAAAAAAAATAGACCAACCGTTGAGAAATAATCACTAATAAACATATATTACAATCCTGAAGATCGGTCAAAAGTAATTTCTTGCACAGAAAAAAACAGAGCAACCGTTCAGAAACAATCACTAATAAACATATATTACAACCCTGAAGATCGTTCGAATTCTCCATCAAAGGTGCCAAGTGCCATCGAGAGCCACAGTGCCAACGACAGGCGTCCTCGAAGCCCCAAGCCGAGACCCAAAGGTGGACTTGACCTTCCACTGTTGATCTTGCAGGCCGAGGAGCTAATTGGATTGGCCCTAAGATGACCAAGGGGAAGGAGGAGATGGTGTTGTTCCTTTGTTTGAATGAAATTGCCTGTCGCTGGGAGAGAAAATAAACCCTCGCCTTCCTGTGGATTAATCATTTCTGAGGGATGACGTACGCTACGACTCGGATAACCTTGAAGCGCATTTAGAACTTAAGGGACATTCGGTTTTAATCAGACTAATGAAACTCTTCTATGATATCGTGGGGTATGGTAGTGCGTAAAGACATATGTGATTATATATATATATATATATATATATATATATATATATATATATTTATATACATGTGTGTGTGTGTGTGTGTGTGTGTGTGTGTGTGTGTGTGTGTGTGTGTGTGTGTGTGTGTGTGTGTGTGTGTGTGTGTGTGTGTGTGTGTGTGTGTGTGTGTGTGTGTGTGTGTGTGTGTGTGTGTGTGTGTAGCCTTTGGTTGACACTATATACTTGAGTCGATAACTTCCGGTGGGCGCTGGTGTGATGTGTTTGCATGTCTGATTCAGATATTTATGATAAGGAAGTGTAGAGGTCAGCAAGACTGGGTAGGAATTACCAAGGCCTGTACCTTCTGGCACCTTCTTGTATGCATGTGGATCCCGTGTCAGGCATTTGATATCGTAATGGTTAGTATATGGATACATTGCCTCCCCGACCTCTTTGAGGTACGTCCTCGTAACTCGGGTATAGGTCGAGACGGTGGGAGTTTGGCATTCAATTGCAAAAAGAGATATGATAATGTGTCACATCGCTAGTGGGAGATATTGACTTGTAAAATTTCATATTGGCTTGAATCATTGAGTTCTAGTAAAGGGAGGGAGTTCATGTAAACTATCACATCTTGGAATGTATTCAGTAAGCTATGGTCAAATGAATTTCTTTGCACTAAAATTTGTTTCACTTTTAACGACTATTCTCTTTTCAATAAGAATGTATGGGAATATGTCTTTCACTGTAGTTCGGGATTTCTTTTCAATGAGATGTTTAGTTCCATTTTCACTGTAGCACTTGCACTGACAACAGTAGTTTGATGAATGTAAGACATCCTAAAAATTCAGTATTTGTTAGTTTGTGTGTGAAGTTATTTTGAGGGTATGCTTGGTGTAACATGTCTAAATATATAAAATACATTTACGTAATTCACATTGTTCCATAAACAGAGGACTATTCTCTCGTTTCAGCGACAGCTTTACACTGTGTCAGTTTTGTACATTAGTATTCTCTTTTCTATGAGATTTTATTCTTTTATGTATGAAACATATACTCGTAGAATGGTTTGAGGTAAAGGTGGGACTTCGCCAGGGATATGTTATGTCGTCCTGGCTGTTCAATCTATACATGGATGGGGTGGTGCGAGAGGTAAATGCAAAGGTGGTGGGTCAGGGGTTGGAGATAGATAAAGAAAATGGAGAAAATTGGGAAATAAGTCAGTTGTTATTCGCTGACGACACTGCGCTTGTAGCAGGATCAGAGGAGGGATTGAGGAAGTTTGTGGCAGAGTTTGAGAAGGTGTGTGAAAGAAGGAAGCTGAAGGTAAATGTGGGCAAAAATAAGGTGATGAGATGTACAAGGGGAGAGAGTGAAAGCAGGCTGGAAGTGAGCATTAAGGGAGAGAGACTGGAGGAAGTGGATAGTTTTAGATACTTGAGTGTGAATGTGGTAGAAAAGGGAGGAGTGGGGGTGGAGGTAGAATGTAGATTGAGAGAAGCGAGTAAATGCCTTTGTAGATTAAAAAGTGTAATGAGAAATAGACATCTGGGAATGGATGCTAAGAGGAGGTTATATGAAGGAATGATTGTGCCGACAGCACTGTACGGGGCAGAAACATGGAATATAAGAGAGGAAGAGAGAAGGAGTTTGAATGTGTTTGAGATGAAGTGTCTGAGAAGTATGATAGGGGTTACTAGGCTGGATAGAGTGAGAAATGAGGAGGTGAGGAGGAAAACAGGGGTGGAAAGGGAGCTGGGACATAGGGTTGATGAAAGAGTATTAGGATGGTTTGGACACATGGAAAGAATGAGTGAAGAAAGATTAGTAAAAGAGGTGTGGAAGGCACAGGTAGAAGGAGTGAATATGAGGGGGCGTCCTAGGATGAGATGGATGGATGGGGTAAAAGGGGCATTACAAAAGAGAGGAATGTCTGTTGAGGAAGGACGGGAGAGGATAGAAGATAGGGGTGAATGGAGAAGGGTTGTGTATGGATGATGCTGTGTGTGGGGGATGGGGGGTGAGGAAGTATGTATGAGAAAAAAAATTGACGCAGCCCGAATGGATTTCTCCCCATCTTCTCCTTTCCTGCATGAGGGGACGGAGAGGGGGGGTCGCCGAATTTATGAAGCGTCCTTGCTGTGGATGTGCTGTGCCTTGCGACACTGCTTCTGACCCAGGGCAGTGGACAGGATACAGGGATGACCCGTCAATCAGGAGGTGCCAAGATGAGAGGGAGGGAGGAGGGTGGAGGGGAGTGGAATGTGTAGGAGATGGAATGGGTGGGAGTGGTTTCTATGCCTTTTTCTTTTTGGCTACCCCCCCCCCGTGTATGGGGGAAAAAAGCCTTTGGTATATGTATGTATGTATGTATGTATGTATGTATGTATGTATCTATGTACATACTGTTTGGTATTATGTCTAGAATACTATCTCTCTTTTTGTACAAAGAGTTTGCCAATTAGTATTTGTTCGTTTGTTTGTATATAGTTGTTGACTGAGTTGATATGTACAGTTATTTTGGTATATCTATGTGGATTTGAAGATTTGGTCGTGGATTCCTTGTGCGTATATTATTTGATTTAAGTCTATGAATGTCGACTCTGTTAATTTGAAGAATTGGCAGTGAATTATGGGAGTATTTATCACTTTAGGTCTTAGTAAGTGGATTTTGGCTAATTCATTGTTTCTCCTGTATGTGTATGCACTTGTAGATTTCGTTATCTATTAATGTGATTATTTTTGTATTAGATGTGTGTTAAGTTTATTTGTTATAGGTCATTTCTATTGATATATTGTATGTATATTTGATTCTTCTTGGTATATCTCTATTGGTTAATATGTGTGATAATTTATTTGTTTCTATTGGTCTATGGGCATTTGCGAATACGATTTTCCTAGATTAGATTGTAACTTTCTATCTATATCAAATGTATGTATATATATATATATATATATATATATAAATATATATATATATATTTATATATATATATATATATATATATATATATATATATATATATATATATGTGTGTGTGTGTGTGTGTGTGTGTGTGTGTGTGTGTGTGTGTGTGTGTGTGTGTGTGTGTGTGTGTGTGTGTGTGTGTGTGTGTGTGTATATATTCACCTTGGTCTTTGGATCATGTGCTGGACTCGTGATCGACAGCTATTTACCTCACAGAAGAGAGCTCAGAGCTCTTATGACCGATCTATGGGTGTGTGTGTGTGTGTGTGTGTGTGTGTGTGTGTGTGTGTGTGTGTGTGTGTGTGTGTGTGTGTGTGTGTGTGTGTGTGTGTGTGTGCATATATGTATATGCATATGTATATGTACTGCCTCGTTACTTCACCTTACTTCCTCTTCGAGTCTATTTCTTGGTGTCTTGTCAGTGCTACGGACGAGTATGTTCCATTTGATGTCCTCTTCTCTCGCTACTTGTCCCTCCCACTTTCCCTTCCGCTCTTTTATTGCCTCTAATATCTTTTACTCCTCTCTTCCCGTGCCCAAACTGCTCTCTTCCTGTCGTTTAATGTTATCCCCAGCACTGGACCCTGCTATTGCTCTCTAAATTTGCCTCCGTCAACTCTTTTTTTCTCCGAGTTTTATATCAATTGATCGTAGCCGGGAATATCAACTGTTTATAACTGCGTGTCGAGCATATCGTTACGCAATTGCTTATTGTCTTCCTATATATATAGTATTTCTGAAAGGCTGTTTCCTGACTCAGCCCTTACATAGGCTTCGTGATTAACTTCTGCTATATTGTTCGACTTTGGTCATTCATCTGATCTGCTTCCAGGCCATTTTATTTAACCTTCTGGGGCAAAATGTTTTATATAAATACTTCGTGACTACCTCGACTGGTCGTTTATTCTAGCTGCCGACTGGAGACTTCATTCAGTTGAGAGGAATTCCCTCCTCAGCGAAAGGGTCAATCCCTTCATGACAGGTCGTTCGGGTCAAGGTCACACGATTTCATTCAGCCGAATGAGCCCTACCCTCTTCCACGTGTTTGGCTCATTTCAACATCGGAACTAAATAAACACTCACGTTGTTATCACAGGGTCTGTAGGATGATAGGTGTTGACATATCATGACCTATACTGTCCTATGTTGACCTATGCTGCCCTATGATATCCTGTGCTGACCTATGTTGTCCTATGATGGCACAATGTCGTCCTATGTTGTCCTATCCTCTCCTATTCTGACCCATGATGTCCCATGCTGACCTATGCTGTACTATGTTGTCCTACGATGGCCTATGTTGTCCTATCCTGTCTTATACTGTCCTATGCTGACCTATGCTGTCCTATGCTGCCCTATACTTTACTAACCTATGCTGTCCTATGTTGACGTATGCTGTCCTTTGCTAACCTATGCTTACCTCTACTGACCTACAATAAAAAAAAATCGCGTTAAGATACACTTTATTCATTTTGGTCTGATCGCCACTAAGCGAAAAAAAATCATAATAATAATAATAGATTAATAAATAAAAATTACATTATAGTTTTTACTTATTAATCCATTAATTTTATGATTTTTTTCGCATCCGACCTAGATATGGACCAAAAGGTCTCCTGTCGGCATGATCCGCCTTTGTAATCCTTTGTAAAAAACCAGCTTTGGAATGGACAGAAGCGACGAATGTAGCGCAGAAACAAAATGAAGAAAGAGTAACGGGGGCGGCAGCAGTAAAAATAGAAGCGTAAATATGATAGAGTACAGAAAGGAAACATAAGGATAATATGATGAAACAAAGGTAAGAAAAAACAATAGCGAGTGTAGAAGCATTATACGATCAAGCAAAAACAATTGGTAATAAAAACAGAAAATAATAATAATAATAGTAATAATAATAATAATAATAATAATAATAATAATAACAATAATAATAGTGATAATAACAATAATAATAGTAATAATAATAATAATAATAATAATAATAATAGTAATAACAATAATAATAATAATAATAATAATAATAATAATAATAATAACAATAATAATAGTGATAATAACAATAATAATAGTAATAATAATAATAATAATAATAATAATAATAGTAATAACAATAATAATAATGTGGATAGGAGGTAAAGGGAACACGGGCTGAGGGAAATACTTTTATTCCTGACTAGTTTCGCCTGAGTGGCTTCTTCAGAGGAATATAGTTTGAAGTCAAGTTGGTCAATATATATATGGCATAAAAAGGAACGTGGCAAAGTGTCAGGTTGGTCCCCCACTCGACCTCATCTTTCGGTGTGACGAGCTATCGCAGCGGGTGGACCAATTATCCGCCTGTTGGTATTCGCGTGGCTGAAATGTCCGTTTGGATCAGGGGCTCTGTGTTTATTGTTCATGACGACAAAGCGTGCTGCTGCTTTAGCCCATATTAAATCCCCAGTCCTCTTATTAATGTTATCATGTATGTTGATAAAAACGGACTCCATCGCAATGTAGTTCAGTTCGAAGCTTCAAAATTCGTTTAGATAAATACGTAAGCAAGATGCTGCAATGCCTGCCATTTATTTTATACTATTTGTTTGTTTGATATTACTTGTCTGTTTGTTTATTATTATTATTTATTTGTTTTTTATTTATTATTACTTATCGCTCCATTTATTAATATCTACTATTTACCTGTTTGTTTATTATTTCACTTGACTTATTTATTTGTTTATAAATTTTTATTTATTTATTTTATTTATTATTATCTAGATAATTATTTTTATTTATTTATAATTATTACTTTTCGCATCCGACCTAGTTATGGACCAAAAGGTCTCCTGTCGGAATGCTTCTCCTTTGTAATCATTTAAAAGGGAAGACAACCATTTGTCATTGACTGACCGGTTTTTCTTTGAGTGACCCGTTTTCTTTGCGTGACCCGATTTTCTTTGCGTGACCCATTTTCCTTATGTGACTCGTTTTCTTTGTGTGACCCGTTTTCCTTGTGAGACCCGTTTTCCTTGCATGGCCTGTTTTCTTTGCGTGACTCGTTTTCTTAGCGTGACTCGTTTTCTTTGTGTAACCCATTTTCTTACAATGACCATTTTTTCTTTGTGTGACCAGTTTTACTTGAGTGGCTCGCTTTTCTTTGCCTGACAGTTTTCTTCGAGTGATCCGTTTTCTTTGCGCGACCCGTTTTTCTTTGCATGACTCGTTCTTTGTGTGTCAGTTTCCTTTACGTGATCCGTTTTCTTTGAGTGACCACTTTGCGCTACACGTTTTCTTTGCATGACAAGTTTTCTATTTCTATAAGTGATTCATTTTTCTTTGCGTGACTCATTTTCTTTCTTAGAGTGGCCCGTTTTCTTTATGCAACCCATTTCCTTTCATTGACACGTTTTCTATGAGTAACCATTTCCCTTGCGTATCCCGTTTTCTTTACGTGACCCGTTTTTCATTGCGGGACCCATATTTGTGATCCGTTTTCTTTGAATGATCCGTTTTCTTTGAGTGACCCATTTTATGTGTGACCTTTTTATGCATGTGACCCGTTTTTCATTGCGTGACCCGTTTTCTTTGAGCGACCTCTTTCAGTGACCCGTTTTCTTTGCGTGACCCTTTTTCTTCATCATGACCCATTTTCTTCTTACCATTTTCTTGACACCCCAAGATACACGTCATAGTGGCATACAACGACTATTCGCAGTGTTTCACTTAAGGTCACCCTGGCACCTTCGGAGTTCATGACATTAAACTGTTTACTATTATTAACGGTCCCCAAGTCGCACTGTCTCTCGAGATCAGTTCCCGAGCAATACCCGTAATCTCAGAAACTGGCGGTGAGAGCAATTTATTTATTCATTTTATCTATTTATTCTTATCTTTATTTTTATTTATTTCTCTATTTTATTTTATTTATTGGATTCATTTGTTTATTCATTTATTTTTTATTATCTATTTATTTATTTGTTTATTTATTTATTTATCTATTTTTATTTTATTTATTTATTTATTCATTTTATTTTATTTACTTATTTATTTATTTTCATTTATTATTATTATTTTTTTACACCGTACATGCCCGTCACTGGCCGGGCCAAATTATCTGACCTTTTTTTTTTTTTATCCGACCTCGATATGAACCGAAAGATCTCTTTGTCGTTCAATTACCTTTTGGACACTGCTTGAGCTGACCTGGTTTGATTCGGATAAAAGACTTCTGTGGTTTCGCGTTTAATGTGGGAGTGAATACAGTCAAAATCTGACATTACGCCAAGTGTCACTCTGTGAAGAAGAAGAATAGGAGGAAGAAGAAGAAGAAGAAGAAGAAAAAGGGGAAGAAGAAGAAGAAGAAGAAGAAGAATAGGAGGAAGAAGAAGAAGAAGAGGAGGAGGAAAGTGAGGAGCTTACGCCAGGAGGCGCGTAGCTGCAGCCCTATTCGCTTGGGACAGATAACAGGTACTGCTAGGGAATAGGAGAGGAGTGCGGGTTTCGAACTCACAACAAAGCGAATGCAAGATTATCTCGCTTCCGATCACGTAACCAGAGGACGTGTAATTACATGTACACTGTGATATCACCATAAATTACGTCACCGTTTACATCGTTCTTACCCTTGGTTGCAGACTTAAATCAAGCTAGGTCAGGATAGGTCAAAGTAGGTCAAAGTAGGTCAAATTAGGTCAAGCTAGGTCAGGATAGGTCAAAGTAGGTCAAGGTAGGTCAAATTAGGTCAAGGTAGGTCAAGCTAGGTCAGGATAGGTCAAAGTAGGTCAATGTAGATCAAGCTAGGTTAAGGTAGGTCAAGCTTAGGAATCCGACGAAACATTTAAAATATGGCCGTCATTCGCTTGCCAGGCGCTGCCAATATTCTTTTCCGTGTTTTTCCTTCTTCTATGTCCTTATTCTCCATTTCTTCTTAGCACCTCATCTTTAAACACTGGCACGACGAACTCTATCTCTTTCTCACACCTCTTCTTTTTTCTCTTATCTCTCTATCCTCTCCATACTCTCTCTCTCTCTCTCTCTGTCTATATATATATATATATATATATATATATATATATATATATATATATATATATATATTTATATATATATATATATATATATATACTGTATATATATATATATATTTATATATATCTAATGTATATATATATATGTGTGTGTGTGTGTGTGTGTGTGTGTGTGTGTGTGTGTGTGTGTGTGTGTGTGTGTGTGTGTGTGTGTGTGTGTGTGTGTGTGTGTGTGTGTGTGTGTGCAACACTGAATGGGTCCCAGTGAACAGATTCAAATTTTTGCATGTTGGCCTCCTCGGATTCTCTCGATGTTGATGGTTTAGAATTAAAGTGTATTGTGATTGATAATACACATATATATATTACTAGAAAGTAAACGCTGGACTCATCGTAGACAGAGTTTAATTCCAACGTTTCGAACCCCGTACGTCTTCAGGACTACTGTACACAGGCATAAAAAGGAAATCATTATATATCGGCACGTAGTTTACCCAATAGTACTCCTGAATGAATAAACAACTCAATTACCCGGACTAAAGCGGCCAGACCTAACAAACACCGAACTAACCATTTGGCCTATAGTGGACAAAACCCACCCTCTTTCTCACTGCTGGTTACCAAGTCCTTTTCTCCACCCTCCCCCTCGTTCCATCGTACACAACGTTCAAAGTGACGCAACCTGTTCTCCTTTGATCACTGGCCTATGTTTCCAAAATTAATCTTGCCCCTTTTCCGGTGGCTTCGTATCTGACGTCCGCATTTTGCCAGTCCATTTCGTGTTGTCGGTCTTCACAGTGTCTAGGAATCGTCGAGCTCTTGTCCTTCCTATTGACCGCCCTCCGGTGTTCTAGTACCCGTGTCTCTGAGACCCACGTAAGCATTACAATCTCCAGCCAACAGTAGGAAGGCGAGAGAGGTGGCAGATGCCTGTAATCGCAGATTACTCAAGTGCGCCATGAACCATCACCACAATACCATCGGCTGAGAAGGGTGACTGATGGACACAAGGAACTTGTCATCGAGGCATTGGCACCGGAATATGACCCTCGTCAAGGAAGTCCTGCCACTGCCACCGCTCAAGAAATTATCGACAAAATCCATGACATGTTGCTCACAGATCGGCGCTTGACTGAACGTTTTATTGCGACAGAGTTGGGTATCTCCCAGGGACGCGTTCATGCAATTTTCCATAACCATCTTGAAATGACGAAGGTCTCAGCTCGATGGGTCCCAAACTTTCTTGGACCTGATCAGAAGCGGCTGCGATACAACATGTCAAAGAACAATCTTGCCATTTTTTATGCTGATCCACAAAGATTTATCCGCGATTTGCGACCATGGATGAGACTTGGGTTTACCACTTCCAACCTGAGTAAAAAAAAAAAAAAAAAAAAAAAAATGGAAGACTGATAGATCTCCAGCTTCAAAGAAGGCCAAGTCGATGATCTTTGTTGGGAAGGTGATGGCTTCCATTTTGGGGGGATTCTCAGGCTGTGCTACTGGTGGATTATCTGACAAAGGGTCAATCCATTACTGGACCATACTAAGCCAACTTAATGAGGCAGCTCCGAGAGAAAATTTTAAGAAAAAACAAACGGCTTGGAAAGCTGTCATTGAGGCCGTTTTTCTATCAGAACAATACGCCAGCACACACGTCCATCGTGGTTTTTGCTGCCATACATGATTGTGGCTTCCAGTTAGTTAAACATCCACCTTTTTCACTTGATTTGTCTCCCTCAGACTACTATTTCCTAAGATGAAAAAATAGCTCAGTCATCAACATTTCACCACGAAAAATGACTTCGTTGATGCCGTACAGGTGTATTTGGAACGCTAGTCCAAGAAACTTCTATCCCGCATATCGAAAGAGATTACTCCCGTCTACGTATATTGGAAGCCCTTTATATAAAAAACAAAAACCCTTCTCTCAACTCTCAAATCACCGATATGTACATAATTCCTAGCCTTAGAAACTTTCAAAACAGTTATAAAATTGTTAGAGAAGAAGACGAACGGCGTACGGCTCAGGCAGGTTCGCAAGCGGGATCCCAGGTCATTGCCTAGATCCCTATTGGCCAGCCTCGACCAATCACGTTCCTCCTTTTCTCCCATTCTGTACCTTAGTTCCGTATATAAACTGTTCCCTTCTTTGCCTGTACCAGAACCTGAAGATGACCTATGTAGGTCGAAAGCTTGTTATAATAAAGTGTTCTTCGTCTACAAGAATTTTCTATGTCTTTCGGACAATTTTTATGGGAGCTACCCATTGTTCACCGTTCCATCGTCAGAGATATTGAACTACTCAGCAAAAAAGTCGTGAATGCAGAAGCTAATGTGAACTTCAATCAGAATTGTCTACATGAGAACCTGCTACCTAAATACACCAATACATACATACATACATATATATATATATATATATATATATATATATATATATATATATATATATATTGTCAGTGTATTTGGGCAGGAGTTTTTCTCTAATGCATGTTTCATTAAAAGTGATGGCTAGTTGTGCATTAATAATTTTCTTAATGGTATTTTCCATATACCTTATTAAGGATTTGTTTTCCTTAGGAAGGAAATTTATGACTTGGCTGTATGTAGTCATATTAGCTAGATCGCGATTTCGGGTTCAAGACCCTTCTTCAGTAGCTATAGGGATAAGAATTAATCCGAAGATTCTAGTAAAGATCTAAGTTTTATACTAGAGTTACTATACTTGCTAATCACTGGGGGAGGTCACCTGGTATTACGGGCAGGGACGAAATGTCACGTGCGCTAGGGAGCCTCCGGGTTTGTGTTGTGGCGGAAAGTGGCGTTTTGCCTCGTAGTTGGACGAGTGGCGTTTAGTCTCGTATTGGCGTTTGTGGTCTTATGTCTCATGTTTGTATTTGTAACGGTTTGTCTCATGCTTGGAAGGGCTCTAAGGTCTTCTGCTTGTACGTATATGGAAAATACCTTCAAGAAAATTATTAATGAACAACTAGCCATCACTTTTAATGAAACATATATATATATATATATATATATATATATATATATATATTTATATATATATATATATGTATATATATACACACATATATATACACACACACACACACACATATGTATATATATATATATATGTGTGTGTGTGTGTGTGTGTGTGTGTGTGTGTGTGTGTGTGTGCGTGTGTGTGTGTGTGCGTGTGTGCGTGTGTGTGTGTGTGTGTGATATTTATGCATATATACATACACACACACACACACACACACACACACATATATATATATATATATATATATATATATATACATATATATATATATATATATATATATATATATATATGTCCGTCTATCTGTCTTTATCTATCTGTCTGTTCGTCTGTCTCGCTTCTTCTCTTCTCAATCTTTTATCTCTTTCCCCTTCCTCTTCCACTTGTCCCTCCCCCTTACCCACTTTCATTCCATGCTTATAGTCCGTACGTGATTTTCTATCCTTCTTCCTTCCTCCTCCTTCTCCTCCTCCTCCTACATTATTTGTGAAGTTCCCCTCCTCTTCATCTCGTTCCCTTCCTCTTCGTTCTCCCTCTCTCCTCCAACTTTCATCAACATTTATTCTGCTTCCTTGACGCTCACTCCTCCTCCTCCTCCTTTGCTTTCAATTCTTTTTCACATTTGTTCTCTTGTCTCCTCTTTCTCTTTTTTTTCTTCTTTATTCCTGTTAACGCTTCACGTCCATTTTGTTCCTTCTCGTTATTCCTTCTTTCGTCGTGTTATCATATTTTCTCATTTTTCTTTCTTATTTCTAACGTTCTCATCCTACGCTAGTCTGATAAACCTCCTCCCGTTTTCTGTGTCTTTATCTTCGTCTCTCCTGCTGCGCTCAATCCCGTTCCTACCAACGGGGCGCCATGGAAACGATTGAAATAGTATACCGGAGGCCAAAATAAAGAAGACTGTGCCACCAGAAAAAAGGGTGCTATTAATGTTTATATACATTTCCTTATTGTACTCGTATCTCGTCTTCTTGTGGACAAAAATGTTTCTTCCTGACTTTCATATCCAATGTATTCCATTTCTTGTATATTTCAAAATAATATGATATATGTATATATATATATATATATATATATATATATATATATATATATATATATATATATATATATGCAGAAAAAACACTGGGAAATAAGAAGCTTAGTCCGAACGTTTTCGTCTTTTTAAGAAATTATCAAGGAATACGCAGATACAGAGACATAGGTGGATATAGATATACATAAAGCAGATGACAAGCTAGGAACATGGGAAGGACACACAAGATGCTTCATAATCAGGTAGGACATTTGGTCAAATGACGTTACGTCACATGACGTTACGTCACCCCGGCCTTGTAACACTTCGTCATGTGACCAAACGTCCTACCTTCTGTTTTATTGTATCTGTGTATTCCTTGATAATGTCTTAAATAGACGAAAACTTTCGGACTAAGTTTCTTATTTCCCAGTGGGCTTTTTTTTCTGCAAATTATTTTTCACGTGTGACTTGTGAATTACTGCAATATATACATATGTATATGTATATGTATATATTTTTGTATATATATATATATATATTTTATATATATATATGTATACATATATATATTATATATATATGTATACATATATATTATATATATATGTATATATATATATATATATATATATATATATATATGTATATATATATATATATATATATCTTGATAGCCTAGTTGGTAAGTTGCTGTCGCACTTGTCATGAGGATGCCGAGTTCGAGCCCTGGGCAGTACCACATTTCAATTTCAGCATGCTGGCCTTTGATGGCTTAGAATTAAAGTGCATTGTGGTTGTTAATATATATATATATATATATATATATATATATATATATATATAAATAATAATAATAATAATAATAATAATAATAATGATAATAATAGGTTTATTGAGATAGCAGTGACACACTGACAATAATACAATAGAGTTCTTTTACGAGTAATACAGTAATTATAAGAGTGATATGCCTAGTGTAAGTTGTGTGTGTGTGTGTGTGTGTGTGTGTGTGTGTGTGTGTGTGTGTGTGTGTGTGTGTGTGTGTGTGTGTGTGTGTGTGTGTGTGTGTACACATATATCATATATATATATATATATATATATATATACATATATGTATACATATATATATATATATATATATATATATATATATATATGTATACACTTGTAGAAATTAAATAACCACGTAAGGCACAAACAATCTGTCATTTTGCTTAAGTATCCATATAACGCATCTCCTATCATAATATTACTAATATTATTACTGCTGCTACTAGTATTACCTTTAGTACTATACTTTAAGCACTGTTAACATTGGCACTACCATTAGGTCTAAGCACTGCTGCTGTTGCTAGTGCACTGTTTTTACCACTATAGTGCCGCCACTGTTACTTTTACTACTACTGCTTCCGCTCTTACTATAACCCTTCACCCACACGCTTTCGTTTTCAAAAAATTATAATGATAATAATAATTTCAAAATTAGATTAAAAGGATACACATCCCCAACCCTTCCTAAACTTCTATCGATCTTCCGTGTCCTTTTTCATGACTGTTCTGGTTTCAGTGAAACCTCTTAGCTCTAAACGCTTGAGAAGCTATATACATCTTCTAACTTTTGAAGCCCCTGTTTCACATTTAAAGATCTTGTTCTAACTCCAGACGATTTCATTCAACTTACGAGAAACTCCCGGGAGCCAGAGAATAAACCAGGATCAACTTTATCCTCCTACATATCTTGCGTTAGCTATCTCCTTCTTTGTGGTTAAGCATCATAAAAGTTTTCATTCAGCTATTTAGATGTTTTTCTCATTGTTTGTGTTCTTAAAGGATTTTTGTAACTGCTCATCATGTTCCATTTTCTTTCCTTCTTTTTATCAACATTGTAACGGATTACGACGGTAGAGCGTCGTGACTGAAAACCATGCAAATTGTAATTAAGTCGAATGCTGAAAATTACCATAAAAATTAAAATAAATATATTAAACAAACGTTCTCTATGCCTCTTTTACTTTTAACATTTTTATCATTTCAATAGCCTTCTTCATTTGTATATTTATTTATCTTCCTCGTATACCTTCCTCTGTACGCGCGATTGTACTTACTATACACACACACACACATGCGCGCACGTATAATAAGCATTCATATGACACAAAGTTGATGTAACCAGAATTCCCACTGTTGCTGTCATTAAATACAAACTACGGCGAGTCTATGTGTCACATGAAGAAAAACATCATAAAATGTACAAGATAAAACGTCAGTTCCAAGTATGCCTACAAGCGACACTACTTAGTACTACGACAAAGATTGTTTTGGTTATGAATTGTAGTTACCGACGTTTCTGTACCTGCGGACGATTTCGCACAGGTGCCAAACCTGATCTTACCTCATGTGTTAATCTAGTTAGTGGGGAATGTTTATACTTTTGTTAAGGGTCTTGTCAAACAGATACCGGGCTGATGTTTCCTTCTTCTTTGATGATCATTACATCCAGTACCAACCAGCTCACTGTCAACTTAGCTATTTCCATGTCAGCTAGTCTCAACTTGTAGCATTTGGTAAACACTAATTCAAAACCAGTACGTGCCGCAAGTACTGATTCTTCCTTTATTTCAAGTTCTCTCAAGACAAAGAAACTACTGCACCTGTGGGGACCCAACAATAGAAACTTGGGTTCCTCTAGTGTAATTGTATACGTATAGCGCTATACAGTTACAGGTATAAGATAAAGTTTAGTGTTCTAGTAATTTAGAATCAAAACAGTAGTCTGTTACTGTACTCCAACAGTAGGAGTAATAGTATAAGGTAAGCAGAGTAAGCTTCGTGTATTTAATTTATTTAGTGACCGCTTTTATTTTCTTTTGTTGTTCTATATTTTCTCTTTGCCGCTTGTATTGCCGAAGGTAGAGCGAAATGGCTTGTGAAGGTTGTGTGAACCTGGAGGACCGTCTCAGGAAGTGTGAGGAGGAAATTCGTCTTCTCAAGAGTGCGCTCTGTGAGAAGAGTGAATCCTCCCCACAGCCCAAAGAGCGTACCACTTCTACTTCTGTCACTACCGTGAGCGAGTGGCGCTCCGTGGGGTCCCGTTTGTCGAGCCCGCGTTCGGTAAGCGGGTGCCCTGCGGAGCAACCGCTGGCTCTAGCCAATCGTTTTGCTCTGCTGGAGGATGAGGTGGCTGAAAATCAGGAGTTCTTGGTGATGGGGGACTCCATGGTGCGAGGCTATGACGACATCCTGCAGCGGAAGACTAAACGATGTTGCAAGCTTGTGTGTCAACCGGGCCGTGAATACAGTATATCAGTAATGTAGAGCAATATGTAAGTGTAGGACAAAATATCAATTTATGATATAATGTCGGTAGAGGATGAAATATTACACTAGGATTTAATGTCAAAGGACAAAATATCACTATGGGATGTATTAATAGTGGAGGACAAAATATCAAGATGGGATATAATGATAGTGGAGGAAAAATATCACGGTGGTATGCAATGATAGTGGAGGACAAAATATCACGGTAGGATATAATGTCAGTGGAGGACAGAATATCATTTTAGGAAGGTATGCAGGACAGAATGTCAGCGAACGACGAGTGGCCGATGTGGAATGCGGTCGGGTAAGGAGGCAAAATGTACATAAGAGATCGAATGACCGCGAGGGATCAGATGTCCGTGATGGGGTATATGTCCATGAGGTATTGAATATCAATGAAGGATCAAATGTCAATATAGAGCAATGTGTCAATAAAGAACAAAATTATAATGTAAGGCATGATGTTGAAATACAAAATGTGTCAAAAAGAAATAATCACGATTTTCTTAATAATATGTTCTTTAATGCTCGTAGTATTAGGAACAAATTCCAAGAAATACAAGCATGTGTCAAAAGTGAAAATCTCGATATGGTGAAATGGTGGAGAGTTTGAAGCTGAATTTAATATTGCGGAATTTAAACACTTTCATCAGGATAGAAACCACAAGGAAGGTAGGGGTGTTCTGTTGTACGTTAAAAACAATGGCCATGCCCGTGTTTTAGAGAAAGTAAAATAGGATGCATATGATAGTTTGTGGGTAGAATTAACCCAACAAATGGACAAAAAATGAATGTAGGTGTAATATATAGTCCAAAAACATTATCATTAGCAAACGACAAAATGTTGTTTCAAGAACTGTCTAGTTTCTGCAACTGGGACTTAATGATAATGGATGATTTAAATTTTGCAGACATTGATTGGATGACACTTGAACATGGCCATGTAAGTAGTCGCTTGATAGATTTTCTCGGTGACAATTACTTAGTTCAGCATGTAAAAAAGCCCACAGGACATGGAAACTTACTCGTGCTATTGACTACTAGTTATAGACCAAAATGTCTCCTGTTGGCATGCTCCGCCTTTGTAATCCTTTGTAATATATATATATATATATATATATATATATATATATGTTTATATATGTATATATATATATATATGTATATTATATATATATATAATATGTATATATGTATGTATATATATATATATATATATGTATGTATATATATATATTATGTATATATATATATATATATATATATATATATATATATATATATGTAAGCTGACACCGATATGACCGAAATCACAAAATCATTCTTTTCCGACCCTGTGGATCATTCCTGGCAATCTCTCGGGCAGACTCCCGACCTACCTTCAGTGTCTGCAGGTAAATAAGACTTATTTTACACAAAGAAATGCGCTGATTTTATTTTTCTGATTTTACTTTTCCCTTGCCGTGATCAAGTTTTGGGCAGAAACGTCTTGCAAGAGAGAGAGAGGGGAAAAACGGTGTGCGTCCACCGGGTAGTCATTAATGAATCAAACCACAAGAATTTAATGAAATACAATGTCCTTATCTCCAATGCAGCTATTCACAAAAACCAACAATTCCCAAAGGCACAATTTCAAAATGGCGGCCAAAATTCTGAGTCGAAAAAAAAGATGAGAGAAAAAAAAGTTCACGTTAAGTTGTATATAATTCATCTAAAAATCTTCCCGACTAAAAATGTACCAAGAAAAATTTAAACGAGGTCTTCAATGAGACTCTAGGGTTTAAGACTTAACTTGAAGCTTCTTCTAGGTTGTTTCCTCCTCTTCTTCCTCCTCCTCCCACTGTTCCACCTTCACCTTCCTCCTCCTCCTCCACCTACTTTTCTCATCCTACTCCTACTCTTCCTCTTCCTTCTCTTCTTCCTCTTCCCTCTCCTCTCCCATCCCTTCCCTTTTTATTCCCCTCCTTTCCTTCCTCTCTCTTCTCATCCTGCTCTCTCTCCTCTTCCCCTCTCTCCTCCTCCTCCTTTCCCTCATCCTCCCCTTCCTCTTCCATCCCCTTTCTCCCTCTCCCCTTTTCCATTACATTGGCGTGTATGAACGTAACTGAAATATGAATGGAGTAAGTGGAGTGCAGGAGTGGAGTAGGAGTGAGCAGATCATAAGTGAGTGGAGTGTGAACGGAGTGGTAGTGGAGTGTAAGTGGAGTGTTAGTGTGAGTACATGAGAAGTGAGAGTGTGAAAGAGTAAGAGTAAGCAAGAACTGAGAGTAGGAGTGGTTAAATGTGAGTAAATGTCTGTGAATGCACAAGTGCTAAAGAGTGCAAATAAGTAAGAGTGAGTTTGAGAGTGTCAAGTGTGATAGCCGGGAATCAAACCTGGGTCAACTGCTTGGAAGGTAGCTGTGCTCACCACTACCCCATCACGGAGACATGTGTGTGTGTGTGTGTGTGTGTGTGTGTGTGTGTGTGTGTGTGTGTGTGTGTGTGTGTGTGTGTGTGTGTGTGTGTGTGTGTGTGTGTGTGTGTGTGTGTGTGTGTGTGTGTGTTTGTAAGTGTGCGTATGTATACAGGACTTTGTGATGCGTCTAGTGCGTGAGTGTTAGAGCTAAGTGTTTGCCTGTATGCCTTCTTGCGTCCAGCCCTCGCTGCTGACTAGCCATAGTGCGAAAAGGAAACCGGGTGCTTAAGTCTTTCCTCCAGTACATAGCATCTGCATCGTCTAAACATCTGACACGTCTCGTAGCCACACAAGGAAACTGGGTGACTTGCGGCCACAGGCTAAATCTCAGAGGATCTCGGAGCAGTAGAGAGCCCCAGTATTAAGACCCACCAACGTGTGGACACGGCCTGGCACACTACTAATCCCTATCCCACTGCCTTGTGGGTTAGTCTTCTAAGACAAAGGCTTCGGGTGCTTTCCCAAGGAAAAGCATGCATTCGGAAAATGCACAGAGACGGGAGTTGGGATATATTCCTTCCACAACTCTCCGGCATTATCCTGCAGCAGGAACATCGGGCAGGTCTGTAACTTGGTGTCTTTGTCAAGTGTGTGAGATCAGCCCCTGCCCAAGCTTATGTCTAACCTAAATATCATCCTCCACGCTTGCACCATGTCCCCTTCATCTTTCATCTTTATAGTTAAGGACCAAGGACCATCTGGCGATGGGGCAGGAGGGTGGGAGTAGGCCTACGTAGGGGCTGGATGCTCTCAGTCTGAGTCCTGTACATATGACGGCATATGAGCTGGAGTGGCACTCGAATTCGGTAGCCACACATACGACTGAGCTGGCCTTTTTAGGAAGCAGCGCAGCTCATCCTTAAGACAAGGGAAAAGCCTAGAAAAGGTGGCTTAAAAATCTCGCACACCACTTCTGCCCCAAATGCCCAGCCGCGGGCAGTCGGGCAACGTTCCCATGCGGTAAGAAAAAAGTGAAAATCTTCTTAAAAATAGCGACCTGGAATATCCAAACTCTTCAAGATCAGAGCACTGATGATACAACAAGTCCTCCCAGAAGAACAACCATAATTGCAAATGAACTTTGGAGGTATGACATTAATATTACTGCCTTAAGTGAGACGCGATTCATTGACGAATTTTCAGTTACCAAAGGACGTCACGATCCACCTACAGACCAGGTTAGTCGCGACACGAAAAAAAGTAAGGTCGTGCGCAGTTCAGACGAGTGACAGAGTTCGGGCAGAAGAATTAAACTCTTCCTTAAAATTAAATGTTATTTACAATATCAAAATAGACATATGCAACATAAATGAACATAGAATAAGAAAATCTAAATGCATATGTGTTACATGAATTATAAATGGGTACTTAAACAGTTACCAGGTAGAGTAGCTAGTTGTGCGCTGGTATGCAGCACGTAAGAATAGAGGGGCGAAATGAAGTCTTGAGTATGGTGTAGACTAGTCTTGATTTTGGTTGCTAGAAGTTGCACCAATAGAAAGTCGTCTGGTCCGATCTTGAAGTCTTGGAAACAAATAAGTTGTATAAGGAGAAACTGATGCATGATAACTTCTGGTAGAGAAATCTTCTGGTAGTTGGGAAATACGTTGGAGATTTGGTGGGGTTTCGTAGTGGAGAAATAAGAGAGAAAGAGAGTGTGTAGAGTCGTCGTATTTAGCTTTAGTCTAGATGTCCGGAATAATTCGAAAAAGCGAAGGCTGGCTCTTCGCGAGGAGATTGCCAAATCACGGGTTTGGTACTTGAAGACTGCGTAGTGCAATCGTAGAGATCCAAAGGACTTGTTCAGTTGAGTTATCGTAATCAACCAATATAGAAAAAATATACGTAGATTCAGATGAAACATGGGCGTCTGCTTCTTTTTTTGTCTTCTCTCTCTCTGCTCTCAGTTTTCTTTCTCGTGTTTCTATTCTTATTCTCTCTGTAGTCGCTCTCTGCCCGGCCTTGTGTATTAAAAAAGACAATACACAACTTCAAACAGTCCCACTGTTCAGGTATCTGGTTAGCATTGTAGTCCCGTCTACCAACATTGATGAGGTGCGGGACAGAATTAACAAGGCTGCAAATTAGTTTGGCAAACTGCGGTCAAAGGTGTTTGAGAACAAACACCTCAAACTGTCAACCAAAGTACAGGTATACATAGCAATGTGTATATCGACTCTTCTTTATGGAGCTGAGACCTGGACCATGTATAGAAGATACATAAGACAATTAGAAAAGTTCCATATCAAGAGCCTCGAGAAAATCCTTGGTCTCACTTGGAAAGACCGTGTCCCCCATGTGCAGATCTTAGATCGAACGGGCTGCACAAGCATAGAAGCAATGGTTACTCTGCGCCATCTACGATGGTTGGGGCACGTGATATACCAGAAGATCGGCTTCCTAGGCAAGTCCTGTATGGACAGATTCCGGAGGAACATCGAAGACCTGGTGGCCCCAAGAGAAGATAAAAAGACCAAGCAGCATCTCCCCAGCGAACCTGGAAACTTTAGCGATTGGCCGTGCAACCTGGAGGTCTAAGATCTGCAAAGGACTAGAGACTTTAGAGCAGAACGCACTGCTCATAACCGAAGACAGCAGCAGCAGCATGCTCGAAGGGAGGCTCCAGCAAACTCCATTCCTCAGCTGAACTGTCCAACATGCAACAAAGTCTACGTGTCGATAATAAGGCTTGTGAGCCACACTTATGCTCACAGGCGGAGAGGCCAAATACCCTAAAATCGATAACCTTTTACTCATCCACTAATCATCACCTGGAGACATCGAATGTCGTCATCAGCAACGAAGGACTACAAAAAATAAGTGTCTGTGTGTGTGTGTGTGTGTGTGTGTGTGTGTGTGTGTGTGTGTGTGTGTGTGTGTGTGTGTGTGTGTGTGTGTGTGTGAGTGATTCAGCATGGTCTTGGATCACGTGTTGGACCCATGATCGACAGCTATTTAACCTCCCAGAAGAGAACTCAGAGCTCATATATGACCGATCTATGGGTAATGCTGTCACCTTACACGCACACACACACCTAACTTCCCGCTCACGAGAGTTGGAGTAACGACTCGCAGCGCAGCGATACTGAACTGTATGTGTGTGTGTGTGTGTGTGTGTGTGTGTGTGTGTGTGTGTGTGTGTGTGTGTGTGTGTGTGTGTATGTGTGTGTGAATGTAAGAGAGGGTGTGGACAAGTGCAAGAGTAACAATAAAAACAAAATAATATTAACAATAATAATAATAATAATAATAATAATAATAATAATAATAATAATAATAATAATAATAATAATAATAATAATAATAATAATAATAATAATAATGATGATAATAATTACAATAATAATAATTATACCAATAGTAACAATAGTAATAGTATTAATAATAGTAGTAATAACAATGATAATGACGATGATGATGATGATGATGATGATGATGATGATGATGATGATGATGATGATGATGATGATGATGATGATGATGATGATGATGATGATGATAACAGCAATAGCAATAATAACAAAAGTAATAACAGCAATAATAGAAAAAACAGTGATAAAAGTAACAATAGTAATACAAACGATAATGGCAATTATGATAATAACAAACAACAATAACGATAAAAAACAATGATAACAATAAAAATAAAACCGACAACAAAAATTCAAAATGGTTACTGTGTGGTAGGTAGACTAACGCGTATCTTTTACAAATTATAATGCAATCTAAACGATATCTGTAAAACAGAATTGTGACATCGGCGTCAGATTCTTTTTGAAAGGCACGTGAGCGTTTGCAGACTAAAAAATAAATAAATCAAAATTACAAGAAGAACGATAAACATGCGAGGGGAGGGGACGGGCGAGGGTACGGCTGATCAAGACAGGCACAGAGGTCCCTTTCCTTCCATCTCTTCTCTTCTCCTCTTTTCTCTTTTCCTCTCTTCTCTTCTCTTCTTTTCTCTTCTTCTCTCTTCTTTTCTTTTCTCTTCTCCTTTCTTCTCTTCTTTTCTCTTTTCTTTTCTCTTCTCTTCTCCTCTCTTCTCTTCTGTTCTCTTCTCCTATCTTCTCTTCTCTTCTCCTCTTTTCTCTTCTCTTCTTTTCTCTTCACTTCTCTTCTTTTCTCTTCCCTTCCCTTCTCTTCTCCTCTCTTCTCTTTTTCTCTTCTTTTCTCTTGTCTTCTCTTCTTTTATTTTCTCTCCTCTTCTTTTTTCTTCTCTTCGCTTCGCTTCTCTTCTTTTCTATTCTCTTCTCCCCACTTCATTTCACTCTCCATTCCTTCCCTTTCCACCTTTTCCCTTCCCTTCCCTTTCCTTCTTTTCTCTTTCTGTTGGAACAGGCAACAGTTACTGCTGGGAACCGGAGAGGAGTGCGGGATTCGAATCCAGAGTTCGCCACCGGCGCACACTACAAACCGTTGCCGGCTACCGTGAGGTTGCGGGTTTCCGACCAATAAAACCTGAGGAAATGGTTATCATCACTAAGATTTTTCTTACAGAACCTCTTTAGCCTAATCAACCACAGACGATTTTAGTCAACCCAGGAGAAAGGTTCGAGTCAAATTGGACTTCCAATTCACAACAGAGACACTAATTCGTCCACTCTATCCTTTCAGTTGAATGAAACCGTCTGCCGGCATTTGCCAGAATAAAATATATAGGAGACGTCACTAGGTAATCAACATTCACCTACTTATTCTGATTGCCACCAATTATTTTTCTCCCCCCAACGGAAAAAAATACAGAGACGTCAAAGAGTTTAATTAATATCAAATAAATCTCCGATGTGCATATTCAACTTCGTTTATTCAGACCATCGAAAAGTATTCTAATTCAGCTAAAACAAACCTCTAGATCAGGGTTGCCAAACTAGTTTACTCCAGCGGGCCACATTTCGTCAGAGTATACTGTACGCAGGCAAACCGATAACATTTATTAAGAGAGGAATATGATAATAATAATAAAAATAATGATAATAAAGGTAAGTTTAATCTATACTGGGTAACACTAGTTTTGTTTCTTTAAAATGTCTTTGGTGTTTCTAAGGTTGTTTTCCCTCCTGATTTTAAAGTTACTTTAATATTCTAAAAGATAATTAAGGTTTTATATACAAAACATAACACAAAAAAGCATGTACCCTTATTTCCATTGTGGTCCTCTTATTTATACTGTCTATAAATAGTAGCTGATATTTTGTTCTTGTATTCACTTTTTAAACTAATGAGAAAATGTGAGTATAAAAGCATGTGATATGGTTATAAGAGTTAGCTAGAAATGCAGTGATGAGAGAGATTTCTTACTGTGAGCTCCTTGATCTTTATGAAACAGTGACCATATATTGTCACCATAAAGAAATTGCCTAAGTCATTTTTCGTCAATTTCTGGATTTTTTTTTTTCTAAATCAATTTTTCATTGCTCCTTGTGGTACAATTCCCAATGTTTTATTTAGTGTCTGAGTAGGTTAAAACTACGTTAGGAGGAACATTACGTACATTTATAAAATAGAAAAACGATTTTTCTTTTTTTTCGATTTCCTGAAAAGTTGGACAAATGACTTAGGCACTTTCTTTATGAGGGTGACGAATATATATTCTCCCATTATACCAGTGTCCCATCTTTCTTGGTATCATTTCTCCATTGCAGCAATGTCTTGGTGGAACCTCTCACCATACTCATCACTCACTTTTCCCAAGTTTCACGAAAAAAATCCAAATATGAATGCCAAAAAAATGCACCTTTAATGACATTCTACATCCTAAATTCTTACAACTTTCCAAAAACTTTGCCATGAACTGCTTGTTCTTTGAGTCTTTATTAAGACCAAAGAATCCAATAACTATATCTCGAAGTGCACACAATGCCTCCCTTTCGACATCACTCAACACTCTCAAGTTGCACAGACTTCAACATTTTCCTTACTTACAAAGGATTACAAAGGCGGAGCATGCCGACAGGAGACCTTTTGGTCCATATCTAGGTGGGATGCGAAAAAATCATAATAATAAAAAAATAATAAATAAAAACTATAACAATGAAAATAACAAATAAAATACATAAATAAATGCATAGGTATAGTTGAATAATAAACACCAGTAAACACTCCACCCTTAGCCTCGTCCTCTGATACCTTCGAAAAGAGTAGAGGAAGCACTTGAAATACTTTTCCATCATGATCTAAAACTTCCATAAACTGTTTGACCAAACCAAGTTTTATATGAAGTGGGAGATAGCAACACTTTTGGCAGACTCTACAAGAGGCTATCTAATAACATTGAATTTTCTTGGCTCCAAGCTATCTCTAGGGGGCCACTCCACTTACTGGTAGTGTCTGTTATAATCAAAGGTTTACAAAGGATTACAAAGGATTACAAAGGAGGAGCATGCCGACAGGAGACCTTTTGGTCCATAACTAGGTCGGATGCGAAAAATTATAATAATAATAATGAATAAATAAATATAAATTACAATAATATAAATGATAATAGATCAAATAAATGAATAAATAGGTAAAGTTGAATAATAAACAGGTAAATAATAGATGATAATCAAGCAAATAATGATAAACAGACAAATAATAACAAACAAATAAACAAATAATATAAAATAAATGACAGGCACTACATAATCCCGACTGTCCCATCCTGTGATCTAAGTAAGAAGGTGAGCATTCTAAAATCACCACAAACATCCCATTTAGACTAATCATAGTTTACCTTTTCGAGAAGCAGGCATGCATATAATACTGATTCCCATTATGTGGTAAAACAGCTTTGAGGCTTTTCGTAGAACTATCTATGAACAGTCGCCATTGTTCAGGGTTGCGATAGATTCCAATAGCTGTAAATAAGCCATTAATACCTTCTCAGAAGCAGAGATTCTCACTCATATCAAAGTATACTTCGAATTCCTCATGACTCTTCCTGTATACTGGTAATCCATTCCTCCCCCAACAATTTCCACTCACTCTGTGTGGATGCTATAAGCTCAGTTCCTGACTTAGTGAGACCTAAGTCCCTGATGGGCTTTTTCAGTCCACGTTGATTTGGAAAGTGTGGGCGGGTACGCAGGCTAATTTCTTTTATCCATTTCTTTATTGACACAATTTTCTTACTATCCTCCATCATATCCTCTACCTGAAAAACGGATGTATTTATCAACAGAAAAGTGTGGGCGGGTACACAGTCTTGGCTCAAATTTTTTCCCCATTTCCTTATTGACACAATTTTCTTACTCTCCTCCATCACATCCTCTACTTGAAAAAAGGGTGTATTTATCAACTGGGAAATAAATGTGAATTGTATGTGTAATTGATTTACAAGAAATCATAGCTAGATATTTTGAAGATTTCAACTTTGATTCTGTTACAAAGAATAGAGTTCATAATTTCATCAGATTTACATACATTTTCTGGTGTCCGTGGAACCAGTAAAGTACCATCATGTGGCACAAGTATAATAGAGGATAAACTGATGGGATATGGAAGGACTTTCCTTCCCTTAGCTTTAATGTACTTTGATATGTCTATCATGCCAAAGTAGCAATCATTGTGAGGATTTTTTGGCTCTCGCTCAGCTCTCGGCATAGCGAATTTTTTTTTTTTTTTTTTTTTTTTTTTTTTTAACTTCTCAGCCATGCATCTAATTTTGATCGACAACTTCGACAATCACATGAGGGGACCATGGTTTTTCTTGGTCACCCATACTCATTCCAAAGTACCTTGCACCTTTCACAATTTTATGTCCAGCATAGAAACCACACACATAATAGAACGAATCTGGTGAATTCCTGCATCCTCTTGTAGCCTTGGTCAAAAACGTCAATATTTACAGTACAAACCTGAGAGAAAGAAAATTTTAAACGACAATTGTAAGTGCGTTTTACCGTATCCCATACGTTTCTTTATATTAGTATAACTTTCTCTATCACTAAAACGGTCGGTGGCAGAAGAAAAAGCCAAGTACATATTTGTAACAAGCGCAAAATTTTGCTTTGGAAATAGTCAAAAAAGTAAGAGAAACTACAATTTTTGTGAAAATTGTTACTTAGCATTATTTAACTTTAATTTGAAACTTGGCACCTCTTGGCCTGTACAAGTGCATCAATATTTGGCACCAAGGAGTGAGCAGTGACTACCTTCAGTGTTGAGTTGAGATGTTCATCAGTGAATTGAGACCAGAGCCGAGGCTTATTCAAGCTCATAATAGAAAAGATTTGTTCACAGACATAAATACTGCCGGACACTGACGTCATCCTTGAGGCCAATAATTTATTTGGGGATATGTTGGCCCAACATAATGATAAAATGTGCCAATATCAACGGTTGAAAATTTACCCTTGAACACAGAATTACACATGAGTTCAATTAGTTCTAAGTGAAACTGTTCTGGTGCCTCATCAACACTGACAGCGAAAGGGTTGCTGAAAATAGAAAAATCATGTTCAAGGTTTTAAAGTCTTGAAATCTTTCTCCGAACTCGCTCACTAAGTTGGAAATTTTGTTGCAGTATTTTTTCTATGTCGATATCACCATGAAACTCATGTGTGTTTTACAGGGACTTCAGAGGTGGAAAATGCATAGTATCATCTGCTGTTAGTCGGCGTTCAAAAAGTTTAATCTTCAGCTCAAAGGCACAAATAGGGTCATGTAAATGTCACTAATTTATTGCAGCCTTGCAGCCTTGTATTCAGGTAATACAAGTGTTCTGTCATATCTACCATGAAAGCTAGACCTTGAATCCATTCTATGTCGTTCAGTTTCTGCATATCCCTTCATTTCTCTTGCATAAACTTCTGTATTTCTCTTTTTCGTTTATAAAAGCGCTTCAACACAACTCCTCGGCTTACATAAGAACATAAGAATGAAGGAGACTGCAAGAGACCATAAGGCCTACACTAGGCAGCTCCGTATCCATCACCACCTGTCATCCCCATCCATAAAGTTGTCTAATCGTTCCTTAAAACAACTGATAGTTTCAGCGCTTACTACATGGTTACTAAGTCTATTCCACTCGTCGACCACCCTATTAGTAAACCAATTCTTGCCTATTTCCTTTTTAAATCTAAATTTGTCCAGTTTATAACCATTACTGCGAGTCCTGCCCTGTTGTTTTAATATGATGACCTTGTTTGCACCACCCTTGTTAAAGCCTTTGATCCATTTGAACACCTCTATTAGATTTAACCACCGAACATCAGTGTGATATGACAGAGCCCGCCCGTGAGTTTCCTCCAGTAAGCTGTTGAACTATCTGTGGTTCAGACCTCGCGCACGTATGAAGTTCACTGCCTTAATGATAATATCCATGACTTGATCCATCTTTAATGTCTTACTACGAAGCACTTCTCTGTTAATTGTGCAGTTTGTGCAGTTTTCATCCAGTCAACATCTGTTTTATCTGGTGCACCTACCAAATTAAAAAATATACCACCCCGCGTTGTTGTTCCCTTCGTTGGTACCAGTTCCACAAATTATTCAGTTACCTGCATATTTTCATTTACACCACATATATAAAATGTAAGTTGTGCCGTGCCAGTTACATCTGTACTTTGATCAATTGCTACAGGAAATTCAACAAATTTAGCAATTTTTCATTTGAGATGACTGTTAAGATTTTCTGATAATTTATTACTTTTATCTGAAACTGTATTTCTTGAGAGGCTTATGTTTGCAAATCCTTGACGATTTTCAGGACAAATATGTTTTGTGGCCAACAAAATACCTTTATAAAGTTCCCCTCCAAAAAAGCTTCGAAGACACAATAATTTCTTGTGAAATCCTATAACTTGCCCGAACTAGATTCTCACCGGCTTGATGAACACGTTTAAAGACTGACTGTTGCTTTTTGAGTGACTGTTCTAACTCTACTATATTTACAATACTTCGAACCATGAGTACTTGGGTAATGCCTACGAATGCTATATTCCTTTGCCACAGCTACAATTTGCTTACAAATCAAACAAGTTGGTTTTCAATTCACTTCACCAAAAAAATACAAGATTTTTCACTTTCCCTGCACCACACGATGTTCTTCGTTAACAGTTCTTTTCTTTGAAAACATGATGACGGGGTTCAAAGTAATTTTCTATAAAATATATTGGATATACGTAAGAGGGGGTTCACACGGTCTAACAGTTCATCGAACGCGGTTCGACAGACACGTGTGTGATGTGTGAACGTGTGAACGGGGTATTTGGGGTTTAACCAACGTGTTCGACAACCAAATACCCCGTTCACACGTTCACACATCACTTTAAACACGTGTCTGTCGAACCGCGTTCGACGAACCGTTAGACCGTGTAAACCCCCTCTTACGCTCTAACAATCCAACTGACCCGAGAGACAAAACAAGACTAGTGCTCGTGCTCGATGCCCGGATGAATGAAGAACCTGTCGGATTACATTCACGTTTAATACGTACGGTACGGAGCCGACGCGACGAAATGGCCATTGTTCAAAACATGATAAATACGTCTAATGTAAAAAGACAGAGAGCCATCTGATTTATAATTTATAACTTTAAAAGACGAAAGAGCGGATGAATTAAGCATATAAACATAAGGCAAGCCGACTGTAAGACTGAAGCAGCAAATGTACTGTGGGCCACATATAGAAGTGTGGTGTTTGACAACTCTACTCTAGATAGTCAGAAAGAGGAGAAGGAAGAGGAGGAAGAGGATAAGTAAAAGGAGGGGGAGAGGAAGGAAGAAGAAAAGAATGAGGAGGAGGAAGAGGAGGAGCAGGAGAAAGAGGAGCATGAAAAGGAGCGGGAGGAGGGGAGGAGGAGGAAGAGGAGAGGGAAAAGGAGGAGGAGGAGGGAGAGGAGGACGAGCAATAGAAGGAGGAGGAGGAGGAGCAGAAGGAGGAGATGGAGGACCAGGATGAAGAGGGACAGGAATAGTAGAGACAGAAGGAAGAGTAACAGGAGTAGGAGGAGCAGGAGGAGGAGGAGGGGAGGAGTAGGAGGATTAGCAACAGCAGGAGAATGAGGAGGAAGAGGAGGAGGAAGAGGAGGAGGAGAGGAGGGGATTAGTTGTCAGTTCCCGGCTTTCCTTGGGTAAAGAATTGATAGAAATCCTGAGCCCGGTCCAGAAAACGAGTGCCATCCCCTCGGGGCCGTCACTTTGAGATGAAGATAAGTGTTAAAAACGGGTCAAATACTTCCTGTGGAAGAGGATGTAAAGGACTCCACCCATGTATTTGAAGAGCATCGTCTAACAAAAGGGTTGTGGTCTATCTCATATAACACCCCTTCCATACCGAAAAGCATTTTTCCTTGACGTCCTAGCTGCCGCCATGCAATTTTGTTCATCTCCGTAGCAAAGACACGACGAAAAGAAACTTGTATGTTTTATTACGGCTTTTTGCAGGTGATTTTATTAAGCGAAAAATGTTTGGCACTCAAATGTATCAAGTCAAGATCGGAAGACCTGAGGATAGCAAAATTAGGTCGGAAGATGCAGAGTATCAAATTGCTCAGGATGAGCGGTATGGGCCCACGTCACTCATGTGGAGTCTATAGACACAGATTTCCTTTCTATACTATATATCATACAAATATAGACAAGTGAAGCCATGTAAAAGCTATATAGCTAGTGGTTGGCATTGTTGGCTGGTTAAATGGAGAGAGCGAATGGTTTAAGGTGAAGGTGGGACTGCGTCAGGGATATGTCATGTCGCCATGGTTGTTCATTGTCTACATGGATGGGGTGGCGCGGGAGGTAAAGGCAATGGTAATGGGCAGGGGACTGAAGATGGTTTAAAAAAATAGAGAAAAGTGGGGGTGAGCCAGTTGTTGTTTGCTGACGACACTGCGCTTTTGGCAAGGTCAGAGGAGGGATTAAGGGAGTTAGCGACAGAGTCTGGGAAGGTATGTGATAGGAGAAAATTGACGGTAAATGTGGGTAAAAGTACGTTGATGAAATGTACAAGGGTAGAGGATGGCAGCAAATCTAAGAGGAGAGAGTTAGAGGAAGTGGATTGCTTTAAGTATTTGAGATCGCATGTAGCAGGAAAGGGAGGAGTGGAGATGGAGTTAATTTGTAGATTGAAAGAAGCAAGTAAATGCCTTGGGGGATTAATTTTTTTTTATGAGAAACCTGGGAATGGATGCAAAAAGGATATTGTATGAAAAGGTGATTGTTCCGACGGCATTGTATGGGGCAGAGATTTGGAACTGAAAATAGGCAGCGAGGAAAAGTTTTAATGTGTTTTTAATGTGTTTGAAATGAAATGTATGAAAAGTATGGTAAGGGTTACAAGGTTGGATAGAGTGAGAAACGAGGAGGTGAGGAGGAGAGCGGGAATGGAAGAGGATATGGCAGATAGGAGTGATGAAAGATTATTGGGACGGTTTGGACACATGGAAAGAATTAGTGAAGAAAGATTAGTAAAAGAGTTGTGGAAAGCAGATGTGGAGGTAGTGAACTTGAGGGGACGACCGAGGATGATATGGATGGAGTGAAAGGAGCGTCGAAAAGAGGGGAATCTCTGTTGAGTAAACAAGGGAGAAGGCAGGAGATAGGGATGAGTGGAGATTGACTGTGCATAGATGATACTGTTATACAAGGAATGGATGGGCGGGGGATGGGGTGTGGGGTGTTTATGTGTGGATTATATTTTGACGCAGTCCGAAGGGATTTCTCCCCGTCTTCTCTTTTTTCTTTATGAGGGGACGAAGAGGGGGGGGAGTTCGCCGATTAAGTGAAGCGGCCTTGCTGTGGATGTACTGTGTCTTACTGCATTGCTTCTGACCCAGGGTAGTGGCCGGGATATAGGGGTGGCCCATCATCCATGAGGAGCTAAGATGAGACGGAGGAGAGTGTGGTGGAGGAGAGTGGAATGGGTTGGGGTGGATATGTGCCCTTGACTTGGCTACCTCGTTTATAAAGGGGAAGAAACTCTTGGTAAATAGATAGATAAAAGTTCCTTCCCATATATCATACACGTATAGACAAGTGATGCTATATTAAAGATATATATCTAGTGGCGTGATATTACTGAGTGGTTTGTTTTATTTTGTTGTTATTATAGTTTGTAACAAAGGAAAAGTATGACTACTTTCCTTTATTACCCTTGTCCTACCATTTACACCAGCCATGTGGCACACTTTACATAGTTCCATTTCACCAGGATGGACAGGATGCAGGGATGACCCGTCATCCAGGAGGTGCCAAGATAAGAGGGAGGGAGGAGGGTGGAGGGGAGTGGAATATATAGGAAATGGAATAGGTGGGAGTGATTTCTATGCATTTTTGTTTTTAGCTACCCCCCCCCCGTGTAAGGGGAAAAAACCTTTGGTATATGTATGTATTTCACCAAAAAACTTAGTTCAGCTTAACAGTCCCCTCTGGTATGAAAGAAAATAGCACAAGACCTTTAGCACGATAGTAGCCTTTATAGACGTAAGACAAGGAGCACATTATTATTGAATATTTCGAAATCTAAGTGTACTGTTGTCTATGTACCAGAATATTGAAAGTGAGTCTACAATATGATATTTTCCATATTTCGGAAATCTTCTTTCCGAATACTGGATATTTTTTTTTCTTTTTTTTTTAATATTTCCAATAAAGGGAACTATCTGCATTAATCAAGGAGAAGATCGTCTCCATTATGAAAATATATGCCTTGTAACGTGAAGGATATTTAATGTTAAAAAAAAAAATCAATCAACTTATTGAAGCCAATTTCGATACTCTCACCCTCTTGATCTGACCAAGACCATACAATTTCATTCAAGTAACCACAATCCTCCCGTTCACGAAGATCCAAACATTATTTTATTTTTTCAGGGGGGAAAAAAATAAGACCGTTATTACCGTTAAATAACGGTTATATCTAACGGTTACAGGCCGTGACTAGCAGGTTCCTTTACAGAATCCTCTATGGGCGATAGTGGAAAGATCGGCTCCATTATGAAAATATATGTCTTGTAACGTGAAGGATTCTTGATGTTAAAAAAAATCAATCAAGTAACCACAAACCTCCCGTCCACGATGATCCAAATGTTATTTTATTTTTTCAGAAAAAAAAAAAAAAAAAAAAAAAAAAAGACCGTTATTACCGTTAAATAACGGTTATATCTAACGGTTACAGGCCGTGATCAGCAGGTTCCTTTACAGAATCCTCTATGGGTGATGGTGGTGGTGGTAGTGGTGGTGGGGCCGGGGGGGGGGGGGGTATCCTGTTTGAATAAGTGATTAGCCAAAGGCCAACATGGTTATTGTCCAGCTGCGAAAGCTGACGAAAACAGCGTGCTGGCGACTGACATCACTGAATGTGATGCCTGATACCATAACGTCAGGACAAAGGGTAGTGGAAGGGGTAGGGGGAGCGGATGAGGGGAACAAATGCGTCAGAGGATGCGGGTGAGAGGAAGAGTAGGATGTTGATGACGTTATAACGTCAATGATTCGATACATTTCCATTGATCAGTCCTGCAGGTGACCATCTGGCCAATGACTGGGTCGTCGGCTTCAAAAGAAAATAAAAGAATGATTACAAGAGGGGAGAGTACGAAGGGTGCAAAGGTTGAAAAGATGGAAAGAGAGGAAAAAATAGTAGTAATAGTAGTAGTAGTAGTAGTAGTAGTAGTAGTAGTAGTAGTAGTAGTAGTAGTAGTAGTAGTAGTGGTAGTAGAAGTAGTAGTAGTAGTAGTAAAAGTAGTAGTAGCAGTAGTAGTAGTAGTAGTAGTAGTAGTAGTAGTAGTAGTAGTAGTAGTAGTAGTAGTAGTAGTAGTAGTAGTAGTAGTAGAAGTAGTAGTAGTCCACGTGGATGGAGGTCGTGTACAAAAAAAAAGTAGTAGTAGTAGTAGTAGTAGTAGTAGTAGTAGTAGTAGTAGTAGTAGTAGTAGTAGTAGTAGTAGTAGTAGTAGTAGTAGTAGTAGTAGTGGGAGATAGATCCTGCTGCTTCCACCACACAGTTCCACGTGGATGGAGGTCGTGTACAAAAAAAAAGTAGTAGTAGTAGTAATAGTAGTAGTAGTAGTAGTAGTAGTAGTAGTAGTAGTAGAAGTAGTAGTAGTCCACGTGGATGGAGGTCGTGTACAAAAAAAAAAAAAACAAAAGTAGTAGTAGTAGTAGTAATAGTAGTAGTAGTAGTAGTAGTAGTAGTAGTAGTAGTAGTAGTAGTAGTGGGAGATAGATCCTGCTGCTTCCACCACACAGTTCCACGTGGATGGAGGTCGTGTACAAAAAAAAAGTAGTAGTAGTAGTAATAGTAGTAGTAGTAGTAGTAGTAGTAGTAGTAGTAGTAGTAGTAGTAGTAGTAGTAGTAGTAGTGGGAGACAGATCCTGCTGCTTCCACCACACAGTTCCACGTGGATGGAGGTCGTGTACAAAAAAAAAAGTAGTAGTAGAAGTAATAGTAGTAGTAGTAGTAGTAGTAGTAGT
>NC_134814.1:15072805-15075305 GCF_046742065.1 Oratosquilla oratoria
CCTGCCAATATGGATACTTTAAATAATGGCCAGCACAGTTATTTTCAATAAAGTTCATCAAGATTTTGTTTATAAAAAAAACACCGGAATATAGTGTAGGTTTTATATTGTTCCATCCCTTGTCAAAAAATAGATGTATAACTTAATAATGAATAGATAAATATAATGGACAAAAGAAGAATTTTGTCATATACTTTGTACTCAAAAAATAGATTTTATTTTTTATCAAGCAGACAATTGATAATGAGATCTGTCAATAACCTCTCTTCCTTTTCCCATGTCGGGATCGGAAAATAATAAAAAACGTACGAGTCTCGCTTTCTAAAGGGGCATTTAGACGGTCAAACGGTTTGACAAACCCGGTTTGTCAAACAAGTGTTTGAAGTGATGTTTGACCGTGTGAATAGGGTATTTGGTTGTCAAACACGTTCGACAAACGTGTTTGACGACCAAATACCCCATTCACACGGTCAAACATCACTTAAAACACTTGCCTGACAAACCGGGTTTGTCAAACTGTTCGACCCTGTAAATGGCTCTTAATACTCTCGTGTTCGAGTCTCAAACTTCTTTCCGATTCGCAGCAGACCAAGCACATTAGTAAAGAGTGACAGCTTCGGCCGTAGTTACACACCTTCTTCACCAACCATAGGAGATAATACCTGAAAAGTCTTTTCAGCCTAGTTTGTACCGTGAGATTGTTATAAATATAGACGAAAACTCTCGACTTCTGTTTTATCTTCGCTTTGGTAGTCTGCGTTCACGCACACGCACACACACACACACACACACAGACCACACACACACACACACACAGACCACACACACACACACACACACACACACACACACACACACGGCTCGGTGGCGGATTGGTAAAGCACTGGCCTCACAAGCCAGAGAACCGGGGTTCGATTCCCCGGCCGGGCGGAGATAAGTTGGGTTTGTCTCCTTTCACGTGTAACCCCTGTTCACCTAGCAGTGAGTAGGTACGGGACGTTAGGCAAGGAGTTGTGACCTTGCTGTCCCGGTGTGTGGTGTGTGAGTGGTCTCAGACCTACCCAGAGATCGGCAAATAATGAGCTCTGAGCTCACTGCCGTAGGGTGGTGTCTGGCTGTCTCGACAGAGACTGCAGCAGATCCGAGGTGAATACACACACACACACACACACACGCACACACACACACACACACACACACACACACGTAGTAGTTGGTTCGAATCAAGCCCAGGGCCAAATTTATTTCGGTACCGCTGCGCTTCGGGTCGTTACTCTGTCTCTCGTGGGCGGGGCGTTAGGGGTGTGTGTGCGTGTGCAAGGTCATAGCATTACCCATAGATCGGACCTACGAGCTCTGAGCTCTCTTCCAGGAGAGAAATAGCTGTCGATCACGAGTCCAACACGTGATCCAAAGACCAAGTGAATACACATACACACACACACACACACACATATATATATATATATATATATATATATATATATATATACGTATATATATATGTATATATATATATACACAGTATGGTTAGAGATTAAGGGACGGGATCCCACGAGCTTTGCTCCTTTCCTATACACTATAATTAGGTAAATACAATTAGATAAACACACAGATATGCATGCACAGAGAGACACAAAAGAGACATCCACTAAGCAAATGTAAACACAGAGAACGCGTAGTCAGGCGCCAGATACCACAGTGCATATCCTGAACTAATGATCTGAACCTAATGCAATGGAAGCTTCCTCTCTGTTTAGTTTTTGTTGAGTCGAAATGAGGTTATATAAGCGTGGGAGTCCCAGCCCGGGACTGGGAGTTGAATAGGTGAAGGGAAATGTTAACATTTCATGACTGAAACTCACAGATTTTGACGCAATATCATTACTGAAACCTGAAACTCTCATCCTGGATATCAGCGGCTCGCTTCCAGCCTGCTATTCACGTCATTTAATGAAGAGATTTTTTTTTTTTTTCATTTTTCATTTTTAATGGGCTGCCACCTATATATCCTCAGTTTATTACTTCAGCCCTTCCGCTGCAACCGACAACTTCAGTCGGTCGTTCTACTGCCGCCAGGCGATTTTATTTAGCTACCTAAAACCACCCGAACTAACCTCCTCTGAAATAGATTCAGTTTGACGTCACGAACTCCCCCTATCAGGAGGCTAGGGCGGTGACCCTTACAGCTCGCCGGCGGCAGGGTTCGAACTATCGTCACTTTGACCTCTGCCGCAGGTAGCGACGCTCTAATCCGCTCGACCAGCGAGCATCCTGGAATAGAAAAACTAGAACCTAATCTCGTTGTGTTTTATCGGTTAATCTAGATGTAGTTCCCTTCTCTTAATCGCATTGCTGTGAAGAGCTAATCTACAAATTTTGTTATGAATAATCACTGACCCATTTCAACATAGTGAACGGAATCCCGATATACGTTCTTCATCAAAGGCGGCACTCAATTATCTATTATCAGTTTCGTTTCCTGTCATTTCTATCCCAA
>NC_134814.1:15077805-15080305 GCF_046742065.1 Oratosquilla oratoria
TCTTCTAAGAGGGTTAACTTGGTCTTCTGACAGTGCCAAAGATCTCTTTCTATCAATTTAAGCTGTATTTTTCACACCTTTTACATACATGGGGAGTTCATATCCGGGGACTGCACTCCTACTTTCAAAGAGTGACATTAAAAGTCTTCCCAAAGAGGTTTAAGGCCGGCCACACACGTGCAGTTTAAACTGACAGTTACAACTGTTCAATTATAACTGTAAGTTGAAACTGCACGTGTGTAGATATCTCAGTATCACTGAGATACCCACACACGTATCACTGAGATACCCACACACGTGCAGTTTCAACTGACAGTTATAACTGAACAGTTGTAACTGTCAATTTAAACTGGCGTGTGTGGCCGGCCTTAGAGAGGGTGCAAAAACCGTTGAGAGCTGTTTTGGGGTTGTGGGTTCTCCAAGTATTAAGACCTGAGGCAACTATTTTCACTACTATCTCTACCAAGCAATTCATTTAATTTAAATCAGTAACAGCGGACACGTCAAAACACATGTAGTAATTATCACTTGAAACACAAATATCCCCAAAACTACATAAACAATACGTTCACCAGAAACAAAGCTATGAATAAAAAGATACACTTAAACTCAGCGCATAACAATACAGACGTGACAGTACAACAGACAGCACATGCCTACGCACATGTTTATCGATTGCATACCAGTGATAAAACACATAGACACAAACCCAACATATATATATATATATATACATATATGTATGTATGTATGTATGTATGTATGTATGTATGTATGTATGGTGGAGGATCTTTGGCAAGAGCCCGAGAAACTGTCAATTCCCCCTAACTTTGATGTCATAAACTACTGAAGGCATGGGGCTACCCAACAACAACAACAAAATTACAGACGAGCAACGGGCTGCGCTCGACCCCGCTACACAGGGGCTCGGCCGTTCGGATGAGCTAGCTTTACTCACAGGGGCCTTCGGCGCCCAGCCCTAACGGGCCAGTCAGTCGTCTCCTTTGCCGTGACGTCAACGCTCTCGACCAATCAGTCGTGTCCGTTGCCGTGACGTCACCACTCTCTCACCAATCAGGGGCCGGAGTGGACATGTTCCCTTGATGGATTTCCGGATTCCGGTCAGATTTAGATCGATATCAGCAGGAACTCTTTCATTAGTGTATAGACATTCTATATGTTGCCTGGTGAATTAATCATTTCGGAAATGCGAAAGATATAACGTCACCATAAAGCAATGGTCAAATATCCTGAACATATCAATACCACGCTTCCGTTCGGTTTGACACAATTAATTCTATTCCGGCTGCGTTCAGGCAATTTTATTCATCTGTGGTGTGCAATCCCTCCTCCCACCTCGTCCCCCATGCCTTTTTTTGTAAAGGTATTTTGAACAATTTCATAAAGTTGATATTGGAAAAGAATAAGAAAAACAAAACTGATTCAGGGACAACATGGTATGATATTGCAGTGATAAGCTGTCATCAAACGAGGTCACTGGAACACAGTAACATTACACTCGAGAACATGATATATGACAAGTTGTTTCTGGAAGTGCAAATAAAAACAGTATTTCCAGAAACAGTTGTGCAAAAAAATCCAATTTACTCTGTGATACTCAGCACGATATTTCATTTGTTTATCTATCGTATCTTGTTTTACTTTTTCATTATGAATTCGTTTGTTTATTTGTATTATTATTATTTTCGGATTAAGCGTCTGGTTTATTGGAGCAAGACTTCGCGTCTCCATCTCCTTTATACATATATATATATATATATATATATATATATATATATATATATATATAGATAGATAGATAGATAGATAGATAGATATATAGATATATTAATCACGAAGAACCCACAGTCGGAATAAAAGGAAACTTTAGAAGAAAGTGTAACTTGTATATTTCGGCTAATAGCTATAGCCCTCTTTAGGAAAGTACTTTCCTGAAGAGGGCTATTGCTATTAGCCGAAATATAGAAGTTACATTTACTTTTAAAGTTTCCTTTTATTCCGACTGTGGGTTCTTCGTAATTATTATTTACAAATGTGCCACAACATCTTGTCTAAGTGATATATATATATGTATATATATATATATATATATATATATATATATATAATATATGCATATGTATATGTATATATATATGTATATATATATATATATATATATATATACATATATATATACATATATATATATATATATATATATATGTATTGTGACACTCTTCCTTATGCCCCAACTGCCGCCAGTCTAATTCCTTCATTTCCGTGGCATTCCTTTCTCAAAGCCAAAGGTTATGGCCCAAAGTATGATCATACTGATAGTATAAGATATTCATAATACCATCATGGTAGCCTAGGCTCGGGTGACGCTGAATAGCATCAAAGCCAATCAAACTCAGTCATTTTGCGAAAGAGCGGATATCAGAGAATATATTCGAAAATGAAAGGAAATTTGCAAAATGTGTTCGGACAACCGGTTTCA
>NC_134814.1:15087805-15095305 GCF_046742065.1 Oratosquilla oratoria
AACATGCAAAGCTAATATGTTTGCAGATGATGCAAAGATCATGAGAATAATGAAAAGTTATAAAGCCTGCCAGCTTCTGTAAAAAGATCTACACACTAGACCTGGAGCCAAAAGTCGAAAACGATCAATAGAAAAAATGCAAACGAAAGCAAGTCTATTACAAAGGCAAATGAACACACAACACCGAGAGTGTTGATAAAAGACAGACATGAGAGTAAAACTGTGGGAGACTGCTATATTACATTAAGGAGTCTTTTCACCTCCTGGATGAAGTAATGGCAAAAGAAAATAATAATGATAAAAAAAAAATCAGACACCCTACTACGTCTAAGACAGGAATATCGTCAGCCTCATAAAGAAAGTGCCTAAGCCATTTGTCCAACTTTTCAGGAAATCGAAAAAAAAAAATCGTTTTTATATCTTATAAATGTACGTAATGTTCCTCTTAAAGTAGTTTTAATCTACTTAGACACTAAATAAAACATTGGGAATTGTACCACAAGGAGCAATGAAAAAATTATTTTAAAAATGCATAAATTGACAAAAATTACTTAGGCAATTTCTTTATGAGGGTGACGATATGAATCAGTGATATGGTCCTCGCATAGAGTAAAAGATATAAACAAGATTGATAGGATACAAAGAGCAGCAACTAAACTGTCTCCAAACCAGGCAGTTAAGCCGTACGACGGACTAAAAGCATTAGCGCTGCCAACGTTGAAGGACCGAAGAAAAAGAGATGACATGGTAGCGATCTTCGATTAGTTAAAGGGGGACAAGCTACATTGACAAAGATTTTTTTCTATTAGGGATGGATGGTTTCACGATGTCACGAAAATAAGTGTAGGCCTTATGGTCTCTTGCAGTCTCCTTCATTCTTATGTTCTTTTGTAAAAAGACTAAGTTTTTAAAGGGTGTGACCAAAATATGGTTTTCCAATGTAGCCTAAAAATGACATAGCCCAACCTGAAACCAAACAAAAAAAAATTATTTGGGCATGGTAATTGGTGAATAAGGTGGTATTTCTTAAATCGCAACCATACTTGAATGTTAAGCTAGGTACACATATGTACATACACATACATGTACAACACATACTGTACAACACTTGTACAAACACGGGAGAAGGAGAATGAAGGCATAAGGAAGGGAAGGAAGGAATGAAGAGATGATGAGGTGAAGGAGAAAGGAGGAAAAGCAGAAAAGAAATTAGGAAGGGGAAAGAAGAGAACATTTCATCGACACCAGTTCATTCTTGCTTCCGCCAGGCGATTTTATTCAGCTGAAACAAACAACCCCTTCGGCATCGGAAAAGGAAATAGAAAAGGAGAATAAAATATAGGAAACACAAGACATGTCACCGTCCCTCTCGCCATCATCAACTGAAGTTCATCAAGACTTTCTCGTTTGCCTGAAAAGGGGGGGGAGGGAATCTACGGACCCCTCCCCCTCCCCACCGCGCCCCTCCGTGCTCGGAGGGGAAGCCCCGAAGCAGGAGGCTTAGGTCGGCCTCGAGGGGGAGCCAATTTGCTCGACCCCATACGGACAGACCCGAGGTGGTCCTTGAAAAAGATTACCTGGTCGAGGGCCACACCGGATCGTCAATCCTTCCCTTACCGGATGGAATTCTTCCCCCCCCCCTTTTGGGTGTCAACACGTGATTTTATCCACCACTCTGACACCCGCTCCAGACACAAAGAATCTCCTCCTCTTTCCGGACACCTAGAGGCGTTTGTCTTTAAGCCTTCTGGTTGTTGTCAGGCGATCTTATTTTCGGCTGAGGCGGCGGGGTGGGGGGGGAGGGGGGAGGGGGGGAGGGGAGAAGAGCCTCTTCAGAAGGACTTGAGACTTAAAGTCCTTAAGCTACACACTCGAACCTCTCCCTCCAACTGAAAGAGTTGAGGTTGATGCTTAAACTAAATGAAATCACGGCCAAAGTCGGTTAACTAAGCAAAGACAGTTAGTTTGATTCAGTATTTAAACCTTTTGTTCCCGTGAGAAAGAGGGCAGGGACATGGGGATAAATAGAAGAAATTTGTATTAGAAAAAATTATATAAATAGAATTAAACGAATAAGATAAAATGAACAAGGTAGAAAAAGACACTAAATGGGACAGATGTATACAGGACGTGAAGCAGGGACCTGAAGGAGGCACAAGAGCCCTTAAACCGGTGGTTCTTTCCCTCGGGGTTTGACTGAGCACCGACTACCCTTAACTAAAAAAAAAAAAAAAAAAAGAAAAAAAAAATCCCACGGGGTTTGACTGAGCATCGACTCCCCTTAACTCAAAAAAAAAAAAAAAAAAAAAAAAAAAAACATTATTTGCGCGTTCCGTGTGCACCTTTTCTCATATTTTTATTCCAACTTCTGCAAACGTTTCGAAACATTTTCTTGAATTCTGATGCAATTATTTAGTTTTTGTTACTTAATTAGAAATTATTTACTTTTGTTAAACTGAAGGGGTTTGGACAGGGTGTGGTGTTTTTTGTTATGCCTTAGAGCCTAAAAAATTAAATGAAATACAATAGAATAACCCGAAATAAAATAAACCAAAACAGTATCAAACCAATACTTCAAAGAACCAATAGATATTCGTGAAACAACATACATGTTGATCAAGAAACAAAGACACGACCGTGAAACTGAAAGAGGGTAATAGATAAGCTTCGAAATGTATTCAATAAGGTTAGAGACCACAAAGTAAACATGAGGATACGAACTAAGAGACAAAAGTATGAAGGAAACACATCACGAAACAAAGAAACAGGAAACACACTGAGTCCGCGAAAAAGCAAAGCGCGATAGACAAAGGCAAAGAGAAACAAGCGGGCAAAAGAATTAGATCAATTTAAGTAAATAAGTAAATGAATAGATAGATATATAAATAGGCAAGTAACTAAATTAAGTAGTTAAGTGAATAAGTAAACAAATTAATAGATAAATAAAAATCAGTCAAATTAATCACACACACACACATATATGTATATGTATGTATGTATATATATATATATATATATATATATATATATATATATATATATACATACATATGCAAAGTAGACCACTTGTAAAAATAAACTAACGAAGCAGAGCGCTTTCGTACATTACATCTTCAAGATTTAATATATGAAAGTGCTCTGCTTCATTAGTTTCTTTTTCCAAGTGGTCTACTTTGCATAAGTAAACACACGTACCCATGTTCTTATATATGTGTGTGTACATATATATATATATATATACATATGTGTGTGTGTGTGTGTGTGTGTGTGTGTGTGTGTGTGTGTGTGTGTGTGTGTGTGTGTGTGTGTGTGTGTGTGTGTGTGTGTGTATATATGTATTGTATATTCTATTCTATATACCAAGAGCTTCTTCTCCATTGTAAGGGAAGTAGCCAAGTCAAAGCACACAGCCACTCCAACCCGTTCCACTCCCATCCACTACCCTGTCTCCTGTCTATTGCCCGGGTCAGAAGCAATGTAGGAAGGCACAGTACATCCACAGCAGGGCCGCTTCACTCACACGGCGACAGCAGGCCCCCTTGGACACATCAATCCGGCCCACTTCGTTACCTTTTACGGCTCGCATGGGAAACACGGTAGCAGAATTCTTTTTCCCCCTACCACAGGAGACATCCCTCATATATATGTGTATATCATAAACTTTAATAAAATCTATATAAAAGACATAAAATAATGGAACAAAAAACGCAGAGTTTGTGTAACAATAAACAAAGACAATTATTGGCTTCTTGTAGCAAAAATAACCCAGAATCTGAAAGGTAGTGTTACACAGACCGTCCATTTTAACCTGACGTAGACTGTCTTCACTGACGTCACCCAATGGTCGGTTAGCATTTCTTAGAATTCACCGTTTGTTTGTTTGTTTGTTGTATGTTTTTATTCGGATAAGCATTTTATTTCGACCATTTATATGATTTTTTATAATCAATATTTTCAAGATTAACAGATTATTATCAAATGTATCCAAACTTGTTCTCTCTTTAAGGAAAAAACACTCACTGAACAAATACTAAGTTTTAACTAATAAACTGTTAGGGGCCCGTGCGAACCAGGCACAAAGCATTTTATTCATTTATTTATTTAGTTATTTATCTATTCATTTATTTATTTCATTTGTTTATTTATTTTTATTTGTTTATTTATCTATTCATTTCGTTTTATTTATTCATTTGTTTATTTGTTTATTTTTACTGAAGACTAATTTTCACTTTTAACGCTGGATTTGAACAAGGAAATGAACATTACACAAAGGGTTGAGGTGATGCCATTCGTTCGCTTCATTCTGCCGATACACGACGCCATTCTATTCAGTTTAGGAGAAATGAGTGGAGGTATAAGTTGACGGGAACCAAGGATCCCTAAAGAGAGACGAGAGAGGCAGAGAGAGATAGAGAGAGATGTATAGAGGGAGGGGGGGAAAGAGAGAGAGAGAAAGAGAGAGAGAGAGAGAGAGAGAGAGAGAGAGAGAGAGAGAGAGAGAGAGAGAGAGAGAGAGAGAGAGAGAGAGAGAGAGAGAGAGAGAGAGAGAGAGAGAGAGAGACAAGCAGAGAGGAACTGAAACAAAAGAGGAGGAAAAAATGAACTGCAGAAAGGAGAATTCACTGAATGTAAAGGAAAATAGTGTGTGAAGCGACGGCAAGAACAAGATGGAATGAATAGGAGGAGGAGGAGGAAGAGGAGGAGGAGGAGGAGGAGGAGGAAGAGGGGAAGGAGGAGGTGGAACAGAAGTCGGTCAGAAACGAATAGAGGATGGTAGAGGAGGAGAAGGAGAATGCGTTGGTGTAAATGAAAGAAAGGAGGAGGAAGAAAGAGGAGTAGAGGGCAGAGGAGGAGGTAGCCAGGAGGAGTAGGAAGAGAGAAGGAGAATGAAGAGTACGAGGAAGAGGAGAAGGAAAAAGAGGAGAAAGAGGAGGAGGAAGAGTAGGAGGAAGAAGAGAAGGAAGAGGAGGAAAAGGAAATAACGAGGGTTATGGGCAGAAGGAAGCATAGTGCAAGGAGGATGAATAGAAGGAAGAAGAGGGAGAGAAAGAAGAGGAGGAGTAAGAGGAGGCAGAGGAAAAGGTACAGGAGAAGGAGGAAGCACAGGAGGGGGAGGAGCAGGAGCAGGAGGAGGAAGCAGGAGAAGGAGGAAGAGGAGGAGTATGAAGAGGAGGTGGAGGAAGAGGAAGAGGAATGGGAGAAAGCATAGGAAGAAGAGTAGGGGCCATATGAGGAGAGGTAAGCATAGAAGAGTATAAAGGAGGAAGAGCAGGAGGAGGAGGAGGAGGAGGAGGAGGAGGAGGAGGAGGAGGAAGAGGAGGAGGAGGATCAGGAGGTATAAGAAGAGGTGGAGGGGCCATATAAGGAGCGAAAGTACATGAAGAAAAGGAAGAAAAGGAGAAGGAGAAGGAGAGGGCATGGGAGGAGAGAGGAGGAGGATGAAAGAGGAAGAAGAAAGGAGGAAGAGAGAGGTGGAAGAGTAGGTGGTGGAGACGGAGGAGAGAAGGGAGAGGGGGAAGAGGAGGCATACGAGAAGCAAGAAGAGGAGGAAAAGGCAAAAGAGGAGAGAGGAGGAGAAAAATGAAAAAGGAGGAGAGGGAAGCAGGGAGAGTAGAAGGTGAAGAAGTAGGAGGGAGAGGGTAAAGGAGGAGGAGGGTAAAGGAGTAGGAAGAGAAAGGAGAGGAGGAGGAGGAGGAGTATAGGAAGAGGTAAGGAGGAGGAATTAGTAGTAGGAGGAGGGGGACGAAGAGATGAAGGAGATGGATGAGGAGAAGGAGTGGAGGAGGAGGAGGAGAAAGAGTATAGGAGGAGGTAAGGAGGAGGAGTAGTAGGAGGAGGGGGGCGAGGAGATGAAGGAGATGGAGGAGGAGAAGGAGTGTAGGAGGAGGAGGAAGAGGAGGGGGAGGATATGAACTTCGTACTAAGTAAAGCCGTGGGAGAAATTAAGAGTAGGAATTGAAAAAGAAGAGAAGAGAGGAGGGAAATGGATATCAGGGTATACATGTAAGAGAAGACGGGTGGGGGGTGGGGCGGAGGGGGAGGGAGGAGGGAGGGGACGATGCAGAGAGGCGAGAGAGAGAGAGAAGCAAGATGTTTGCGAAATGAGGACGAGTAGGGTGAGGAGGGGGGGGAAGAAGAGGAGGAGAAGGAGGAGGAAGAGGAGGAGGATGAGACACATGAGGTGGAAGAGGAGAAGGAGGCGGCTCATGAGGAGGAGTAGAAAGAGGTATTGGAAGAAGAGGAGGAGAAGGAGGCACGGAAGGCGGAGGAGGAAGAGGAGGAGGAGGAAGAGAGACACATGAGGTGGAAGAGGAGGAGGAGTAGAAAGAGGTATTGGAAGAAGAGGAGGAGAAGGAGGGGTCATAGGAAGAGGAGGCATAAGAAGAGCAGGAGAATGGGAGAAGGAAGACGAGGAAGACATGGAAGAAGATGGGAAGGAGGATGTGAGGGAAAGCGAGAAGGAAGACGAGGAAGAAAGTGAGGAGGAGAAGGATGCACAAGAGGATGAGGTGGATAAGGATGAGGATGAGGAGATTGATGAGCAGTGGAAGAAGGACCAGCATTACGAAGAGGATAAGTAGATGGAGGACGAGGAGGAAGAGGAGGAGGAGGAGAAGGAAGAGTAGAAGTAAAAAGAGGAGGAGGGAAGAAGGAAGAAGGAAGAAAGGTGGAAGTGGAGGAAGAATGTCTGGAGGAAAGATGATGATAAATGAAGGAAGAGTTAGAGAATGGACGAAAAAAGAGGAGGAGGAGGAGGAGGAGGAGGAGGAGGAGAAGGAAGAGTAGAAGTAAAAAGAGGAGGAGGGCAAGAAGGAAGAAGGAAGAAAGGTGGAACTGGAGGAAGAATGTCTGGAGGAAAGATGATGATAAATGAATGAAGAGTTAGAGAATGGGCGAAAAAAGAGGAGGAGGAGGTGGACAAGGAGGAAAAGGAAGAGTAGAAGTAAAAAGAGGAGGAGGGCAAGAAGGAAGAAAGGTGGAAGTGGAGGAAGAATGTCTGGAGGAAAGATGATGATAAATGAATGAAGAGTTAGAGAGTGGACAAAAAAAGAGAACCAAATATCAAAGGAAGAAGCTAAAGAAGGATGAGAGGAACTAAGGAGGGCGGGGAAAACGGAGAGAAGAAAGGAAAGATGAAAGGAGAAGGTGGAAAGGAAAAAAAGGAAATGAGTAGAGAGAGAGAGAGAGAGAGAGAGAGAGAGAGAGAGAGAGAGAGAGAGAGAGAGAGAGAGAGAGAGAGAGAGAGAGAGAGAGAGAGAGAGAGAGAGAGAGAGAGAGAGAGACAGAGAGAGGAGGGAGGAAGGGGAATGGACAAGGAACAACGTGGGAGGACAAGGAACAACGTGGGAAGAAGAAGAGATAAGATAAATGGAAATAGTAAGTGTGACACAAGAACAGGTCAGTGTACCAAAAGTTCACAATTAAACAAAGTCCTGGAGAACGAAGACGTTTTCTTCTCTTCGGCTGCATTTCCAGAGTGTTTTTTCTTTTGGAAAATTC
>NC_134814.1:15100305-15110419 GCF_046742065.1 Oratosquilla oratoria
CCTTGTCTTTCCGCAACAAAAGGCAACAACTTTTAAGAACACCTTTATCGTTCGTAATAGATAGGCTTGAGCTTAAAAGGATGTTTTTTTCTGGGTGGTTCATACTGCTCCCTATTTGGTGAACACCATCTGTTCATTGCACAGAAATGGCTAAGGCACTAGGAATAGTAAAAGCTACCTTCTGCTTGCTCAACATTACTGGTCTCATTTGTTGCAGTATGAAAAATTATCATTTTTGACTTTTTTCACTATTTCACAGTTCCCAGGATTCAGTTATTTCGATTTAAATATTTCCTCTTGAAAAGTGTAATGATAAATAGACATCTGGGAATGGATGCTAAGAGGAGGTTATATGAAGGAGTGATTGTGCCAACAGCATTGTAATGGGGCAGAAACATGGAACATGAGATGAAGAGAGAAGGAGTTTGAATGTGTTTGAGATGAAATGTCTGAGAAGTATGATAGGGGTTACTAGGCTAGATAGTGTTTGGACACATGGAAAGAATGAGTGAAGAAAGATTAGTAAAAGAAGTGTGGAAGGAAGAGGTGGAAGGAGTGAATATGAGGGGGCGTCCTAAGATGAGATGGATGGATGGATGGGATGAAAGGGGCATTACAAAAGAGAGGAATGTCTGTGGAGGAAGGACGGGAGAGGACAGAAGATAGGGGTGAATGGAGAGGGGTTGTGTATAGATGATGCTGTGATGCATGAGAGGGAGTGGGTGGGGGATGGGGGTGAGGAAGTATGTATGAGAAAAAAATTGACACAGGCCGAAGGGATTTCTCCCCGTCTTCTCCTTTTTTGCATGAGGGGACGGAAAGGGGGGGTCGCCGAATCTATGAAGCGGCCTTGCTGTAGATGTGCTGTGTCTTGCGATACTGCTTCTGACCCAGGACAGTGGACAGGATTCAGGGATGACCCGTCATCTGGGAGGTGCCAAGATGGAAGGGAGGGAGGGGGGTGGAGGGGAGTGGAATATGTGGGAAGTGGAATGGGTGGGAGTGGTTTCTATGCCTTTTTTTTTTTTTTTTGGCTACCCCCCCCCCCCATGTAGGGGAAAGAGCCTTTGGTATATGTATGTATGTATTATTATCATTGTTGTTGTTGTTGTTGTTGCTATCATTATTATTTTCATCATTATCATTATTATTATGATTATTATGATTATTATTATTATTATTATTATTATTATTATTATCATTATTACTATTATTATTATTATTATTACTTACTTCTTACTTTTGCTCCCAGTTAGGCTTTCAGCCTGTCAGGCGGGCCAGTACACTTCTCCAGTTAGTCCTCTCAAAGCTTTCTTTTTCCCTCAGATCTTCTATTTTTTCTAATCCATTTGCCTCTAGGATTTCTTCAACTCCATCTTTCCATCTTTTCTTCGGTCTACCTCTAGATCTTCTACCTTCTGGTCTTCAATTCCATCTTTTCTTTGCAATTCTCTCTTCATCCATTCTCTCCACGTGCCAAAGCCACCTTAGTTGTGCCTTTTCTATTTTGCTTCTAACTGATGTTACTCCAATTATTTCTCTTATTTCGTCATTTCTAATTCGACCTCTTCTGGTTTTATTTACTATTGCTCTTAACGTTTTCATTCTTGATGTTAATGTCCAGCTTTCAATATCATACATTAAAATCGGTACCAAAACTGATTCAAAAACAGTTTTCTTTGCCTCCGTTGGAACATTTTTATCTTTTAGGATAGGATACAGGGTACTGACACCTCTACTGTACTTTGGTATTCTTTCAGTTATCTCTTCTCTATTCTTGCATCCATCTTTTGTAAACACGCTTCCCAGATACTTAACACACTGTGCTTCTTTTACATATTCATTTTCAATCATTATTTCTGCAATGTCATAATTTTCTTTTGTGACGGTTAGTATTTTAGTCTTTTGAATATTAATGTTTAACCCCGCCTCATTAAAGCATCTTTTCCAACAATTTAGAGCTCTTTCTAACTGTAATCTGTCGTTACTTCAGCAGGTAATGTCATCTGCATACACTAGTATATCTCCATCCCCTTCTCCTTGATCTCCTATTCTCTTTTTATACTTTTTAATAATGCTATCCATATATGCTATGAATAATAATGGGGACAGCACACTTCCTTGTTTCACTCCTGTTGTTACATCAAACCATTCATCTTTCTCATAACCAGTCCTAACAAGGCACGAACACGGCTTATATGTACTTTCTATGGCTTTCTGCAGTTTGCTTGTCATTCCATACTCCTCCACTAAACATTTCCATAATCTATTTCTCGGAAAGGAGACAAATGTTTTCGCTAAGTCTATAAAAGCATAATACAAATTTTTGTTATACTCCCAGCATTTTTCCATGACCATTCTCAAAATAAAAATGGGTCAGATGTACTTCTATCTTTTCTATATCCAAACTGTTCTTCTCCTAGCTTCGGCTCTATCACTGTTCTTGCTCTCTTTTCTAGGATTCTTTCATAAAGTTTAGCTACTTGATTGATGAGAGAGATACCTCTATAATTACCACAAAAATCTAACTCGCCTCTACCTTTACAGACCAGCAGTATAATGGTCTTGCCCCAACTTTGTGGAATAGTTTCTTCTCTCCAGGCCTTTTTAATATTGTCAATATCTTCTCTTTTAGGGCTTCACTTCCCTCCTTTATCAGCTCGATCGGTAAGGCATCACATCCCGGTGCTTTATCGTTTTTCATCTTCTTCAGGGCTTCTAGCTCGTTTCTTGTTATTTCGTCATCTTGGTCTTGTCTCTCTTCAACGTCCTCTTCGTTCTCTATACCTTCATCGATGTCTTCACCTCCCACATTCAGTAGGTTTTTAAAATAACTCCGCCATTTCTCATTCATCTTGTTGGGCTCTATAATAACATTACCTTCGTCATCTTTAATGTTATGCACCATACTCTTGTCTTTCCTATGTGATTTTGCTAATCCAAAGATTTTCTTCTTACTACGTTTTAGATCTTGTTCTATTGTCTCCCCTAACTTCTTACAAACATTTTGTTGTGCTGTCCTTTTCACTTCTTCAGCCTCATTTCTTGAAGTGGCATACTCTATTCCTGTTTCAGGTGTTTTATTTCTCAACCACTTTCTTAGTGCCTTCACTTTTTCTTTTACTGCACACTTTCCTTCCTCTGTCCACCACGGTGTATGTCTTTTCTTACTTTCTCCCACCATTTTTGTTCCTAACGTTTCTTCTGCTACACCTTTAATTGTTTCCTGCATATCTTCCCAATCCTCAGCTGCTTTCTCTCCGAGATTAATTTTCTCATCTACTGCTACCTGATACTTGTCTTTTGTTTCAGCATCTTTTAATGACTGAACTTTAATGACTTTTCTCTTTTGTATTTGTCTTTGCTTTATCTTCTTAATATTTAAATCTCCAATTAGAAGTCTGTGATCTGAATTTAGCAAATCACCTGGTAGAACTTTCACGTTGTTGAATAATCTTTTATCTGATGTCAGCATGTAGTCAATAATGGACCTTTGGTCAAACTGATCGGTTAACTGATTCCATCTGTATCTTGTATACCTATGTTCATCTTTATGTTTAAAAAGCCGTTAATAACCTTCATGTCATTTTTCATGCATAAACCTATCAGATTTTCCCCTTCTCTGTTTTTCACTTCTGCTCCAAAGGGTCCAATGATATCCTATATGAGTATACCTCTTCTTTCCTGTCCTAGCATTAAAATCACCCATGATTACAGTGACATTATCTGGGTTCATATCAATGTTATCCACCATCATCTCCAAAAACTCCCTTTTTTTCCTCATCGGTATATCCTTGTTGAGGTGCATGCACCTGATATATAAAGTATCTTTTAACTTTGGTGTTCAGTACACAGTAGATAAGTCTCTCATTTATCAATTTTACGTTTTGGACACATGGAAAGAATGAGTGAAGAAAGACTAGTAAAAGAGGTATGGAAGGCAGATGTGGAGGGAGTGAACATGAAGGGACGTCCTAGGATGAGGTGGATAGATGGGGTGAAGGGGGCTTTGGGGAAGAGGGGAATGTCTGTTGAGGAAGGACGGGAGAGGACAGAAGACAGGGGTGAATGGAGAATGGTTGTATATGGATGATGTTGTGATGCATGAGGTGGAATGGGTGGGGGGATGGGGGGTGAGGTAGTGTGTGTGAGCAAAATTTGACGTAGCCCGAAGGGATTTCTCCCCGTCTTCACCTTTATATGGGGGGACGGAGAGGGGGGTCGCCGATTTAATGAAGCGGCCTTGCTGTGGATGTGCTGTGTCTTACGACACTGTTTCTGATCCAGGGCAGTGGACAAGGTGCAGGGATGACCCGTCATCCAGGAGGTGCTAAGATAAGAGGGAGGGTGGAGGGGGTGTGGAGTGTATTCAGGGATGGAATGGGTGGGAATGATTTATGCCTTTTCCTTTTTGGTTACCTCCCTTGTAAGGGGGAAAAAGCCTTTGTATATGTATGTATGTACGTTTTGAATATGTGGTGAGAGTGTTGGTCCTATTACAATTGCTACTTCATGTTTTCTTCTTCCTGTTTCAGCTCCACTATACATCAAAACAAATCCACCACCTAAATCTTTTCCTCTTTCCTTTCCAAACTCTCTTGTTTCCGCCATACCAAATAAGTCTATTTTTCTTCTCTGCATCATGTCAATGATTTCTTCTTCTTTGTCCATGTATGTGACAATGTTTCAAGTTGCACATATTATTATCATTATTATTACCATTATCATCATTATTATCATTATTATTATTACTATTGTTGTTGTTAATAATAATAATAATGATAATAATAATGATAATAATGTTGTTATTATGATTATTTTATCATCATTATTATTATTATTATTATTATTATTATTATTATTATTATTATCGTTATTACTGTTGTTGTTGTTCTTATGATTATCATTATTATTATCATTATTATTATTATTGTTATTATCATTATTACTATTATCATTATCATTATTGTTATTATTAGTATTGTTATTATTATTATCATTATTATTATTTATTATTATTATTATTATTATTATTATTATTATTATTATTATTATTATTATTATAATTATTATCATTACTATTATTATTATTATTATTATTATTATTATTATTATTATTATTATTATTGTTATTATTATTACTATTATTATTTTCATTACTATATTGACAATAATAATAATAATAATAATAATAATAATAATAATAATAACAATAATAATAAAAATAATAATAACGGTGATAATAATAATAATAATAATAATAGTTAGTAATAATTATACCTACAAAAGTACTAATAATGCTGTCGTAGGTGTCACATTGCCTATGATATCATGATGACTTCAACAGGGAATTCCCTGAAGATGGCAGCATATGTGTCCCCCTAGTGTTTACTCATCAATATAGTGTTTTATATTATTTTGGATGGTTGTTCTCAAGTCCAAGTCTAAATTACCGTTATTGGTCATTTATCTTTAAAGGAAGCCCAAAGGATAATGTTATTCACTATTCATCTATATTTTTTTTTCATTCATTTATTTATTCATTTATTTGTTCATATACTTATTTTCATTTGTTTATTTATTTATCTATTTATTTTTATTTTTCAATTTTCCATATCTCACATGAATAAATGTCAGTGTTTAGCTATTTTGGTAGGCTGCTATCACTTTTACTGTTTATTTATTCCTCAGAGAGGCCCAGTGAACCATTTAAAACTGTTTTTGACTTTGCTGTACCTCATATAAACAAATACCTTTTTTTTGCCAAATACGTTCGAGGGCTGTTATCAAGAGCAAAGGCACATTAACAATTGCTGTTATTGCTTAAGGGAAGTCCAATGGATTATTCAAAACTATTTTTGGCCTTGTCGTACTTTGCATAGATAAATACCATATTGTGACCCACTTTGAAGAAGAGGGGGAGGGGGGGGATTTAGGGTTGCAAGCCGCGTTTGTCCCCCGCCGGCAATCCATATTTGGGACATTTGGATTTGTGCCCAATCACCTATGATGTCAAACTTTCTCCCGTATTTCGACTGAATATAAAGTACTGGGTTCCCCAATCGACACACAAAGAGGAGAGAGCGACTTGCACCGCATGTCATGACGCTTTCTGTCCTCAGTTCCTCCTCCTCCTCCGTTCATCAATCATTATCAACAACCGCGTTCCTCCAATGTCCAAGAATAAGCAGTATTTTCCTGGCAATCTCCCACGCGGACACCCGACCCATTCCCAATACCATCCTGGGAGATATGATGTTATGCTATCGCATGGGCTTCTTTAATGAGGAACAAAAATGAACTAAAATCGTTATAATTCTTCACTAAATTAACTTAAGAACGTAAGAATGGAGGAGACTGCAAGAGACCATAGGGCCTACATTAGGTAGTTCCATGTTCATTACCACTTCTCGCCCTTATCCATAGTTATCTAATCTTCTCATAAAGCAACCAATTTATTCAGCGCTCACTACAAGTCTATTCCATCCGTTAACCAATCTATTATTAAACCAGTTCTTGTCCATTTAATTATTAAACCTAAATTTGTCCGATCTGTATCCCTTACTACGAGTCCTACTTTGCCGTCTTAATATGATGATCTTGCCTGTGTCACCCTTGTTAAACCCCTTGACACTTTCAATACTGGAGTATTCCTCTGCCGAATAGACTTGTCAACCCATAGTTGTAACCCTTTCGTTCCGTATAGTCCTTCTCCTGTCACTATAGCTGTCCTCAACCTATTCTATTCATGTACGTGAGAGCCTCTTAGTAACTATAGGCTACGCCCGCACATCGACTAAATACCCCCGTCTCGCCTATCTACCACTACAGTGGGCAAATGTCCTCCTTTTATTTTGTTTACCGTCAGTCTGTTCATGTATTTATCTCCGCGGCAATACCCCGGCCAACTCCCTCGTCGCGCCGGTCCGCGCCGGGCCGCGCCGGGCCGCGCCGACGCGGCGCGAGACACTGGGCATAGAAGAGACGGAAAAACGTGGGAGCAAAGATTTAAAAACAACAATTAGCAGAGGGGAGGAGAGGGGAATCGCAAAAGGAAACGTAGAGTAAAGATGAATAAAGAGGGGAGGCCTAACGAGGGGAGAGGGTAATGGAGAATGGCATAAACACAGAACCAAAGAGAGAAGGAAAGAGATGTTGGAAGAGGAGGGGAAGGAGAAGAATGGAGGGAAGAGAGAGAAAGAGAGCAATGAGGGAGAATGCTTAGGGCACAAATGAAAAGGCAAAGTAGGTCGAGGGAGATAAAGATGGAAAGAGAAAAGAGTAAGGAGAGGAAAAGAAGAACAAGGGAGAGGCGAGGAGCGAGAAAGAGAGAGAGAGAGAGGAAGGAAGAGAGAGAGAGAGAGAGAGAGAGAGAGAGAGAGAGAGAGAGAGAGAGAGAGAGAGAGAGAGAGAGAGAGAGGAAGGAATAGAGAAAGAGAGAGGGGATGGGATAGAGGATGGGAAAGGATAGGAGAGAAGGGGAGGGGAAGGAAGAAGGTAAGAGAGAGAAATAAAGAGCGAGTGGGGGAGAGGCAGGGTAAGGGATAAGGTAGAGAAACGAAAAAGAGAGAGGGAGAAGGAAGAGGGAGAGTGGGAAGAGAGACGGGGGAGAGAGATGGGATGAGAAAAGGGAGAGAGGAAAAGGGAGAGTGAGGAAGAGGGAGGTGGGAGAGAGAGAGAGAGAGAGATGAGATGAGGAAAGGGAGAGGGGGAAGGAGAGGGGAAAAGAGAAGGGAAGGGTGATAGAAGAGGAGAATGGATAAAGAGAAGGTAGAGGGAGGAGGTAGACAGAGAAAGGAGAGGGAAAGGGAGGGGGGAAAGAGAGGAGAACGGAGAGAGGAGGGAGAGGGAAAAATAGAGAAGAGAGAGGGGAGGGGAAAATTTAAGGAGAGTAGAAATGACAAAGAAGGGAGAGGAGAAAAGAGAAGGAAAGAAGAGGGGAAGGGAGAGGAGAGGAGAGAAAGAAAGAAGAGGGGAAGGGAGAGGAGAGGAGAGAAAGAAAGAAGAGGGGAAGGGAGAGGAGAAAAGAGAAGGAAAGAAGAGGGGAAGGGAGAGGAGAAGAGAGAAGGAAAGAAGAGGGGAAGGGAGAGGAGAAGAGAGAAGGAAAGAAGAGGGGAAGGGAGAGGAGAAGAGAGAAGGAAAGAAGAGGGGAAGGGAGAGGAGAAAAGAGAAGGAAAGAAGAGGGGAAGGGAGAGGAGAAAAGAGAAGGAAAGAAGAGGGGAAGGGAGAGGAGAAGAGAGAAGGAAAGAAGAGGGGAAGGGAGAGGAAAAGAGAGAAGGAAAGAAGAGGGGAAGGGAGAGGAGAAGAGAGAGGGGAAAAGAGAGGAAATAAGAAAGAGAGAAAGAGAGAAAGGAAGGGAGAAAGGGAGAGGGGAACAGAGAGAGAGAGAGAAAGAGAGAAAGAAAAGGAGAGATATTAGAGAGCAGAGAAAAGAAGAGGTGGTGAAGGAAAGATTAGGGAAGGACACTAGACCCCAGAACGGATCAATGCACTTTCATAAGTGGAAACTAGTCTCCAATCATAAAAGAATAATGCGTTCCTCTGGTCCGTAGAGGCAATACAAAGTTCCTTAAAACACTGGCTGCATATAACTTGTGCAGTCAACACTGTACAAGGGGAGGAAAAGGGGAGAGGAAAAGGAAGGAGGAAAAGGAAGGAGAATAAGAGAAGGAGGAGGAGGAGGAGGAGGAGGAGGAGGAGGAGGAGGAGGAGGAAAGGGGCCGAGGACGAAAAATTGGGCGAGACTTTATTAAAGACACAAGGCAACTGAAGGGATGGCAGAAGAAACATGGCAGACAGAGCACAGATGGAGTAAAAGAGGGGAAGGAAGTGGGGAGGAGAATACACTCACTTACACACTCACATACACATATTCACACACATGCACACATGCATTTACACAGACAAGAGCGCGCGCGCGCGCTCACACACCTTTCTTCCTAATGGCAGTCCGTCAGTGATCGATGACGAGTGACACACAAATACACACACAGATACACACACACACAGACGCACACACACACACGCACACACACACACACACACACACACACACGCGCACACACACGCACGCATACACACAGACGCACACACACACACGCACACACACACACACACAGAACCTCTCTAACCCTGTTATAACACATTGAATTGCCTTTAATCCCCCTGTTCTGTTGTCCTCCGCCAGTCTATTCCATTCGTTTCCTGGTCATCCAGTCGATAAGTGAGAGCTCAAGTGCCATCTAAGTTAACCACATCCACGATCGACAATTGCCGTCAGGCTGTTCTACTCATCTCCACGGCCGCGAACTCTTCGGGCGTAACTACGCGCCAAACTTAGGCTGCCTTGTGTTTCAAACCTTTACAAATGTCAGCCAGTGTATGTATGTATCATGACTTTCGTCAAACAATTCTATTCAGCTGAGGGAAAGTTCCTTTGTCTTAGCACAAATAAAAAACATGTATTTGATTGTATTAGAATTATTAAATTAATAGTCCTTGTGCTACTTTAATACTAATTTCGAAATATATCTTTGATAGTGGAAGCATGATAGAGGTCACTTATTGGTCGGCAGTGGTCAGGAATTCCCTCAACTGAATAAAATCATCTGGCGACAGTCATATAATTCATATAAGTCTGGTTCATATTAGTTCTAACTTAATTTGCACATAATGGACTTTAACATGTTCCTCCCTGAATGAAGTCTCTAAAGAACGCCACGAAGTTGACGAACGCTGATGTCCTCTCACCAGAACGAAATAAACGAAGAGCGTAACTGATCAATTTATTCTCAAAAAAAAAAAAAAAATGTTGGGGTGTTATTGAGGGGCGCGACGGACCTTGACGGCAGAGAAAGAAAATGAGAAAATAAATAAAAATAAAAAATAAATAAAGACAAAAATCAATAAAAAGAAAAAAATCAATAAAGAAAAAGAAAATCAATAAAAAGAAAAAAAGAAATAAAGAGTGTGAAACTGGAATTAAAAAGAAAACAGAGTAAAGGACAAAGGCAGTAGAAAGGTTACGAGACAAAAAGAGAAGAATCGAAATAATAAAAAAGAAGTAAAATAATGGAGGTAAAACGACAGAAGAGGAGAAAAGCACGAGGGCCGT
>NC_134814.1:15110919-15123419 GCF_046742065.1 Oratosquilla oratoria
AGAAGTGAAAATAGATGACGGAATGAGGGGGAGACAAGAGGGGGAGAAAGAAGGGGAAAGAGAGGGAAAGAAGGGGAAAAGAAGGGGGAAAGAGGGACGAAAGAAGGGGGAAAGATAGGGGGAAAGAGCAGTGGAAGGAGAGAAGGGGAGAGACAGAAAATGCGAAGAGGAAAAATTAGGCAACGACGAGGGGAGACATGCAAGGGAAGCTAAGGAAAATAGGAAGGAGGGAGGAGGAGGAGGAGGAGGAGGAGGAGGAGGAGGAGGAGAATGAGGAGGAGGAGACGGAGATGAAGAGGAGAAAGATAAGGTAGGGAAGATATGGAGGAGGAGGAAAAGAAAGAGAAGGAGGAGAAAAAGATGAAGAGGAGAAAGATGAGATGGGGAAGATAAGGAGGAGGAAGAGGAGGAAGAGGAATAGGAAAAGAAAGAGGAGGAGGAGTAGAAGGAGGAGGAAGAGGAGGAGAAGAAGAAGGAGGAGAAGAAGGAGAAGGAGGAGGAGAAGAAGGTGAAGGAGGAGGAGGAGAAGAAGGAGAAGAAGGAGAAGGAGGAAGAGGAGGAGAAGAAGGAAGAGGAAGAGAAGGAGAAGGAGGAAGAGGAGGAGAAGAAGGAGGAAGAGGAGGGGAAGATGGAGATAAGGAGGAGAAAGATGAGATGGGAAGATAAGGAGGAGGGGGAGTTAGAGGAGGAGGAAGAGGGGGAGGAGGAGGAGGAGGAGGAAGAGGGGGAGGAGGAGGAGGAGGAGGAGGGGGAGGAGGAGGAGGAGGAGGAGGAGGAGAAGGAGGAGGAGAAGGAGAAGGAAGAGAAGGAGGAGGAGGAGGAGAAGGAGAAGAAAGAGGAGGAGAAGAAGACGAAAATAAAGAAGAGAAAGATGAGATGGGAAGATAAGGAGGAGGGGGAGTTAGAGGAGGAGAAGGAGCGGGAGGAGGAGGAGAAGGAGGAGGAGGAGGAAGAAGAGCGGAAGGAGGAGGAGAAGGAGGAGGAGGAGGAGGAGGAGGAGGGAGGAAGAGGAGGAGACGAGGAGAAGATACGGAGGAGGGGGAGTTAAGGAAGGAGATGAGAAGGAGGAGGAGAGGGAGGAGGAGGAGAGGAGAGAGGAGGAGGAAGGAGGAGGAGGAGGAGGAGGAAGAGGAGAAGGAGGAGGAGAAGAAGGGGAGGAGGAGAGGGTCTGCGGGAGAAGACGGATGTGGACAGTGAAGAAATTTGGAGATAGGGGGTCAGGAGGAGGGCGAGCGATCGAGGCGGCAGAGAATTTTCCCCTCCCCCCAACTCACCCCCCCCCCCCCCCCGTGGGGGAGGAGAAAGGAGTGAGGAGGAGGAGGATGGAGGAGGAGGAAGGAGGAGGAGGAAGAAAGAAGGAGAAGGAGGTGTAGGAGGAGAAGACGGAGATGAAGGATGAAGTCCCCCGAAATGGATGAGGAAATGGGGAGAAGAGGAAGGAGAGAAAGTTGGAGAAGGAAAAGAGGATAGATGAGAAGGAATAATTGATGAGAGAAGTGAGAAAAGATGGAGACAGTGAGGTGTGAGAGAGAAACGACGAGAGGACGAGAGAAAAGATGAGAAAATATATGGAGAAGGGAAGAAGAGAAAAATGGAAGCGACTATGGAGACATGGGAGGAGGAGGAGGGGAGGAGGAGGAGGAGAAGGCAAGTGGGAAGAAAGTGAGGTCAAGGTAGAAGAACAGGAAGTGGAAAAGTAAGAGGAGCAAAGAAGAGGAAGAGTAGGAAGAGGAGGAAGAGGAGGAGTAAATTGTTTTTCTGGACTGGAAGAGAGAGAGAGGAGGTATAGGAACTTCAGATAATGAAGAAGAGGGAAAGAGAGCATATGGGAGAAAAGAGGGAGAGAATGAGGGAGAAAAGATGGAGAGAATGAGGAGGAAGAAGAAGAGAGGACGAGGGACAAGAGATGATGCAAAGAACTGTATACAGCGTGGAAAAGAAAAAACAAACAAAATGGGGAAAGAGGAGGAGGGCCAGAGGAAGAGGAGGAGGAGGAGGAGGAGGAGGAAGAAGAGGAGGAGGAAGGAGGAGGGGAGGAGAAAAGCTCTGAAATGGGGAAGAGAAAGAAGGTGAGGGTATAGGGGGAGAGAGAGAGAGAGAGAGAGGGAGAGGGAGAGAGAGAGAGAGAGAGAGAGAGAGAGAGAGAGAGAGAGAGAGAGAGAGAGAGAGAGAGAGAGAGAGGAGGGGAGGATAGGAGAGGAGAGAGGTAGATAGGGGATGGAGAAGAAAAGGAAAATAAAGTGAAGGAAAGGGAACGGAAGAAGAAAGGTTGAAGAATGAGGAGGAGGTAAGAGGAATGAGAAGGAAAAGAGGATGAAGAAAAGGAGTATGAGGAGGAAAAGGGAGGAGGAAGAAAACGGAAGGAAGAGAAAAAGGAGAGGAGGTAGAAAGAGGAAGGGGAAGAAAGGGGAGGAGGAACAAAAGGGTAAATGAGAGGGAAGGGAAAGGAGGGGGAAGGGGAAGGAAGGGGAGGAGGAGTAGGGGAGTATGAGGAGGAGGGGAGGAGTAGGAGGGGAGGAGGAGGGGAGGAGGAGGGGAGGAGGAGGGGAGGAGGAGGGGAGGAGGAGGAGGAGGGGAGGAGGAAGAGAAGGCAAGCGGGAAGAAAGTGAGGTCGAGGAAGAAGAACAGGAAGTGGAAAAGGAAGAGGAGCAAGAGGAGGAAGAGGAGGAAGAGGAGAAAGAGGAGGAGGAGGAGAAGAGAAGAGAAGAAAGAGGGAAGAGGGAAGAGGTGGTAAGAGGAGGAGGAAGAGGAGAAAGAGGAGGAGGAGGAGTAAATAGTTTTTCCGGACTGGATTTTGAAACAACTGCCCATGATATGATCATAACCATTTTCATTGTCCCAAGTGAAATTTAAGTTATTCATTAAGAATAGAAATACTCATTTGCACACAATACACACAGACATACTCCATACACAGTGTATGATCATACTGGCCCCTATATAATGTGTATTATTATGTCATTCTGTAGTGACCTAACATCAACATAGCAGGTTATATATACTGTAGACTTAATGCGTAACGAAAAGGTCGGATGGTCATACTCTAGAGGCTTGGGTGCTTCTGAGAAGACATTGAAATTGACCAAAAGGAAACGGGCAATCGAAACAGAGATGAGCATCAGGAAGAAACTAGTTTTTTTTGTTTTTTGTTTTTTTCTTTTTTTTTTTTAGGTACAAGTACACAATGTACAAAGGAATGAATCGATGACTGACATCACCCAGAAATGTTACATCGTAACTGAGCGAAGGAGGAATGGAGAATGCATGAGTACACTACACTCCCGCCCTTTCCAGACGACCAAAGATAGTTGACCTCAAGGGGACATACAATGTCCTCTGGGAGGGAGCGCGTGTGAGCAGAGTAGACAGCGGCGGCGACCACAAGGACGAGGCGCCAACGGCTACGAGACAGAGATGGACAAAAAAGAGGATATTCCACTTCATTTCGAGAGGCACACAGTACCAGAACGACAGCTATGAGCCAGAAATGTTGCGGCGAGTCTGTTGTGATCTCCGGTGCTCGTCTGGGCACTTGAGAAGTGGAGTGTGGGTATGAGCACACTTCAAAGGTTTCAAAATGAAATATCGTCCAGTATTTGGCTGGCTGAGTGACGTCACGGAAATTAAAAACATTCGTAAAAGATAAAAATATTCAATATTCATTCTATACACACGCACACACAGACACACACACACACACACACACACACACACACACACACACACACACACACACACACACACACACACACACACACACACATTTGAAAATAAATAAAAGAGTAGGAAATGTGTTGTGTGACGTAGCAATATACGTCAATGAATAGAATGAATGAAAAAGAAGGGCCGAGCGTGGCAAGACTGAAGGGAAAAAGGGGGGAGAGGAGGTGAAGGGAGGTGAAGGGTGTTGGAGAGAAGTAGAGGGGAGAGGAGGGAAGAGAGGGAAGAGGAAGAAGAGAAATAAGGGCGGAAAGAGAGGGAAGAGGAAAAAAAGAAAGAAGGGCGGAGAGAGAGGGAAGAGGAAGAAAAGAAAGAAGGGCGGAAAGAGAGGGGAGAGGAGGGAAGAGAGAGAAAGATGGGCGGAAAGTGAGGGAAGAGGAAGAGGAGAAAGAAGGGCGGCAAGAGAGGGAAGAGGAAGAAGAGAAAGAAGAGCGGAAAGAGAGGGGAGAGGAGGGAAGAGAGAGAAAGAAGGCCGGAAAGAGAGGGAAGAAGAGGAAGAGAAAGAAGGGCGGAAAGAGAGGGGAAAGGAAGAAGAGAAAGAAAAAAGGATGAGAAGAGGAAGGATGGAAACAGGAAAGAAGAGAGCAACGAACGGAGAAGAAAAGAGGGAGGAAGTTAAGGGAGAGACAGTGGAGGAAGGCAGGGGAGTGGAGGGAAGAGGAGAGAGGAAATAGAGAGTTGAAATGAGAGGAGGAGGGAGAAGATGGAGGAAAGGTTAATGAGGAGGAAAGGGAAGGAATAGGGAGGTAGAAGATATAAGTTAAGATATGATAAGGTAAAATAGGAAAAGGTAAATTAAAGGGACGGAAGAAGAGGTAAGGTAAGGTAAGGGAAAAGGGAAAGTTGAGGGAAGAGAAAGGAAAGGGAGGTAAAAGAAAGGTAGGAAGAAGAAGCGAGGATAGGGGAAGGGAAGGAGTAGCGAACAAGGTTCTGGAGGGAAGAGGAGGGTGGAAGGGGAAAGAGAGAAACAAGAAGAGAGGAGAGAATGGAAGAGAAGAGGAGAGAAAGGAAGAGTAGAAGAGAAAGGAAGAGAGAGTGAAATGGAAAATGGAAAAGAGATGGAAGGGGAAAGGAGGGGAAGGAAAGAAAATGGATGGAAAAGGAAGGAAAGGGAAGAACAGAAAAGGAAAGAGAAGGGAAGGGAGTGGAAGGAAAGGAAGGGAGTGGAGTGGATGGGAGAGGAGGGGAGTTGAGGGGAGTGGATAGAAGGGTATGAGAGAGAAGGGAAGGGGAAAGGAGACGAGGTGGTGGAAGGGAGGAGCAGGAAGATGAGCCAAGTAAAGGTAAGTAAAGGAAAGGGAAGGGGGAAAGCGTGAAGAGAAGGGAAGGGAAGGGAAGGGAGGGAAAGCAAAGGGAAGGGAAGGGAAAGGAGAGAAAGCGAAGGGAAGAGAAGAGAAGGGAAAGGAAGAGAAAGGAAGGGAAGGGAAGGGAAGAGAAGGAAAGGGATGGGAAAGGAAGGGAAGGGGAAGGGAAGAGAAGAGAAAAGAAGGAAAGGGAAGGGAAGGAAAGGGATGTGAAGGGAGGGGGAGGGAAGGGAAGGGAGGGGAAGGGAAGGGAGAAGAAGGGAAGGGAAGGGAGGGAAGGGGAGGGGAAGGGGAGGGGAAGGGAGGGGAAAGGAAGGGAAGGGAAGGGAAGGGAAAGGAAGGGAAAGGAAGAGAAAGAAAGGGAAGGGAAGGGAAAGGAAGGGAAGAGGAGGGAAGAAAAAGAAGGGAATGGTAGGAGAGGGAAGGGAAGGAAAGAGAAGGTAAGGTAAGGTAAGAGAAGGGAAGGGAAAGGAAGGAAAGGGTGTTGAGTGAAAGTTTAGTTTCTACATCTAAGTGACAAAGTCTGGTGATAGCTGTCTTTAATGTGCCCGACAGCTCTGTGTTCAAATACAAGGTAAGCTCCGTTCATACCTCTTGGGGTTGCCAGAATCATTAGAATATACATATTTACAGGGTTGCCAAAACGTGGTATAAGTAGTCTGTTGCCATATTCGCATATAGAATATTTGAAAGGTTGGGTGCGTCGGATGAACGACACGACGAGAGGCGCCGGATTAGCCGCTGATTCTTTTGTAGCGAAGGCCGTCAGGTGTAGAAGTTCCAAGCAGGTGTCTCGTCTACACCCTGTCGGCTTCTTTGTACAAGTAGAGGGCTTCAGGTGATTTGACCTGAGATGCGCTGAGTCTATTGTTCTCTAGGGGCGTCGACTGCAAAAGTTGGTGACTTGGATCACTCGGACAGTCCCTGGAGAGTTGGTTGAAGACGTCCGGGTTCACTCTGGTAGCATATGCGTGAGTGCGCGTATGTGCACGCTAGGCATCGAAGGGAGATGACAGACACGCTGAATATCGAAGAAGATGAAAACAGCGAAAGGAGATGATAACAAGGAAAAAGGAAGGGATGGGAAGGGAAGGGAAGGAAATGGAAGGGAAGGGAGGAGGAGGAAAAAAAATAGAAAGGGAAGGGAAAGGGGAGGGAAGAGAAGGGAAAGGGAAAGGGAGGGAAGGGAAGGGAAGAGAAGGTAAAGGGAAGGAAGGAAAGAGTAGCGAAGGGAAATGGATGGAAGAGGAGAGAACGGAAACGAAGGGCAGGTAAGGTATTAAAAGTAGAGGCAAGGGAGGGGAAGTGAAGTGAAGGAGCGTGAATGAAACGAAAGGGATGGGAATGTGAAAGAAGAGAGTAAGGAGTGGAAGAAAAGAATAAGATGTACGAGAGGCAAAGACCATCAGAATTCACAGATGCAGACGCTTAAACTCGAAAAGATGAACGAAAAGAGAAACAAAAGAAGAAATGCTGAAGGAGGGAAGAAAGGAAGGAAAGGAAGAAAAAGAGAAGTCATGCAACTAGACCATAATGAATTCAGCCTCAACACCGAGAGAAACGCGATGAGAAAAAGAGGCTGAGAAGAGAGAGAGAGAGAGGCAGGGAGAGGAGAGGAGGGAGGGGAAAGAAAAGATTTCCAACACCTAATTTCGAATTCAGTCTTAATCGTCCACTGCAGGACTGGATTATCCACTAGGAAACAATACAATATATATATATATATATATATATATATATATATATATATATATATATATATATATATATACCTTAACAACGTGGCCTAATGTGGATAATTAAGTTTATACGTATGGTGAGAAATGGATATGGAGGATTTAGGTATATTGGTAAGGCTAGTTGTGAAAGCTGTCGTCTGAAAACAATGTAATTAGATTGATTCTGGTGAGTAGTTGCTGGCGTTCAAATGCAACAGCGTTATACTGCATTTGTATCAGGTACTCATTGTTCCACACACACACGCACACACACACACACACACACACACACACACACACACACACACACACACACTATATATATATATATATATATATATATAAATATATATATATATATATATTTATATATATATACATATATAGATATATATTATATATATAATATATATATATATATATATATATATATATATATATATATATATATATACATATATATATTTATTAGGGTCGTCCCAAGGTAGAGGGTAACAAATTGAATTTGTGAATTTCCTTGCTTGAAGCCCGGATATTGCATCAAGTGTGTAAAAAATGTAATTTGGTGACATATTAGTGCAACGAAGAATATTTAAGGGGCTGCGCATTGGCTTCAAAGTTGTCTCTCTCTCTCTCTCTCTTCCCCAGGAGTACGATCTTGCTTGATGGCTTCTTCTACATGGGCAAAAACTGAAGTTTGGCTGATTGGCCAGCCCTCTCCTTCCCTACCATCACAACACAGGCTGCCAACTGTGGGGGAGGTGATGCAGGTGTTTTTCCACCATCACCTGGAGCTGAAGGAAGAACTTATGGCAAGCGCCAAGGCGGCGACAGCGGCGGTCGTGGAAATGTGGCGAAAAGCATCAATTCCAACGGCTTACGACCACGACATAGCCAAGCGGATCGCCAAGCGCCACAAGGAGCGGAAGCATCCGAAGATGGGAAGGCGTAGGGGAGGTCCAACTCAAGAACGGAAGGAGAAGGAGTTCTTGGGGAAAACCTAGGAACTCTCTTCGACGTGGCCCACGCCTCCGCCGAATCTATGATCAAAAACCCCGAGGACCTCGCCTTCCTCAAAGCTCAAAGGGAGGGCAGAGGAAGGTTTGGCGGGGAGGACTTCGACTTCTCAAGGAAAGAAGAGGCCAAGGCGGTGAAGCGGAGGAGGGAGGAAGCCCTGAAAGTGAAGGCGGAGGAGGAGGCACTGAGGATGAGCGCCGTGGCTCAGTTGGAGTCGTCCAGCAGCAGCAGCGCCGAGAACACAGCTGATGAGGCTGGACCAAGCACGTCCACCGCTTCTCCACCCAAGAGAACGAAGCGCGGCACCATCAAGGTGGTCACGCCAGAGCTAGCTGCGACAATGGACCGCGTTAAGATGACCGATCGCGAGGCCACGCACGTTCTCGGGGCAACAGCACATGCCCTCGGCCAAGACGTCGGCCAAATGGCCATTAGCCGAAGCGCCGTTCGCCGTGCCAGGGTAAAGTTCAGGGAAGACAGGGCCAAGTACATCCGGGAGAACTTTGCCTCCGACGCTTCTCTCGTCTTGCACTGGGACGGTAAAATATTACCAGACATAACCGGGAGAGAGAAGGTGGACAGGCTCCCGATCTTGGTCTCTGGTAATGGAAAGGAGCAGCTGATTTCAGTTCCTAAACTGCCTTCTGGAACGGGGAAGGCCATCGCCGAAGCTGTGGTGGCAGCTGTCCAAGAGTGGGACATCGAGAACAAGATCGGGGCCATGTGCTTCGACACCACGGCAGCCACCAACACAGGCTACAGGAGTGGAGCTTGCGAGCTTGTTCAGGCTCAGTTCGACCGTGACCTGCTCCACCTGGCATGCCGGAGCTTGTGTTGGAGCTTGTGTTGGAGCAAGCGTTCCAGGTCGCGGACACTGCCCCCTCTACCGGCCCGGTTTCAAGGTAAGTGGCCGTTTGTCAACCAAGAGGCTTATCAGACAGCGGGCGACGACGACGACGACATCGCTCCATTCAAGAACGAGATCATCCAGTTCGCAAAAACTGCGCTCGAAAACCAACAACCCAGAGATGGTTACCGAGAATTTCTCGAACTAGCTATCATCTTTCTCGGGGGAGCTCCTGATCGCGGAATCCGATTTATTGGCCCGGGAACACTTCACCGAGTTCGGTGGATGGCCCGTGCCATCTACTGCCTGATGATCTGGATGTTTCGGGGAGAGTTGGACCTCCGACCAAGGGAGCTGAGGGGAATTCTTCGTCTTAAAGATCTACCTCAAGGCCTGGTTCAATGACCCACTGGCAGCCCAAGCTCGTGAAAGCCACTTCTAAGTCATTCGGGCGACACCTGTGGTACCTGAGTGAGCCACTAGTTGCCCTGTCCCTCCTCGACGGCGATATTCCGGTGAAAGAGAAGAGAGCCATTGTCAAACGCCTCTCGAAGGAGAGATCCGCGGAACCACCGCCCAGAATCACCTGCGACGCCGAGCGAATGAAGCAGCCTTTGAGCGCTTTCACTACCTCGAATGGCCGGAGATTGTTTCACTTCCTGGAGCTACCGAATCAGTTTTTCACAGTTGACCCCGTGCAGTGGGCGGACAACGAGGACTTTCAGCGGGAGCTGGTACGGATCAGGAGCCTGAAGATTGTCAACGACTTGGCAGAGCGAGGAATGGAGCTTTTCCAGGACTACAACGAGATTTTGACGAATAAAGAAGAACAGAAACAGTTCCTGGTTCAAGTTGTTGCTGACCACCGGGCCGGGTTTCCCGACGCCCGAAAGGAAACGATCGTGTCGGCCCTGTCGGATTCCTAGAATCCTTCTTTGACCCCCAACAATGTGTTTCTGTATATTTGCGTTTATGTGTTTATGTTTATAAATGTATGTGTTAACAATAACAATATGTTAACAATATGATCTCGTTTCCGTTTCATTTCATTATATCAAACTTCCTCCTTTCCTTCCTCCTTCCTCAGTTTCAATGATAAGAGTCTATGGGTGGACTACGGTGGCAACTTCAACATCGATGCGCAACCCCTAAATGTTATTAGATCAAGCTGAAATATTGGTAATCGACGTTTCTCTTGAATCAGAGCAGAATGAAAAATCGAAAGTTCATTTTGAGGACCACCCTAATATATATATATATATTGTGTGTGTATATAATATATATGTATGTAATATATATATATATATAATATATATATATATATATGTGTGTGTGTGTGTGTGTGTGTGTGTGTGTGTGTGTGTGTGTGTGTGTGTGTGTGTGTGTGTGTGTGTGCGTGTGTGTGTGTGTGTGTGTGTGTGTGTGTGTGTGTGTGTGTGTGTGTGTGGGTGTGTGTGTATAGGTATATATATATATATATATATGTGTGTGTGTGTGTGTGTGTGTGTGTGTGTGTGTGTGTGTGTGTGTGTGTGTGTGTGTGTGTGTGTGTGTGTGTGTGTGTGTGTGTGTGTGTGTTTCCCTAATGTAATAGAAGTGTCGGAATCAAAACACTTTGACTCCTTGTAAAAGAAAGCAATACATCGGTGGTATTCTTTTCCCCCACCTTTCTCAATGACCAATTTGCCCAAAGTGACATACTCAGCATATTTCATTCTGGCTAACGCCAAGTAATTTCGACAACTTTATTAAGGCTGCCGACAGGCGATTTTAATCACCGCATGGCTACACGCGACATCTCAGTTGCGAATAGATGTTTACAAGGTTCCGTATATCAGTAAATCTTTATTTAGCGAATGAGATTCCATCCAGAGGGTGAGTATAGATGGTGACATTTGTCCTTGGGTCTCGTTAAGAACCGTTGTTATCGATGACCAACTGATCCTGGAGATTTATGTCCACGTAACGTGGACGAAACTGTCCACGGCACGATGCAAAGGGGATAAATAGATAATACTAATTGGCGCTGCTTATTGGATAAATGAAGCTGTGTCGGCAAAAGTAAACAACACGACATGGAACCAATTAGGTGTAAATGGCCATCCCATGCCCGTGGAAATTCCACAGTAAAGCCAGCTGACCTAGACACCACTCTGATACAGTGGAAAGGGACCGAGGGTAAGAGAGCGAAAGAGAGAAAGAGAAAAAAGAGAGAGAGGGGACGAGGAAAGGTTTAATGTCGAGATGCATGTAGAGGAGAGGAGGGGAGAGGGAAAGGCAAGGAGGAAAGGAAAGGGAGGAAGAGGATGGGAGAGGGGAGGGAGTCGAAAGGATAGCAGGAAGGGAAGAGGGAAGAGGGAGGAGGGAGGAGAGGAGGGAGGAGAGGAAGGAGGAGAGGAGGGAAGAGAGGAGGGAGGGGTAGGGGAGGAGTGGTAAAATAGTGAATGGAGAGAGAAGGCAAAAAAAGGAAAGAAGAGGAAGGTAATGGAAAGGAAAATGGAAGAAAGGAGAAGGGGAAGGAAGGGAATATAGGAAAGGAGTAGGAAGAAGGTAAGCAGGGAAAGGGGTAAGAGAAGAGAAGGAGAAAAAGAGGAAGGAGGGAAAAGGAAAAAAGGAGAAGGGGAAAAAGGGGAAAGGGAAAGAGGAAAGGAAAATAGGGAGAGAGGGGAAGAGAAAAGAAAGGAGAAGAGGAAAGAGAGAGAAAAGAGGAGAAAGAGGAAGAGGAGAGGATGGACAAGTGAAGTGGAAAGAAAGGGAAAGAGGGAGGAGAGGAAGGAAAAATAGACGAAATAAGGAGGAGAATTAGGTGGAAGACGAGGGTGAAAGAGAAGATACCATTAGTGACAACATCACTCCTCTATTCCACCAACACCCTCGCGCTGCCATCACCACTTTTACCCTTCACAACAGAAGCCTATACCCTAACAAATCTGCCTGAGATAGCCCAAAGGGATAGAATCGCGGGTGAAATACAGTCCATGATAATAAACCATCCCCGGCAACTGCCACTCCTCCCCCCCGGGGGCACCGCCGTTGTTTTATCATTATCAAAACGAGATTGATGGTTCTCGTTGACGTCGGCCATCGATGGTTTATTGACCTGTATTTTGCAACACATAAATCATACACATTACACGAGATATGCAGTATCAAATTACAATGAACATCATTCGATATGGACTAATATGATATACCCTGCATTTTCATTGCCCTTCATGAAACAGAGCTTGCATAGAACAGTGGGTAGCGTTCCTCTCTTTTCCAGACCGCCACAAAGTTGAGGTCCGGTAGGGTGTCAGCCCCGCAAACCTAACAAAAAAAACAAAAAAAAAAAAAAAAAAAAAAAAAAAATCCCTTGGATTTGCCTAGCATGGACTTGAACTCCGCAAAGTGCCAGGTAATTGATGTTGTCTTATTTTCATGACTTTCCAAATCCTCTCTGTAATGGTGGACCTCATAGGGGCTGCTGACCTGTGTGCTGGGACCTAGTCAGTACGGTCGAGCTTATAAGAGCGTCAGAACGAGGGAGACTGCAAGAGACCATAAGGCCTACACTAGGCAGTTCCACGTCCCTTACCACCTATCAATCCTATCCATAAAGTTATTTAATCTTCTCTTAAAACAACAGATAGTTTCAGCGCTGACTACATAGTTACTAAGTCTATTTCATTCGTTAACCCTTCTGTTTTCAGACTACATTTACAACCCCAGGTGTTACAACACACCTAAAAATCTACATACACTTATCTTTCTACATACATAAGCCACTATGATGATCTAAAAAAGTTGTATCATCCCCCAAAGGGTAGGCCAGTTCTGTAGTAGATCACTAAGGCTGAACTGTATTTCTTGAAGTCTTCCCAAGTAAGAGTCCAGTAACACCAAGCTCACGAC
>NC_134814.1:15128419-15135919 GCF_046742065.1 Oratosquilla oratoria
TTAATCAGTTTCATCGTTTGGCACCCTGAATGAGAATGTCGATTTTCATACATATTCTATTTAAGCTGTTTCCGCCTCAACTTTTTTTTGCGACGCATTCATGTAGATTTTGATATATACATATATATATATATATATATATATATATATATATATATATATATATATACATATACATATATATATATATGTGTATATATATATATATATATACATACATATATATATATATACGTATATATTACATATACATATTACATATATATACATATATATATATATATATATATATATATATATATATATATATAATATATATATATTACGAATAATTACAAAGGCGGAGCTCCATATCTAGGTCGGATGCGAAAAAAATCACAATAATGATAAATAAATGAATAAGTAAAAACTATAATAATGTAAATAGTAAATAAAACATAAATAAATGCATAGGAATAATTAAATAATAAACAAACAGGTAAATAGTAAATAACAATAAATTTGCATATAACTAATAATAAATGAGAATCAAGCAAATAATAATAAACAATCAGACAAATTAAAACAAAAAAATAAACAAATAATATAAGATGATAGTCATTACAGAATCTTGCTTCGGTGTTTATCTAAATTATTCTTAAATCTTCGAACTGAACTACATTGCACTACCTCTGCAGGAAGTTTATTCCATTCATTAACTACACGGTTGGCGAAGTTGTTTCTACCCATTTCCAAATTAAATATATTTCCGGACAGTATGAGACCATTGTTTCTTGTCTGATTCTCATTCAGCGTGAAAATTTTGTCACTTTTGATGTTGTCAATTTCCTTTAGAATCTTAAATACCTGTATCAAGTCACCTCTGAGTCTACGTTTTTTTAGGAAAAACATATTCATATGTTTTAGTCGATTTTCGTATGATTTATTTTTGATAATTGGAATCAGTTTTGTGGCTCGCCGTTGTACTTTTTCCAATCTGTCAATGTCTTTAATGAGATTCGGTGACCATACAGAAACAGCATATTCCAAATGCGGACGAACTAACGATTTATATACCTTATTAATGAGAGATGGACTTTTGAAGTCAAAGAATCACGCAATCAGTCCTAGAATCTTGTTTGCTTTCTCAGAGACTTAAATACACTACTTAGACATTTTGAAATCGTTACTGATAATTACGCCGAGATCTTTTTTCACTATCCACTTTTGTTAACGAATTTCCAAATAACTTGTAATCGTACTTACTGTTATTTTTACCTATGTATATAACCTTGCATTTACTTGTGTTAAATTTCATTAGCCACTTTTCAGACCATTGCTGTAATTTATCTAAATCTTCTTGAATATCTAATTGGTTTAAGTGATAACTTGCCATTCCGCAAATTATCACTTATATATATATATATATATATATATATATATATATATATATATATATATATAACATCCGATAATTTTATGACAGTCGCATGCAAGATTCGAACCTACTGCTATCGGTCACTCGTAAGATCACCTTCACAGAGCCTTAGCCCACTACACCAACAGACACTTACCGGATTGGTGTTACTGTTACTAGCGAATTTCTCTCATATATATATATATATATATATATATATATATATATTATATATATATATAATATATATATATATATATACTATATATATATATATATATATTTATATATATATAATGTATGTATATTTTTTTATATATATAATCTATTTATACATATATATATATATATATATATATATACACATATATCAACGGCTTCTTCCCCTTATAAGGGAAGTACCCAAAAAACAAAGGCATAAAATCTACTACCACCCATTCCATCCCTGCATATTCCACTCCCACTCAACTCACTCACTCACTCCCTCCCTCCCTCCCTCTTATCTTGGCTCCTCCTGGATGACGGGTCATCCCTGCATTTCGCCCACTGCCTTAGATCAGAAGCAATGTAGTAAGACAGCACATCCACAGCAAGGCCGCTTCATTGAATTGGCCACCCTCCCTCTCCGTCCCCTCATGCAGAAAAAGAGAAAACGGGGAGCAATCCCTTCGGACTGCGTCAAAATATTATTAACACTTACTCCCTCACCCCCTATCCCCCACCCACTCCCTTCTATGCATCACAACATCATCCGTACACAACTATTCTCCACTCACCCCTTCCTTCCTCAACAGACATTCCCTTCTTTCTCAATGCCCCTTTTACCCCATCCACCCATCTCATCATTGGTCGCCCCTTCATGTTCACTCCTTCCACCTCTGCCTTCCACACCTATTTTACTAATCTTTCTTCACTTATTCTTTCCATGTATCCAAACTATCTCAATTCTCTTTCATCAACCCCTATCTCCCAACTCATTTTCCAGCCCCGCTCTCCTCCTCACCTCCTCGTTTCTCACTCTATCCAGCCTAGTAACCCCTACCACACTTCTCAGGTATTTAATTTCAAACACATTTAAGCTCCTCATCTTTTATGTTCCAAGTTTCTGCCCAATATATACATATATGTATTTGTACAACACTGAATGTGTGTGTGTGTGTGTGTGTGTGTGTGTGTGTGTGTGTGTGTGTGTGTGTGTGTGTGTTTATGTATTCGCCAAATAGGTCAAGCCTAAAATTAATTGAAAACCTCTCCATTCCCCTTCTTTAATCCCACCCTTCACCCGTATATGAACTGAACGAGTTCAGTACTTAAATAAGTATTAATCATTCTTAGGAACCCCTTTCGTTATGGTGACGCTATCTAAATCAGTTTTTCAGAAAGAGGTCATATACATACCGGGGTCGGTTTCTGAGCAACCGGTCTCCGGTACGAAACATTAAAGAAAAATAATAAAGTGAAAAATATCATAATGATAAGAATCGAATTAAAAATCACTGGGATTTTATATTTAATCCCTGCTATGTTAACTGACATTTCTACCTTGTTTATAATGATAAGAATAGAATTAAAAATCACTGGGATTTTATATTTAATCCCTGTTATGTTAACTGACAGTTCTACTTTGTTTATAATGATAAGAATAGAATTAAGAATCCCTGGGTTTTATATTTAATCCCTATTATGTTAACTGACAGTTCTACCTTGTTTATAAACTCTCACACGATGTATTTGTAAGGGAAATGTGTTGGTTTTACCGATACTAATACTGTAACTGCGTTGTTTACAAAAATGGGCCAGAAACCAAACAACATTTATATTATTTCCAGTGTGTATACATTGTGACGAATGTGGATAGGAGGTAAAGGGAACACGAGCTGAGGGAAATACTTTTATTCCTGACTAGTTTCGCCTGAGTGGTTTCCTCTGAAGAAGCCACTCAGGCGAAACTAGTCAGGAATAAAAGTATTTCTCTCAGCCCGTGTTCCCTTTACCTCCTATCCACATTATTTCCAGTATATTTTTTCTACGCCAGAAATAATAAAACACTAACGAGGCATCGGTCATTGGCACTGTCTGTCCACCAGAAATCCTAAAATACGGTCATCTAAACTGAGTATATTTGGCGCCAGCCAGAACGAAATCTACAAAGACTGTCGTCACAACGAAATAGTTCATCAACATAACATTAACCTCATCGCGAAGGTTGAATAGATGATTCTGACTCCAACACCTACTGTACTAATGAATCAATGATTCCTGCGCCAGGACCTACTAATGAGTACGTGATTCAGGTGCCAGCACCTACAAATGAAAGAATTATGCTGGCACCAACACCTGCTGATGAATTAAAGGGTGTTCATGAACTTCGAAGACGGCCATCGAAGAGAGGAGTCTCCCCCAACGTCTACCTCGGAGGAAGAAGGACCTTCGGTCCCATTCTTGCCCATGGCTTAAATAACTAAATAATTTTCAGTTAACCAGGACAAAATCTATACAGAACGTAGTTAAGGGTTAACCTTGTAACTGGCCAGTTTTCAGGCAGACTCCCGATGCATCTCCTCTGGGCAGGAAAACTTTATTTGGCGCAAAACTATCTCGCGTGGTCAACTGCACTTTTTTCTATGAATCACCTCTCTCAGAGATGATACTGTGAACAGGGTAACAGCAACACGAATATAAATGACAACCAAGTAATAGATACATCACCTCAAGGCACACCAGAGGTAGACCGGTCCTGCAGTGAGCTATGAAAGTTGACCTCGATATGAACATCAAATAAGTCATACTACTGTCCCGCCTACAGCAACGACGTACTGGAGAGTTTCTCCCACAAATAACGTCAGGGAAGAGAAACCGACTCGACCAGTCAAGAACCTGAGACGCGAGATCGTTATACGAAGAATATCGAAGTCACGAAGAATATCGAAGTCAGGCCAATACTGTAACTAGTACAGGAGAACCATCCACAACCGGTGGGTGGTTCATCATAAGGAACACACACTAAAGCAGGACCACGGGCAGGAACACCAGTATCACCACGAACGTCACGATCAGCAGGAACTCGGAACACCAGCAACAGTAGCATCAACACAACCATTATCACCAGAAGTAGTATCAATCCCACCACCACCAACGGCCATACCAACACCACCACCACCAGTGGAACCGACACTACCACTACCATCAATAGCACCAACACTACTATCACCAGTATCACCACCAGCAGTAACGCCAATTCCTCCATTGGTGTTAGCACCAATATCACCACAAAAGGTAACAGCAACACCACGATCATCAACAGCACCGAAAGCAGCAATAATGCAATGACCATTAGGAACAGCAGGATCAGGACCAGAGCCACCGTGCGAAAGACATCGCTGAAGTATGAAAGGATTAAATCACTGCCTCCTGAAGGCGGCGGCGGCGACGGGGCGAGGGAGGTGGAGGTGGACAGGGAGAGGGGTGGGAATGGAGGAGCCAGGGAAATAATGGCAAGGCGACAACACGACTGTTGGCACACAAAAGAGGAAATAATCTCCAATTAACTTGTCCGGCATTGGCAGACGATTCCATTCGACCGAGGATACGTCACCAGCACCAAGGTGCATAATGCTACCACTGTCGAAAGCGATGCTTGATTTCACTCTGGTTACCGCAAGACAATTTCATTCATTCGCTGGAAACGTCAACAGTGATTCCAGGCTACAGTGGGTCCTCTGGAAAACTTTATTCAGCTATCGTTTCATTCTGGCTGGGCGCCAGACACTTTTATTCAACTCTGCAGATCCCAATCGATAGCAAAAGGGTCAACATCGGTGAATAGAGTGAATTACCGCAGGGAAGGGGAGAGAGAAGGGAGTGGAAGAGGATTGGTGGAGGGGAGAGAAGGGAAGGGAAAAGAGAGTTAGAGAGGGGAAAGGAGAGCAAGGGAGGGAAAGGTAGCGGTGTGTAGGAGAGAGGAGGGGAGAGAAGAGGAGGTGAGGGAAGAAGAGATCAGGGAAGAGGAGATGAGGGAAGAGGAGGGAAGAGAAGGGGAGGGGAGGGGAGAAGAGATCAGGGAAGAGGAGATGAGGGAAGAGGAGGGAAGGGAAGAGGAGATGAGGGAAGAGGAGGGAAGGGAAGGAGGAGGGGAGGAGAGAGGAGGTGAGGGTAGAAGAGATCAGGGAAGAGGAGATGAGGGAAGAGGAGGGAAGGGAAGGAGAGAGGAAGGGAGGGAAGAGGAGGTGAGAGAAGAAGAGATCAGGGAAGAGGAGATGTGGGAAGAGGAGGGAAGTGAAGGGGAGGGGAGGGGAGAAGAGATCAGGGAAGAGGAGATGAGGGAAGAGGAGGGAAGGGAAGAGGAGATGAGGGAAGAGGAGGGAAGGGAAGGGGAGGGGAGGAGAGAGGAGGTGAGGGAAGAGGAAATCAGGGAAGAGGAGATGAGGGAAGAGGAGGGAAGGGAAGGGGAGGGGAGAAGAGAGGAGGGGAGGGACGGGGAGGGGAGGGAAGAAGAGATCAGGGAAGAGGTGATGAGGGAAAAGGAGGGAAGGTAAGGGGAGGGGAGGAGAGAGAAGGGGATGGAAGAGGAGGTGAGGGAAGAAGAGATCAGGGAAGAGGAGATGAGGGAAGAGGAGGGAAGGGAAGGGGAGGGGAGGAGAGAAGATGGAAAGGGAAGGGGAGGTGAGGGAAGAAGAGATGAAGGAAGAGGAGATGATGGAAGAGGAAGTAAGGGAAGGGGAGGGAGGGAGGAAAGAGCGGGGAGGGAAAAGGAGATGAGGGAAGAAGAGATCAGGGAAGAGGTAATGAGGGAAGAGGAGGGAAGGGAAGGGGAGGGGAGGAGAGAGGAGGGGAGGGAAGGGGAGGGGAGGGAAGAAGAGATCAGGGAAGAGGAGATGAGGGAAGAGGAGGGAAGGGAAGGGGAGGGGAGGGAAGAAGAGATCAGGGAAGAGGAGATGAGGGAAGAGGAGGGAAGGGAAGGGGAGGGGAGGGAAGAAGAGATCAGGGAAGAGGAGATGAGGGAAGAGGAGGGAAGGGAAGGGGAGGGGAGGGAAGAAGAGATCACGGAAGAGGAGATGAGGGAAGAGGAGGGAAGGGAAGGGGTGGGGAGGGAAAGAGGGGAAACAGAGGAGTAGTGGGAGGAGGGAGATAGAATGAAGAGAAGAGGAGGAGAGAGAAAGTAGAAGAAGGGAGGAGAGGATGGAGAAAGATTGAAGGAGGGAAAGAAGAATGGAAAGAATTGGGAAAGGAAGGGATAGGGAGAGGAGGGAGGGAGAGGATGAAGGAAGTGGAAGAGAGAGAGAGAAAGGAGGAAGGAAATGGAGAGGAAGAGTAAGGAGGAATTGGGGAGAAGGAGGTGGAATGAGAAAGGAGGAAATAGAGAACAGAGATGAGAGAAATGATCGAAATGAGATAGAAAAAAGTAAAGAGAAATGAAAATGAAAGAAAAAATAATAAATCCTTTCACTACAGTCCGCGAACTATATCTAACTTCTTCCAGTCGTCAGGAAATTATATTCAGTCAAAAACTAATCACGAAAAAGAATTTCAGCGACAGAACAAAATCAATCACACAAAACGACGGAGTCATTTCCGTCGAAGCAGAAAAGACGTAATGATTGAATAAAGGGAAAAAAGAAAAAGAAAGATGAAAATAATTGCTCAGATTTACAGCTGATGCGAATGACGAGGGGGGGAACGCGTGGCCACTCCCCCCCCTCCCCTCTCCACCCCCCCTCCCCACTTCGCCAACCCCTCACCCCACCAACCTCACACGAACGTGGGGGCGAAAGGAAATAAATAATAAAAGGAGAGACGAAGGGAGATAAAATTGGTGGATAGACAAGGCTGATGGATGGATGGATGGATGGATAGATGGATGGTGGTTACAAAAATTAAGGTACTATTGTGATGGTGATTGTGGTGATGGTGATATCGATAATAATGATGGTGGTAACAGTGGTGGTGGTGGTGGTGACTGTGGAGGCGATGATGATGATGATGATGATGATGATGATGATGATGATGATGGTATGATGATGATGATGATGATGGCGACGACGACGATGGTGATGGTGACGGTGATGACGATAAAGAGGAGGGTGAAGAGGATGAGGAGGAAGAGG
>NC_134814.1:15138419-15148419 GCF_046742065.1 Oratosquilla oratoria
GAGAGAGAGAGAGAGAGAGAGAGAGAGAGAGAGAGAGAGAGAGAGAGAGAGAGAGAGAGAGAGAGAGAGAAAGAGAGAGAGAGAGACATCGAAGGAGATCGCCACAGAGAAACTGGGTCAAACAAGTCTTCAGTCAACAAATCACTCAATCCGTCAAATGGATCTGCACGACCAATCCATGCCCAGCCGCATACGCCTATCCACTCTCCGACACCTCTGTACCTTCCACTTTCTCCCCATCGCCGAAGGGTCTGCCAAAATTTCGTGAAGAATGCTTCTTCGCCGAATCGCCTCGTGAGTTCGTGTATTTAATGTCAATGGGGGAGAGAAAGAAAACGGGGGAGAAATGGATATGTAGATGGAGAGGACGAAGTAAGAGGGAGAGAGGAAGAGAGAGAGGAAGAGGGAGAGGAAGAGGAAGATGAAGAGGAAGAGGGAGAGGAAAAAGAAGAAGAAGGAGGAGAGAGGGAGAGGAAGAGCGAGGGAAAGAGGGAATGGGAGAGTGAGAGAAAGAGGGAGAGGAAGAGGGAGAGGAAAAAGAAGAAGAAGGAGGAGAGAGGGAGAGGAAGAGCGAGGGAAAGAGGGAAAGGGAGAGTGATAGAAAGAGGGAGAGGGAGAGAGGGGGAGAGGGAGAGGGATATGTAGAGGAAGAGAGAGAGGGAGAGGGAGAGAGAGGGAGAGAGAGAGAGTGAGAGAGAGAGAGGGAGAGAGAGGAGAGGGAGAGGGAGAGGGGAGGGAGAGGGAGAGGGAGGAAGAGGGAGCGAGTGAGGGACAGGAAGAGGGAGAAAAAATTAAAGTGGGAATGGGAGAAGTAAAGAAAAAGAGGTAGAGTCAAAAGAGAGGTAGAGAGGTAGAACAGAAGGCAGGTAGAAAAAAAGAGGAAGAAGAAGAGGGATAGAAAAAATAGAGGTAGAGGTAGCTAGGTAGAGGAAAAAGTATAGTTGTGGAAATCTGAGAGATAGAGGTTGAAAAAGTTGAGGTAGGCGACAAGAAGAGGAGTCGGGAAAAAGAGAAGTAAAAAGAGAGCTAGGAAAGTTATCTTCTCTCTTTTACCAAGGATCCTATGCTTGTGGACAATCTTGCTCGCGTGAAGTAGAGAGGGAGAGCTAAGAGAAAAGAGGCAAAAAAAAGAGAGACAAGAGGGGAAAAGAGAGAGGATGAGAGCGTAGAGAGTGAGAAAAAAGAGAACAAGAGAAATGAGGTTAAAGGGAGAAGAAAAAAAATTAGGATAAAAGAACACGATGAAGAAATTTGTCACGGAAGGTCGAAAGCTAGAGGAAATGATGGCAACAAAAAGAGGAGAGATGAAGGAGATGTGAAGGTTGATAAGTAAAAAATGACAACAAGTATAAATAAATAACCGAGAACTAATAAAGGAAAAATAAACAAAATGAGTGAAATGATATACAATAAACAAGCTGGAGAGTTTAATGGAAGAACTAGACAACATCAAGTGGGACATCGTAAGACTGAGCGAAGTTCGAAGAGCAGAAGAAAAGCTGATACAATTACAAGATGGTCACTACCTGTTCTACTATAGAGGTAAGGACAAAGAAAGATCTAGTGGAGTAGGATTCTCGATCAACTGAGAGATTGCTGGTAACGTAGTCAAGTTCAGTAGTTTATCAGACAGGGTAGCTTGGATTGTGATTAGGCTGTGTAGAAGGTACACTCTAAAAATAGTTCAGGTTTATGCACCAACTTCACAGAGTTCAGACGATGAAATTGAATCCTTCTATGATGATTTAAGTCAGGTAATGGATCAAGAAAAAAGTACACGTTGGTAATAGGCGACTTTAATGCTAAAGTGGGGAAGAAGATGGGAGATGAGTCGTGCATTGGGAAGTTTGGAGTAGGTGAAAGAAATGACAGAGGCGAGATGTTAGTCAATTTTGCAGAGAACTACAACATGAGGATAATGAATATCTTCTTCGAAAAACGTGTAGGTCGTACATGGACGTGGAGAAGTCCAAATGGAACAACAAAGAACGAAATAGACTCAATATTAGATGAGAGTAAGGGTGTTAACAATGTTACGGTGACAAATAAAGTCAACATAGGTAGTGACCATAGAATGGTAGGGTGCACAGCTAAATTCAATTTCAGAGCCGAGAGAAATAAATTAATTTAAAAAAAGAAAATAACCCTTCCAAAGGTTAAGGATAATAAGAAAGAATTTCAATTAGAGGACACCGTGGAAGATATGAATTTGTATTCAGTGAATATCATTAAGGAATCGGCAGAGAAAGTAGGAACTACACAAAGAATTAGAATAAAGAAATATTCCAAAGCTACAAATGACCTAATTAAAAGAAGAAGGACCATGCAGATCAAAATCAGGAGAGACGAAATAGAAAGAGTTGAACTGGTGCAATGCTATAGTGATTTTGCTTCATAAAAAAGGAGATAAGAAGGACCTTAGTAACTATCGACCGGTTAACTTGCTATCAAATGTATATAAAATATTGTCCAAGATCCTTACAAATAGACTAAGTCAAGTTTTAGATGGAAACCAACAGAGAAAACAGGTAGCCTTTAGGAGCGGATATTCAAATCTAGACCATTTGCAGGCGATGAACCAACTAATCGAGAAAACGACAGAAAACAATATACCTCTGTGTATAGCTTTTGTAGATTACGAGAAGGCCTTTGACTCGGTAGAACAAATAGCCATACTAAACTCGATACACAATCAGGGTAAAAACGAACAGATAGTAAGAGTTTTAGAAAAGATTTATGCGAAAGGTACCGTTATAATTCCACTACATAATGGGACAAAAAAGATCAAAATCGAGAAAGGAGTACGGCAAGGCGATACAATTTCACCCAAATTATTTACAGCTTGCTTGGAAGAGATTTTCAAAAGTCTGAATTGGAAAGAGAAAGGTTTGAAGATTAATGGCGAATATTTGCACCACCTAAGATTTGCGAATGACATTATTCTTATTTCAGAAAGAGCAGAAGAGTTGCAAGATATGCTGAGTGATCTAAACAAGGAAAGTTTCAATGTATGTTTAAAAATGAATAAGACCAAAACCAAAGTAATGTTCAACACGAAAGTTCAAAGTAAAGAGATTATAATCGATGGTGAGAATCTCGAAGAAGTTGGAGTATAATTATTTAGGCCAGATGGTGAAAGTGACAAAAGATCACAATAATGAAATAAAAAGACGTATTACAATTGGTTGGAAAGTGTTTGGTAAGTAAAATAAAATCCTGAGAGGCTCTCTACCTTTATGTTTAAAACGAAAAGTTTACAATCAATGCATTCTGCCAGCAACAATCTACGGGCGTGAAACAAGGAAACTAATGAAGGCGATGGAAACAAAACTAAGGACGGCGCAGAGGAGAATGATGGAGAGATCAATGATGGGAATAACGCTGAGAGACCGAAAGAGAGCAAGTTGGGTGAGAGAGCAGACTTAAGTTAAAGATATTGTGGAGGCGGTGAAAGAGAGGAAGTGGAATTGGGCAGGTAAGTTAGAGCGGATGACTGATGAGCGATGGAGCAAGTGTGTTACTGAGTGGACGCCGCGATATAGGAAGCGTAGAAGAGGGAGACCAGGCAGAAGGTGGAGAAACGAGATTGTGAAGTTTGCAGGAGTGACGTGGCAGAAGTAGGCGCGGTCGTGTGAATCATGGAATGCTATGAAGGAGACCTTTGTTCTGCAGTGGACTCAGAACGGCTGATTTGATTGACTGATTGATTTATATATATATATATATATATATATATATATATATATATATATATGTGTGTGTGTGTGTGTGTGTGTGTGTGTGTGTATATGTATATATGTGTGTGTGTGTATATGTATATGTGTGTGTGTGTGTGTGTGTGTAGGGAGAGAGAGGGAGGAAGAGTGGGAGAGGAGAGTAAGGAAGAGAAGCAGAGAGGACAGAGGAGAAAGAGGAAGAGGGGAAGGGGAGACGGAAGGGATCAAAGTATTACAATAAATAAACGAATTAACAGATGAACAAGTAAACAGATTTGTAAAAATGGGGTCGTGCAGCGAAAACATTGACATGATGAGAAGCGAATGACAACAAACATAAGCGAAGAAAATGAATAAAAATAAATAAATAAAAACCGATTATGCTCGTGCATATAATGATCTGGTGTAGGGTAGAAAACAGAGGGAAGAAGTGGGGTTAGGTATTAGAGATGTCCAAAGCTGTTTTTGAAAGACAGGCCAGCGTTCAAGTAAAAATAAAATGAAGAAATCACGGGGAAAATGTCAATGGTGTGATTTTATGTGCATATAGGTTATTCATCATGGTCTTGGATCTTGTATGGGACTTGTAATCGACGGTTATTACCCTCCCGATAGAATGTTCGAAGCTCATGTATGGTCCGATCTATGGTTAATATTGTGACCTTACACACACACACACACACACACACACACACACACACACACACACACACACACACACACACACACAACTCCTTTCCCACCAGAATTGGAGTGCCGGCTCGCACTACAGCGATGCTGAAATTTTCATCCCTAGGCGAGGTTTGAACTCGGATCGCTGAGTTAGTGGTCGAGCGCGGTAACACCACACAATGGATCCGTGTAAAGACATGTGTGTGTGTGTGTGTGTGTGTGTGTGTGTGTGTGTGTGTGTGTGTGTGTGTGTGTGTGTGTGTGTGTGTGTGTGTGATTCACCTTGGTCTATGGATCACGTGTTGGACTCGTGATCGACAGCTATTTCCCTCCCGGAAGAGAGCTCAGAGTTCGTATGACCGATCTATGGGTAATGCTATGACCTTACACGCACACACACACACACACACCCAACTCCCCGCCCACGAGAGTTGGAGTAACGACTCGAAGCGCAGCGATACTGAAATAATTTCAGCCCTGGGCAGGATTCGAACCAGGTACCGCCGGTACCGCCATACTGACAGTCTGGGACTCAACCAACCGCGCCACCGAGTCGTGTGTGTGTGTGTGTGTGTGTGTGTGTGTGTGTGTGTGTGTGTGTGTGTGTGTGTGTGTGTGTGTGTGTGTGATATGTTTGTAAGTTATCGATCATGACCATTATGAAGATCTCCCTCAACCTTAACCCTGTGTGTTACCTAACTCGACTTGTGTGTTTAATTTATTTCCCGCCAGACAATTTCATTCACCTGAGGAAGCTGGAATCCCCAGGAAGCCACAGAATTAAAATTATTTCGATTAATATTTTGAGTACCTAACTCGAGTTGTATATTCATTTTGTTTGATGTCATGCAATGTCATTCAGTAAAGGGGAGGGAGGACAGAAATTTCGGGAAGACGGACGACAAGAATAAGAAATACTATGGACCGGGACTGTTTCGTCTGCAAAGGAGATACTATGGAAGCCCATATAAACATTGCTACAAAAAAAAAAAAAAAAAAAAAAAAAAAAAAAAAAATCGCGATAATATATATATATATATATATATATATATGTGTGTGTGTGTGTGTGTGTGTGTGTGTGTGTGTGTGTGTGTGTGTGTGTGTGTGTGTGTGTGTGTGTGTGTGTGTGTGTGTGTGTGTGTGTGATGCAAACATATGTCTGTTAAAAAAGACATTATGATAAAATAATTAATTGGCGTTGCTGCTGCTGCTATTGTTTTTGTTGTTGTTGTTGTTATTGTTCTGTCACTAAAAACAGTAAGTAAAAAACTCTGGTGATTGACACATTTTAAAGAATGGATGTTACAAAATGTGCAGAGAGACAAGTAGTCTCTAATTCTGAAGTGGAGACTACTTGTTAAATAAAATCACCTAGCGGCAGCCACAGTAAAAATAAATGGACCGCTTCGTACGAAAAGTGTTCAAACACTTTTCCAGGAAGTTTTTATATTGTGAATAAACATTAGAGAAAGCAAGTACGCCAAAGTTACAAGTGATCTAATAAAAAGAAGCACTTTGCAAATGAAAACCAGGCGGTGCTTTGAATAGAGAGAATTAAACTGAACGAGATCATCAATAAAAGACAGAGATCTGAAAAAAAAACATAGATCAGAGAGAGCAGTGGTTCCCAAACTAGGGGGCGTGCCCCCTCCCTAGGGAGGCATGGGGAAGATACAAGGAGGGGGGGGGTTGAAGTCGTCTGCTCAAAAATCCTTGTTTAATGAGAATAATGTAATCATTGTCAGCAAGTATCTCCGTTACATAAGTGCAAAGTATAATTCTATTAGGCACACCAACATATTTTCTATTAAGTTAAGTAAGGACTAAGATATAAATAGAAAAAATATATATGATTTCATGTGCATATAAAAAATAAGGCGTGCGGGTCTGCTGGAATCAAAAAGGGGCCGTCATTATGATAGTTTGGGAACCACTGATATAGAGGAAGCCCTTCAAAAGGGTAAAAGTATTAAAGAAGTTGAGCGCAGATTAGTTTTAGTGAGGCAGTAAAAATCTTTGAAAGACAAGATATGGATGAATTCTGAAATGAAAAGAGAAAATGGTGAAGATAATAGAATAATTTTACCAAGAACTTTACTCGTTGAAATACCGCGGTTAAGCCAGTTGACGATAGTAGTGTACCAGAAGTTACGAATAAAGAAGTAGACTTAGTTCTAAAAAAGTATGAAATGACGAAAAGTAGTCAGGAAAGAGGGAATGTTGATATATCTTCTGGAAGATACAAAGGAGTTAATTTTAGATCAACTCAGCTAATGCAGACGAGTTAACTCCCCAGGTATCAAATACCTGTCGTAAATTTCATTTCAAGCTCCATCAATTCTTCCTTTCTCTCTCTCTCTCTCTCTCTCTCCTATTAAAAACAAGACAACAGAACTTCGAAGTGAGACTTGGGCACTGGAAACCTAGAAAGGGAAGACCAACTGTTTTACTATTAAAAAGAGAACGACAGGATCTCGAAGTGAGTCTCGGGCACTGGAAACCAGGAAAGGTAAGACCAGCTGCTATAGTACCACTTCCTGCACAGGTAGTGCAATGTAGTTCAGTTCGAAGCTTTAAGAATCATTTAGATAAACACATAAGCAAGATGCTGTAATGATTATAATTTATTTTATATTATTTGTTTTTGTTTTGTTATCATTTGTCTGTTTCATTCTCAGGCTCCAACATAAGATCCAACCCTCCCTTCAAGAGACACCACAGAAGATATAATGGAGTGCATCAGTCATACCATAATAGTAAACTCCCCACCTCAGAGACACCAACAAACCATTGCCCTTATCCAAAATTCAGATAAATCTCCTCTACCCCTAAGATCCACTGTAGCCTCAACATTAGATGTACAGCTACACAGAAAACTATCGTTAGTTGGGGTGTCGAAACATTCGCTAATGAACATAACCTTATGATACCGAAGGGTTGGTATTTCTGGTGTTCGAGTTGTTCGACTTCCTTCTGAATGAATATGAATCGAATAATAGTTCCGGAGTTCATATGGATTCACTATGACATGATAATCTTATTTCCGATGGAGACTTCAACTTGTCTCAAATAGTTTCGTTGTTTTGTGTCAAAATGTTTAGCGTGATTTACTAACGATATTTTTCTGTGCAGCTGTACATAACACACAAGCAACCCACAGTCAGAGAAAATAAACTTCGAATAAAAGAAGATTCTATACATCGGCTACCAACTTTCCTCAAAAGGACTACAGTTGGTAGCCGAAATATTGAATCTTCTTTTATTCGAGGTTTATTTTCTCCGACTGTGGGTTTCTTGTGTGTTATTTACAAATGCGCTACTACATTTCTGTTTAGACATTAGATATACATATTGAAACCCATCCCATCCCAGTATTAATCACGCACACTGATACCAAACCAAATGTAAGCCTCCTAAATCCACCAATGCCCCCAACCAGACCCAACTGGAAAGAATGAATACATACCCAATCCGAACAAATACCTAGTTAAATTAACAAATCCTACACCAATCTCCATGGGAATATGACCCAAAACAACGCCATAATAACCTAAACAATCTATTCATGTATACACTGAACCTCGCATTTGTCCCCCCCCAAAAAAAAATATATCCTCACAATATAAAATATACTGCTAGATAGCTTAATTTACACAACATCCCCACAGTAACTACCTACTCATTCATCCACCCTATCAAAACCGCACTAACTGTTCACCAACCCCTGAGCAAGAAAATACCAATACCTCTAACATTTCTTCGCAACATGCTACAGAAAACAAGACTAACTAAACTAAGAGGAGTAGAAATGCTGGCAAAGTAGATTCCTTAACAAGAACAACAACAGGGAAGCGTTTCTGAGTCATGGTGCAACACTATTGCACTCTTACTTCAGAAGAAAGAAGACCAGTTGATTAATTTGCAATCAAATGTATACAAAATATTTCCCATAATTCTTACAATCAGCCAAGAGAATAGACAGGTTTTAAAAATGTATATTCGACTATATACCAACTGTTGACAATGAATCAACTTATCGAGAAAATGACAGGCTACAATAAACCTCCATGTTCAGCTTCTGTAGATTATGAAAAGGCATTCAAATCGACACAGCAAATGACACTATTAAACACACTATGCAAACATTGTACAAGCAAACACATTGTAAGGGTTTTTGAGAACATTTATGCGAATAGATTTGATGTAATTCGATTTTAAAAAAGATGCAGAGTAGATGAAGTTCGAGAAAGGAGTACGGCAAAGTAACACAATTTCGCCCAATCTGTTTACAGTTTGCCTGGAAGACGTTTTCGGATGATTTAGTTGGGAATGAAAAGATTTGAAGAATATTTAAGAATATTCCAAACACCTTTAATTGGCGGATAACATTGTTCTTATTTCAGAAACATCAGATTTGCAAAATATGCTGAGTGATCTCTGCAAGGAAAGTCTCAAAGTAGGTTTGAAGGTGAATATGAGTAAAACCAAACTAATGTTCAACACGAAAGTTCAAAGTAAAACAGTAATAATAGATGATGAGAGTCTTGAAAAAGCTAAAGAGTACATTTACTTAGGTCAGATGCTAAAACTAACTTAAGATCATGAGAATGTTAAAAACACGTTTCACAATTGGTTGAAGGACGTATGGTAAATATATGGACATCACGTGGGAATTTTCATCTATATGCCTAAATAAAAAATTACAGCCAGTGTATAATCCCATGAATAATGTACGAATGTGAGGCCTGGAAATTGATGAAGATGATGAAGTACGCAGAAAACGGAGATATCAGTATTGGGAATAACGCTGAAAGACAAGAAAACGGGAAGTTGGCTCAGAGAGTAGACTAGAGTGAAAGATATTGTGGAAATCTTAAAAGAGGAAATAGAATTCGGCAGGAAAGTTGACAGGAAAGAATAATGGACCATGAAGCAAGTGGGATACGAAGTAGATGATGCGAGACGGAAAGTGTGAAAGAGGGAAACCAGACAGAAGGTGGAGAGACGGGATAGAGAAGTTTGCAGGAGTGACGTGACCCCGCATGGCTACCGGTGACTGCCATTCACCCTGGAATAAGCTTTTCTTACCAGCATACCATAAAGACTCGTTCCTTCTCTTGGATCTATATATAATTCTTAATGTATAAAAAATATTCAGGTATATAACTTAATCTCGGGACTCACTCATAATTAAGGCTCTGTTGAGGAATATATTCTATGTCCAATGCTATCAATAAAGCTGGTACATTGTGACAAGTTGGTGAAGGTGGAAAAAGAAGTCACGGGTCTAGTTCCGAGTTCCTGAGTTTATTCCTGACCGGTTTCGCTCTATGCTTCAGAAGAACCATAGAGCGAAACCGGTCAGGAATAAACTCAGGAACTTGGAATTAGACCCGTGACTTCTTTTTCCACCTTCATCAACTATGAATAAAGGTATATATTCTAAATGCCGTCATCTCAGGCAAATCAAGGTACGTCCACTATATTTCTTGGCCAATCATTTTCGTCCTGCATCCTCAGCAGACGTCCTTCATCTAAGAGGTGTTGTTCATAAGTGATCTAGATAGATGAGAGGCGTTATTTGTTCCGCCGATAATATTAACTATGTGTCA
>NC_134814.1:15153419-15160919 GCF_046742065.1 Oratosquilla oratoria
CACGAAAAGCTGAGCAACCATAAGTCGAGTTAGGTTACAACAGGTCAGCTTAGGTTAGGTTAAGCTAGGTTATGATAAGCTATCCTAGATTAGGTTAAGCTAGGTTTAGTTATGTTTAGTTAGATTAAGTTAGGGTAGGGGGAGGGGGAGGGGAGCGGAAGGGGATGGGAAGGGGAGGGAAGGAGAGGGTATGTGTGTCATCTGATTCAACATCAAATCAGTTAATTGGCTGAAGGCAAACAATGTCATCCATTCCATGAATATGCAGCGACGTGAACATTCTGACTGATGGGTGTATCAAAAATAGGATAAAAATAAATAAATAAAACTAGAACTTTTTTTAAAAGGTTTGAGAGAACTGAGAAAGATGACGGGGCAAGGCGATTGTTCTTGTACATTTTTGGTTGTTATCAGATAATTATACTACATTAGGGCCAGCTCATCCAAACATTTGAAATCTTGTTTTCAATATGTCATGACTTCTGTTCCTAGAACATTACATCCTATATCACTTTTTTGTAATTATAATTAATCTACCCTAGGCGATAGATTCATCTATCCTATCACATTATAATTCATCTATCCTAGGCGTTGAATGTCCTCTTCTTTTTCTATCAAAGTCCAATGCAGGACCACCTGTGGCACGATACAGTCTCTGTGTTCCACGACTGTGGCTTGATGCGGTTTGGTACGGTTGTGTTGATGATGTGAAGTGAATATGAAGTGTCGTATGTGTTTAAATGTCCGCGGTGCCAATATTGGAACATATTGGCATACAGCACCTTTAATATCCAAAATTCCCGAGATGAGTTCGGGGAGCATGGAAGTACAATTTGAACAATTGCTAGCGCTTGCTGGGGAAGAAAGTCCGATTTCTTGTTTTCGAAGCGGGAACGCTATCCACTGCTACACGAGTGTTCTTCTCATCTTATTTTTTGGTTATGATTAATAAACGTAATCTCCTTATAATTATATCACCATGATTAAACAGTTCTTTTTATCCTGTTTTATTTCATTCCATTCTATATTACTTCTGTTTGTGTATTTAATTGTTCATCTCTTCATTCATTCATTTATTTATTTATACATTTATTCATTTATCTGTTTATTTGTTTGTTTGCTTGTTTTTTTATGAATTTATCAGTTTATTTTTTATTTGTCTATTTATTGATCCCTTTATTCATTCATCTATTCAACTATCTATTTATTTATCTATTTTTGGGGAAAGTTCTTGATGCATTCTTCACCTCCTTCATGTTAAATTTTTCAACAATATTTTTAGCAAGATGTAATATCCACTACTCTATGGGCATCTCAGGCTCAAGTCTATTAAGGAGTTCTTCAAAGTATGTCTCCATGTTCTGATTACTTTTGCCTCTATAATAAGAGTTTTCGCCATCTTCGTTCTTAAATGTGATTGTGAGAGGTCGAGAAGTCTCTTCGAGTTTCTTCATTCCTGGATGTCACTTCATATTGCCTTTACCGCCTCTCTTTTGTTCGGGTTTCTATAAATATTCTATTTCGTAGAAAGTGTAAAGGATGATCAATTTATACGTACTACAAACTGTTTAATACACGGTCATGTTTTTTTTAATTTGATATTATACGTGTTTTTAAGAAAAGACGAGGCATGATTTTTTACAAAAACTGTCAAACAGTGAAAAGTAGTCTGACGATATGACGTCACGTCGGTTTCCTGTAAGCTTAGCGTCTTTCGCGAATGAATGGCTGTTACTAGAAAACTTATATATTCTATGTTTACACATTTCATGTTCACCATTTGCAACGCTTTCATAAAGAAGAATAAGCTAAATTACAAAATGTTAACACAGAATCACTGAAAAGCTACACAAACGTCTATGAACCAATCAGCTATTTCTAGGAAAAGCTGATGAGCCCTGGTTTCTAGATAAAATCTACATAGATGGAATACATTTAATCTTTGCATCTAGAGATCTATGTACAGCTAGAAAAACTAGACTCTAGGAGATATCTGCAAGATCCATACTTGACGCTTTTCATCATTGCCCTTCCTAATCGTACATCACAATTAACCTACTCACAGTTATTAACTAATAATATTATTCCAGCTACCGCCTGGGAATTTTTTTCCATCTGTCTCCAAGTGATTTTATTCACCCGAAGGAAAAAAATAATTTTGAAACAGTGAAAGGACTAATCGCCATAAAAAGGAATTCATCATCATTGTCCTCATCACTTTCATCATCTTCAGCGTTGCAGTAATGAGCTCGGCGGCTGTTTCAACAAAACTGCGAAGGAATTGACGACGAGGAATTAATGAGAATAATCAAGGTGAAACAATTATACTGCTTGCCTTGCTATCATTAGGGGCCAAAAGGAGGACAACTAGGAAGACAAAGAGGAAGAGCACGAGGAGAGAGAGGACGAGTTTAGGAGGACGAAGAGGAGGAAGAGCAAAAAGAAGACAAAGAGGTTCAGAGGAGATGAAGGAGGTGGAAGACCAGGAAGAAGAGGACAAAAGAGGAGGAAGATGACGAGAATATAAAGGAAGGAGGAGAAGAGGGAGAGGAGGAAGAAGGTGAGTAGGAAGAGCAAAAAAGAAGACAAAGAGGTTCAGTAGGAGATGAAGGAGGTGGAAGACCAGGAAGAAGAGGACAAAAGAGGAGGAAGATGACGAGAATATAAAGGAAGGAGGAGAAGAGGAAGAGGAGGAAGAAGGTGAGTAGGAAGAGAACGAAGAAGGGGAGGACGGGAGAGACGAGGGCAAAGAGGAATAAATCGAGAAGGAAAAATACGAAGGGGAGAGGATAAAGAGTAAGAGGAAGAGGAAGAGGACGAGGAGAATGTTAATGAGGACAATGAGAGTAATGGTAAGGTGGTAGATGATGTGGAGGAGGTGAACGAGAAGGGACCAAGAAGAAGAGGACAAAGAAGAAGAGAACAAGGAGAAAGGAGACCAGGAGGAAGAGGAGGACATGGAGCAAGGAGGCGAGGAGGAAGAGGAAGAACAATACTAGGAAGAAGAGGATGACAAGGAAGAGGAGGAGAACGAACCAAGGAGAAGAGGACAAGGAAGAAGAGAACAAGGAGAAAAAAGACGAGGAGGAGGAGGAGGACATGGAGCAAGGAGGCGAGGAGGAGGAGGAAGAAAAATACTGGGAAGAAGAGGATGATAAGAAAGAGGAGGAGAAGGAACCAAGAAGAAGAGGACAAGGAAGAAGAGAACAAGGAGAAAGGAGACGAGGAGGAGGAGGAGGACATGGAGCAAGGAGGCGAGGAGGAAGAGGAAGAAAAATACTGGGAAGAAGAGGATGATAAGGAAGAGGAGGAGAAGGAACCAAGATGAAGGACAAGAAAAGAAGAGAACAAGGAGAAAGGAGACGAGGAGGAGGAGGAGGAGGACATGGAGCAAGGAGGCGAGGAGAAAGAGGAAGACAAATACTGGGAAGAAGAGGATGATAAGGAAGAGGAGGAGAAGGAACCAAGAAGAAGGACAAGGAAGAAGAGAACAAGGAGAAAGGAGACGAGGAGGAGGAGGAGGACATGGAGCAAGGAGGCGAGGAGGAAGAGGAAGAAAAATACTGGGAAGAAGAGGATGATAAGGAAGAGGAGGAGGAGGAGAAGGCAAAGGAGGAGGAGGTGGAGGGAGTTGAGATGGAGGCCAAGGAGATGAGGAACGAGTAGGAAGAGGAAGAGGAAGTGGAGGAAGAGATGGAGGACAAAGGAAAATGTGCACGCGGAGAAGTAAAGACAGAACAAGAAGGGAAATGGTAAGGAGGAAGAACACAAAGAAGAAAATAAGGAGGAGAAAGAGGGAAAACACGAGGAGGAAGATGACACAGAAGACGGGAATGAGGAGGACGAGTAGGAGGACAAGAGCAAAAACAACGAAGAGAATGAGGAGGAGGAAGAGGAAGAAGGTGACGAGGTCAGTACAATGACGAGGAGGAGGAAGCGGGTAAAAAAAGATGAGGACGATAAGGACAAGAAGGACGAGGAGGAGGAGGAGGAGGAGGAGGAGGAGGAGGAGGAGGAGGAGGAGGAGAAGAGAAAGTTGTAAGAGAAACAAAAGTAGTCAATATCAACCGGCGGGGGAAAAATTCAAAGAAATGAAACAGTAATTACGGCTGGAGGAGATTCTGACAGTGTTCGAAGGAAAACGAGGGAAATGAGGAAGAGGAGGAGGCGGAGGAGGAGGAGGAGGAGGAAAGCGATGAAGAGGAGTAGAAAGAGTAGGAGGAACAGGAGGAATTGGGGTGTAGGAATAGAAGGAGGAGGAGGAGGAGGAGGAGGAGGAGGAGTGGGAGAAGGAGGATTAGGTGGAGTAGGAGTAGGAGAGGAGGAGGAGAAGGACGAGGAGGAGAAGGAGGAGGAGGAGGAGGAGGAGGAGGAGGAGGAGGGGGAGGAGGAGGAGTAGGAGGAAGAGGAGGTGGTTGTAGTAATGGTGGTAGTGATGGTGGTTATGGTAGTGGTGGTGGCGGTTATGGTGGTCGGGATGGTGGTGGTAGTGGTGGAGGTGGTGGAGGTGGTGGCGGTGGTGGTGGTGATGGTTGTGGTGGTGGTGGTGGAGTAGGAAGAGGGGAAAGATGATAGACAGAGGAAGAAGTCGTGGAGGTGGTGATGGAGGACGACATTTGGGGAAAATAATGCTTGGAGTTGAGCTAAACAAGGAGGAGGAGGAAGAGGAAAGCGAGGAGGAAGAAAAGGAGGAAGCCGAGGAGGTAAAAGGAGGAGAAAGACGAGGAGGTGGAGGAGGAAGGGGAAGGAGAGGGAGGAGAACGATGAGAGATGAAGAGGGTGAGGTGGATGAGGGAGGCGAGAAAGTGAAGGAGAAAGGTAAAAAGATGAGGAAAAAGCAGAAGAGGATGAAGAGGAAGAGGAAGAAATCTCGAGGAACAAGCCAAGGACGTTGAGAAAGAAGAAGACAACAAGGTAGAACGGAAAGCCAAGGTGAAGAAAGAAAAGAAGAAAAAGAAGAAGAGGCTAAGAGGAAAAAAATACATAAATAGAGGAGACAGAAGGAGGCAGAGTTAAAGGAAGAACAAGATGAGGAGTCAGATGAGAATGAAGATGAAGAAGTAGATGAGGAAAAAATTCGAGGAGATTAAGGAGATTGAGGAGACAGAAGGCACAGAGATCAAGTAGAAAGAAGGCGAGGATGAAAAATATTAAGAGAAGGAAGTAGAGGAGGAAAAAAGAGGAAAAACTGGAAAACGCAAAGGAGGAAAGGAGAGAGGGAAAGAAATATGTGATGGAGAGCGGAAGGGAGAGGAAGAGGATAAGGGATGGGGGGAGAGGGAGAGAGAAAGAGTGAAAGAGTGAAGGAAAAAGAGAGGTAGGAAGGGAGGGAGAGAGAGAGAGAGAGAGAGAGAGAGAGAGAGAGAGAGAGAGAGAGAGAGAGAGAGAGAGAGAGAGAGAGAGAGAGAGGGAGGGAGGGAGGGAGAGAGAGAGGGAGAGAGACAGACAGAGAAAGAGGGAGAGAGAGAGAGGGAGAAGGACAGAAAGAGAGGGAGAGAGAGATAGAGATAAAGGAGTGAGAGAGAGACAGAGAGGGAGAGAGAGAGAGAGAGAGAGAGAGAGAGAGAGAGAGAGAGAGAGAGAGAGAATGGGGGAAGAGAGGAAGGAGAGATAGAGAGAGATAGAAAGGTAGAGAGGGAGGGAAGGGAAAATGGAGAAAGGGAGAAAGAAAATAACGAGGGAGAGAGGGTTAGGTACGGAAGGAGAGAAGGAGGGAAGATGGGAGGACGAGAGGGAGGAGGTAAGAGGTGGGGGAGGAGGGAGGGAAGGGGCGAAGGGAGGAGGTGGGAGTGCCGAGGAGAAAGTAAACACAATCGGGAGAAGGAACAACACGAAACGCCAAGTTCGGGTCCTCTAATCAACCTCCTCAACACGGCGACGCCGACCACGCCAAGTTCTCCACCGTGGCTAAGGGATCGGACACTCTTTGTCTAAACCTGACTGCCGTCAGACTATTCTATTCTATTCTATTCTATTCTATTCTATTCTTGGTGGCGAGGGAGTAATGTGAACTTCTTGAAGCAATTGAGAAATGTCAGACCTCCGTCTCATTTCTACCGTGACATTCTTAATGACACATATGAAGGCTGTATATGAAGGCTGTACTTACTTATGAAAAGTGTAATGAAATAAAAATTGGTTTATCACTTACACACACACACACACACACACACATATATATATATATATATATATATATATATATATATATATAGATATACAATTATATATACATATACGGGGTACATATACATATACATATGCATATACATACATATATCAAATAATTCCGACTGTCGTCCCCGGATTCGAACCGGGCTCGTGAAATCACGAAGCCATCGCCCTCCCGACTGAGCTATCGAGCCTATAAAATTCTCCACCCTGGAAGTTAATCTACTCCCGAGGAACTAAGTCGACTGCAAACTGCCATCCGTATTTATTTTTACAGAGAACTAGGTATTCTATTCACATACATATATGTATATATTATATATATATATATATATGTATATATATATATATATGTACATATATTTATATATGTATGTATATATATATGTATATATTATATATATACTGTATACTATAGAAGTTTACTCCTGCTATGCGGAGAGTTGCGTGGAACTTCGGTCCAAATAATCAATAGCTTACAATAATAAAAATCAAATATCAATAAATCAACAATATATGTAAAGAAAAAAATAACGATAGAAAGATAACCTACTTCATTCTGTGTCTAGTTCATCGACATGGGGATAAGGTGCTATGGAGATGAATAAAATCTCTTAGCAGCATCCAAAGTAAAAGTGAAAGAAACAGTCGGAAATGACGGGGTTAAGTGACATAGGCTGCGTTACAGTGGGGGTCGCCACGAACACAAATAATGTCTCCCAGTGAGAACAAGAATTGAATTAGATACAAGGAATTTTTGTGAAATCTACGGTTCCCGGAAGCCACATTTCAAAAGACGAAAATAACATGGTCTCTTCTGGCAGCTTCTTGGAGAATTTTCTGAGAATTTTCAAAGTTCCCAGTTATCCTCACCGTCAACGCCGATATCACTGTCACAATAACAGTGTCAATAAATGTGCTATCACCCACTCTTTCAGACGCCTTTGTTATCAATTTTATACACATACAGGTAAATAAAAAAACCATACGTAATCGCATCTACATATGTATATTTTTTTGAGAAAGTCAAATGCGATAATAGTATTATTGCCCTTGTACTGATGCATTTCTTCATCGCTAATATGCTTCTGTGGAAATGTTAGCTTGTTACGAAGAAGTCCAAAATACATTTTCAACTATCAATTTCTTTGACTTTTCCTTGAACTTGTACTGAAATTTTTGTCTCTAACAATGTGCTTTTATGAAGGCGTAAACATGTTGAGTAGGAGTACAAAAGCTATTGGAAATATTATTTACGTCTCCTAGACGTCTTTCAACTACCGATGGTCATCTCCATGGAGATAGAATGTTACCAATAATGGATACATT
>NC_134814.1:15165919-15198419 GCF_046742065.1 Oratosquilla oratoria
GAATCCTGCCACCAGCGAAGTTGAACCAAGGGCATGGTTCATTAAATTCCACGCTACAAAGCTCTCTGTGAGGGGCACCGTCCTAGCCTTCCGATAGGGGGGAGTTTGTGACGTTAAACCATATCATCATCATCATCATCAGTGAACAACATCGCTGAGCATGGAGTCGAGATGATGAGTGATTTTTGCAAATGTCATCACCATAGATCCCAAGCAGAGGGAATATCTCCTCCATGCTGTGGAATACAACAGATGGCGCTTTCAGAGCTTCAAGAAGCAAACACTTAACAAATGGCTGTGTAACATCATTTTGAATCATGATTATTCTGGTAGTTTCAGTTGATCGTTTGACTTGTTGCAAAATTACACTTTCCATTTTTTACATGTCAGATGTATGGAATTTTGCTGTTTTTTCTGTAAATGTTATGAATAACATGCCATTTTTGTAAAATGTTAATCAGACTGTGCACGTTCAAAAGAGCATCAATTCTTTTTTAATTTGGTAACTACTTTCTTACTGTATCTTGTTGTATGCAAAAACCGTGTCTCCAGGTTAGTAAAAAAGTCAAAATTTTCAACAATTTCTTATCTATTAAAAATCACGGAGTAAAATGATCAATTCTAACGGTTGATATATGTAGAGTAGATCCTGCTTATTCGTTTGGTACCTAATTTGTTGCTCTACCTTGGATAGCAAAAAAAAAAAAATATTCCAATAGACAGCAAAAGTCTTCAGCCTCCATGCGGCAATCCTTTCATAAATACTAGATAAAAATAGGTGTAATTTTTGTCTTTCTCATATCAAAAACCATGGAAATGAATACAGTAGTATATGAAAATATGAAAAAGTCTCTGTGTATGTGCGTATGTATGTGTGTGTGTGTGTGTGTGTGTGTGTGTGTGTGTGTGTGTGTGTGTGTGTGTGTGTGTGTGTGTGTGTGTGTGTGTGTGTGTGTGTGTGATTCACCATGGTCTTGGATCATGCGTTGGACTCATGATCGACAGCTATTTCCCTCCCGGAAGAGAGCTCAGAGCTCATATATGACCGATCTATGGGTAATGCTGTGACCTTACACGCACACACACACCCAACTCCCCGCTCACGAGAGTTGGAGTAACGACCCGCAGCGCAGCGATACTGAAATTATTTCAGCCCTGGGCGGGATTCGAACCCGGACCGCCGTAGTGGCAGCCAGGAACTCTACCACTGCGCCACAAGTTGTGTGTGTGTGTGTGTGTGTGTGTGTGTGTGTGTGTGTGTGTGTGTGTGTGTGTGTGTGTGTGTGTGTGTGTGTGTGTGTGTGAGATTCACCTTTGTCTTTGGATCAAGTGTTGGATTAGTGATCGACAGCTATTTCCCTCCCGGAAGAGAGCTCAGAGCTCATATATGACCGATCTATGGGTAATGCTGTGACCTTACACGCACACACACACACACACACACACACACACACACACACAACTCCCCGCCCACGAGAGTTGGAGTAACGACTCGCAGCGCAGCGATACTGAAATAATTTCAGCCCTGGGCAGGATTCGAACCTGGTACCGCCGGTACCGCCATACTGACAGTCTGGGACTCTACCAACCGCGCCACCGTGTGTGTGAGTGTCCTTGTGTTTCTGTTTATTGATGAAAAACCACGGGCCACTTAAAAACGGAGTTAAGAGTAGCAAAATACAACTATCCATCGTAATGAAAAAATCGTATTTAAATTTTCATCCTTCGAGGAAAAGTAACCTATCAGCACATTCGCCAGACCACTGCCAGTAGCGAAGGATGTATTAGTGCTCCGAATGCACTTGTGTCAATGACAGGCGATAAGGGTGAAATCAAACCCTTACATTATTCATATATGGTCTCTGAGTCCTGTCAACCCTAGCCTAATTATTCACAGATATTATTGAAGATCAGTATAATAATATCAACGATATAACAACAGAGGAACTAATAACAGCTAGCTGCCGGTGTTGGCTCTAGAAGAGGAACATCAGATAGAATCATCTCCCCGTTCGTACTGTTGTCTGTACTACATTATTCAGGGACTGTTTCTATGTCAGCTGATGAAAGTTATTGAGAGAAATTAAGGAGTCGCCTGGTGTCAGCTTTCAGTATGTTTAAAGGTGAAAGAGGTGACAAAGAAATGTCTTGGGCCCTATACAGATACTAGGTATCAAGAAAAATTATTTTTTGATAAATCAAAATTATGCTATGGATTGTATAATTTGGATGATTCTATTACATACTACTATATGCCTTGTATATATATATATATATATATATATATATATATATATATATATATATATATATATATATATATATATATATGTATATATATATATATATATATATATATATATATATATATATAATGTTCGAGAGTAGCTGGAATCCAGGAGCCATAGTTTAGTAGAAAGTAAACGCTGGACTCACCGTAGAAAAGAGTTTATTCCGACGTTTCGAACCCCGTCCAGGGTTCGTCTTCAGGGATATAGATAGGCATACAAAGGAAATCTTAAATATGGGCACGTGTGTTACCCTGGGAAAGGTCTCCCAGACGGCCGTTACACACATCGAAAATTGTACAAAATGCGGATTCCGTACAAAAATAACATAATGCAAATAGCAAAATGAATACTCTTAGTTAACACAGTAGTACTCTTGAACAAATAGATAACTTAATTACCCGGACTAAAGTGTTTGTTAGGTCCGGCAGCTTTAGTCTGGGTAATTAAGTTTAGTCATATATATATTATATATATATATATATATATATATATGCTGTGTGTGTGTGTGTGTGTGTGTATGTGTGTGTGTGTGTGTGTGTGTGTGTGTGTGTGTGTGTGTGTGTGTGTGTGTGTGTGTGTGTGTGTGTGTGTGTGTGTGTGTGTGTGTGTGTGTGTGTGTGTGTGTGATGTGTTCATTTTATCTAAAAACAATTTAACGCGAAAAGACGAATGATCCACAAATTTTGACCTATATAGACATTTTCAGAGAACGGAGTTATGGTAAATCATCGATATGATGACAAACAAAGAGAGAGAACAACTGTAAAGGAACATACTGACCTCACTCAAACGGAGCATATGTTATGACCTAAGAGGTCAAAAAAAGGCCTAGGATGACCCTAGGTGATCACATATGCTTTTATGGTTGGCTTGGCTGAGGTCAGTTTGTGACCGTTCATCATTTGTCCTCACTTGACTGTTCTTCCCGTATAAGGATATTGATTGCATATTTTAAGCATTGAATAATCTAGGGATTTCAGTGAGTTCCCTACGGATCATGTTACTCTGTACTTTTTCATTATTGTAGTCTAGTCTCCTTTCAAAAGAAAATCACTTTCAACTTGGTTCTGCACCTCAGTCCTGCTACTTTTCTTAACTAAGCATAGAAGCGATGGCTATTTCCGACAGAATACATGCCTGTCCTTTATTCATTACTGTCTCCATTCCTTCTATGCACCCTGAAGATGCCTATATGGTCTGGACATTTTTTTTTTTTTTTTTTTTCAGTGTTTGCAATAAGTGTTGATTTAGATGATATATTGTTCATACATGGCAGTAATATATTCTGTTTTATACAAGCAATGTTCCCCTGAGTCTCAACAACTGGAAACTCGCGGCCCCGTAGTGGTTGGCAACAGTCCCCGGACCTTCCCACTGATCTCTCCGTGGAAAGGAAGAAAAAAAAAAAAAAAAAAAAAAATTGGACCAATGTCCGCGTTGTATTAGTGTGTGACTGTTTCGGCGTCACCGGTTGAAAAAGGTAGGAGGGGAGCTGTCGCCGGTTGTGTCATCCTCTCAGGGCTGCACCTCTAAATGGAAGTAAGGGCGTTAACGAGGCCTGAGAATGGGCTGCAGGGAGATGACTCCCTCCGACGTCCTTCTCGCAGGATTCCTTCGTGTAGGTACCCGTCTTTGGTCTCTTCTGTTTTAATAATGATTACCTTATAAATACTTAATAATTACTTTAGTATTAATTACCTATATTTTAACAATACCTTATATAAATCCCAGCAATTCCTTTAACATTTTATTCAATCTAAAATTAACATAGGCAGATTTTATTCATAAGGTTTTACCCTCAACTCCTCAACTCCCCAACTCCTAACTCCTCCCTCCCCCAACTCTCGCGGACATAACTTTAATCATTGTGAAACACAACAACATCCAACGGCTAAACCAGGATTTCGGTCAACTAACAGTTTAACAAAACCACTCTGCACTCACGCAGACAAATTGTAAATATGAAAAAGGTGAATGCGAAAGTTCGAATTCAATACAACACAAAAGTTTATAAAATAAATCATGAAACACAATGAGAAGAGATTCCTTTCTATGAGCAATGAAACCATTTTGATTTCACTGCAAAAATATAAACAGATGCCTAAACAGAAAACAACTAAGAATTAAATAATAAAACATATGAATATAAAAATAAACAAACAAATCAATGGATTACACACACACACACACACACACACACACACACACACACACACACACATACACACGCACACACACACACACACATGTACATTTTACGTACAAAACTCAGGGAATTTAGCAACGTGTCATTTCTCGTTAATTATGAAAGCCGCTCTGTATTACGCACAACCTCTGCTTGGGTCATTACTAATTATAACGCTGAAACTCACCTGACCACAAAATCCAGCAAAGTTAAAAACTTGCTCATAATTTCGGAAGATTAAGAATGCAAAATACAACAGAATCATTCATTTGATTTCCCGGGCATGAATCTCTTTCACTACAATAACACACCTTCCACTTTTTATTCTAACTAACGTCAAATTCTTTTACTCAGCTGAGGGCCGGTGGGGAATTGTCGTGAAAGAGTGAAGAACTGGAGCGAACATCACTGAAGCACCAGAAGCGGCTACCATTTCCGAACTATTACCTAAAAGACAGAAGAGAGAGAGAGAGAGAGAGAGAGAGAGAGAGAGAGAGAGAGAGAGAGAGAGAGAGAGAGAGAGAGAGAGAGAGAGAGAGAGAGAGAGAGAGAGAGAGAGAGAGAGAGAGGGAGAGAGAGATGAATTTCTTTATTAATTTCTATGTGACATACAAAAACCATTACGTATGTCATTGGCAGTTGCCGACAATTCAGTCCAAAGAACCACCATACAAGAACGGACCCTTACCACCCTCACAATTAGGGTAGCCAGCTCAAACCACACAAACTCTAACCAAGAGTCATTCTCATTACCTTCTCTATCATGAGGTACATGAAGGGTCTCCTGAATCCCGCCACACTATTCAAGCCAGATGTAATGCAGCGAGGCATAGTACACCAACCATAGGTCCAGGCAACCGAGGCTGGTTTACCTCCACGGCTTTATCCCGCACCCATTCTTCCACACTCTTCAACATCAACGAAATAGATGCGGGGAACATTCCTCTGGGGCCATTAATATACATTTTAATCAAACGCCCATTAAGTTTTTAATAACCTACTTATATTCTAAAATATATAATTATCTATTTCCGTAGCTACCCTCATTCAGTGAAATGAAATAAGGGGAAGAGAATGGACGAGGACTAAGAAATAAGAAAGAGGAAAAAGGAGTAAATGATAAGGAAGAGAGAAAGAAATAATTGAGCCAGAAATGTAAGAAAAAGAAAAAATGAAGAAGGAAAAGAAAAAATATAATAACCTGGGCAGAACGGGGAAGCAATAAAGATGAAAAAAAAATAAACAAATGTCCGATTACGTGTGCACAATACTTGACCCCGGCTACATCTTAACGGTACGGAGTTGATGTAAAACCACCCCTCATTCCAACCGAAATGAAAATTAGAAAAGATAAAAAGAAAATCCCCAAAACTAACGTTTACTAACTTCGAGTGGTTCAGACCAGATATCTCCACCATTATACGCGAGTATACGCAAGTATACGCAAATATACGCCTCTGAGCGTATAGGAAGAGAGGATATTGAAGAAAATGGCAACATACCTAATGACGCCTTCTTCTAAAAACGAAAACTGTGTTCCACCGAGAGTGTATGTACATATATCTGATGCATGCGTATATTTACACAAGACGATCAGAATTTAGCGATGAATAAGAGGAGCATATAGCTCGTTGATGAGAGTAGGAGGAGGAGAGAGGAGGATAGGGAGCGGGGAGGGGGACGGGGAAACAGGTGGAGGTTGATAGGGATCAGAGGCAAGAGGGAGTAGAGAGGATAGGGAGTAGAAGAAGGAAATGAAAAGGGAGGAAGTAAGAGGGAAGGGGAGAGGAAGAGGAGCGTTGGGATGAACAGCCGAAGGAGTGGAAAGGGTGATAGGATGAGGAGAAGCGAGGTAAGGAGAGGAATACAAGAAGTAGGGAGAGGGGTAGAACAGGGGGGGAGGGAAGTAGGGGAAGAAAGAGAGGAGTGGATGGAGGAGGGAGAGGAGTGGATGGAGGAGAGAGAGGAGGAGGGGAGGTGTAGTGAAAGGAGAGATAGGGGTTGTGGAGGAGGGAGAGGGAGGAATAAAGAGAGGGAAAGGGAAAGGGAGAGAGGGAGTGGGTCAGCTTCTGGGAGAGAGGGAAAGGAAAAGAGAGAAAAGGAAAGGGGAGAAAAGGAGAGAGGGATTGGTAGAGAGGGAATGGAAGAGGAGGAATGAGAGAGTGAATCAGGAAGAAAGAGAAAAGAAAAGAGAGGGAAAAGGGAAAAGGGAGAGTATGAAAAAATTGGGCGAAAGAGAGAATATAAAGAGAAGAGAATAAAAGAGAGTGGATAAGGCAAAAGGAGATAGTGAAAAGGGGAAGGGAGAGAGGAAAGAATTAGGGGAAAGGAAGACGGAGACAAGAAAAGGGGAAGTAATGAGGGCAAAGGAAAATAGAGAAAGAAAGATAGAGGGAGAATGGGGAGGAGGGGAAGAAGGGGAAAGGAAGAAGGAGAGAGGAAGAAGGATTAAGGAAGAATGGGAAGGAAGTGTGGGAATAAAGAGTAGGAAGGAAATGGAGGAAGAGAGAAAGGAGAGTAGCAGGAGAAAGTAAGAAGAGAAAATAAGAGAGAAAGAGGAGAGGAACGTAAAAGGAAGAGAGAGAGTAAGAAGTGGAGGGAGGAGGGAGGAGGGGAGAAGAGAAGAGGAGGAGAGGAGGAGAAGGGGAAGGGGGGATGGGAGGAGAGTTTGAGAAAAAGAAGAATATATACAGGGTAATGAGACGAGAGGTGGAAGATTGAAGATTGAATATTGAAGAGAAGAAAGGGGAAAGGATCAGGAGAAGAGGATGAGGGGGGAGACAGGGTGAGGAGGGCAGTATGAGGAAGAGAGAGTAAAGGAGAGATGAAAGGGGGAGAGGATGAGAGGAGAGCATTAGTGGGAGAGAGGGAGAGAGGGTGAGAGAGAGGGAAAGGGAGAGGGAAAGGGAGAAAGATAGGGAAAGTGAGAAGGAGAGGGAAAGGGAGAGGAAGAGGGAGAGAGAGAGGAAGAAGGAGAGGGAGAAGGGAAGAGAATGAAGGAAGGAGGATGAAGGTGAGAGGGCGAAGGAGAGAGGGTGGAGGAGAGAGGGTGGAGGGAAGAGAGTGAGTGAGGGCCAAGGAGGAGGTTATGGGGAAAAGGAGGAAGGGACAGGGGAGGGAAGAGAAAAGAGGAGAAGAAGAGATGAGAGATAATAGGTAGGGAAAGGAAGAGAGTAGGGGAAGAGAGAAAGAGAGGAAAAAGAGAGAGATGAGGAAGGGAGAAAGAAGGAGCAGGAAGAGAAGGTGGGGGAAGAGAGGAGGGGGAGGAAAAGAAAACGGGAAGAAAGAGAGAATGGGAGGGAAGGTTAGTATGGGAGGAAGAGAGATGGAGAGAAGAACGTAGGCAGAGTAGAGGAGGAACAGTGATGAAAGAAAGGAAGGAATAGGGAGGAGGAGGAAAAGAGAAGGAAAATGGAAGAGGGAGGAGGAACAATGAATGAAGAGACAGAAGAAACGTGGAGAAGTGGAATCAGAAGAAAGAGCAAGAAAGAGCTCCAGAGAGAGAGAGAGAGAAGAGAGGGGGAGAGAAAGTTTAGAATGGTAAGAGGGGAGGGGGAAATGGAGTGAGCAGGCTGGGGGAGGGAGAGGGGGAGGGGGAGGGGGCTGAGTTTGAAGATGGGGAGAGGGTGAGGATGGAAGTTGAACTCAGGAGTGAAGAGGTACACTGATGTCGCGCTTAGTTCAGAGTCAATATTTAGCACAGGTTCATCCGCCGAAGTGAAGAGGTGATTAAGACTCGAGAGGGAACGGTTAAGCGGGGGAGGGAGGGGGGAGGGATTTGGGGTAGAAGGTGGGGGGGGAGAGGAGGGGATGGTGGGGGTAGGTGGAGATAGTGTGGCCAGGGCCATGAAAAAATGGGGAGAGGGGTTATGGGGGAAGAAGAAGAAAATGATAAGAATGGGAAGAATTAGTGGAGGCTTAAGACAGGGAGGAAATGTACATAAGCTTAGGGAGACTATACGAGTATAAGGAGACTGTTGAGTGGAAAAGCCACTAAGATATAGTACGAAAGAGAGTTGTCCGGAGGGCAGGAACAGGTTGTAAAGGAGTTAGGAGATTTTTTCTTTCTTTTTTTTTTTGGGGGGGGGAACAAAAGATGGGTACAGGAAGGAGTGTAAAGCACTCCGGGCCAGGGTGAAATGGTAAGGGGCCAGGGTGACATGGTAAGGGGCCAGGGTGAAACGGTAAGGGGCCAGGGTGAAACGGTAAGGGGCCAGGGTGAAACGGTATTGGGCCAGGGTGAAACGGTAAGGGGCCAGGGTGAAATGGTAAAGGGACTAGGATGAAATGGTAAGTGGGCAAGGTGAATCGGTAAGTGGGCAGGGTGAAACGGTAAGGGGCCAGGGTGACATGGTAAGGAGACAGGGTGAAACGGTAAGGGGACAGGGTGAAACGGTAAGGGGCCAGGGTGAAACGGTAAGGGGCCAGGGTGAAATGGTAACTGGGCAGGGTGAAATGGTAAGGGGCCAGGGTGACATGGTAAGGGGCCAGGGTGAAACGGTAAGGGACCAGGGTGAAACGGTAAGGGGACAGGGTGAAATGGTAAGCGGGTACGGTGAAACGGTAAGTCGGCAGGGTGAAATAGTAAAGGATTAGGGTGAAACGGTCAAGGGGTAGGGTGAAATAGCGAGGGGGGACAGGTTGAAATGGCTGGAGGATGAGGATGAAAGACAAATAAATCCCCTATTTTTTTTTTTTTTCCCTACAACCTGTTCAACCATCCAGATTACCCCCTTCATGACAAAATACAATATGACTATTTACTATTTCATTTTAAAAGTGTACAAATATAGTGATAAACATATAGTTACATAGTAAACTACGCCCAGCTACAACAGGGAAATTAACTCTCTCTCTCTCTCTCTCTCTCTCTCTCTCTCTCTCTCTCTCTCCCAGGCATGAGAAAATCCACCTAATATTTTCTTATTGCTAGTGGCTAGTGTAATTATTTCCCAATAGTAGCTTCAGATTTCCCCCATGGGGAAATTTCCCCCATTTTGGGAAATGATACCGTAGAGGGTCAACAGCTCTGTTATTTCAATGAAGTTAGTTTCTCTGTACAAAGAAAAAACTAACTTGCGTATGTTTTAGCCACAGCAGCGACAATATTTTACTAATAAAGGATAGAAAGATGACGTTTAACCCTGAACAGGGAACGTCCAAATTTATGATTTTGTATGGAAGTTGTACCACTTCTGGTGCGCCCATTTTACTTTATAACTTGGAGCACTTCTTCCCATAACACCTTTGGTTTTTATTGTTTCTAAAAGTGGTCGTGCCAGAAGTGGTACAACTTCCATGCAAAATCATAAATTTGGACGTTCCCTGTTCAGGGTTAAAGTGTAAAAAATTTAAGGGGTTTTAGGTAAAGGGGTCCCAGTGGGACTTTGGACCTCTAAAGAAATCTCCGATCCTAAGGACTCTGGCCAAAGCCACCGGGTTCGGACCGAAAGTCACAAAGGAAATAAATGTCTGAAAAGAATAAATGTCCGGATGTGGTTTGTTTGTTGGTTATTCAACTATACCTATGCATTTATTTATGTATTTTGTTTGTTGCATAAATTATTATGTTTTTTTTTATTGTTATTGTTCTATTATTATTATGATTTTTTCGCATCCGACCTAGATATGGACCGGGGGGTCTCCTGTCGGCGTGCTCTGCCTTTGTAATCCTTTGTGTATGATATGCTCCGCGTCTCTTGTTCAGCGACTGCAACTGGAACATATCATCTGTAACTAGGCCGAATCTGTGATGGTAATGTTCTAGTGTTGGGTAATAACCTGAACGTGAGGAGCCTAGTGTCATTCCTGTATGTCTTGGGAGTGTTTACCACTTCATTTGTTTGTCTTAAGAGGAGTGTTTGTTCTCTTGTCTATGTTTGTTTCCGCACGAAGGTATTGCTGAGTGCCAATGGAAAGTTATGAAGATAAGCGAGTAGTATACTGTGGGTATAGGTTTAATGTGAATTAAGCTTGCGTACTGTAATGCAATATGCTGTCCACCTCCATGTCTTCCTCTATGACCGGTCTATGGGAGGGTTTGTGTTCGTATGTGTAAATGACTTGCTGGGGTTGTTAAAGTACAGCCCGTGTTGCACCTGAGCTTTGTTTTGTACTGTGGGTTTTCTTGTACTCTTTACTGTAGAGAACCAGTAGAAGGAATAGGTTGATGGGGTTCTTCGGAACTGTTTGTATACTCTGGTACGTTTTTCTTTCCATTGTCTGAATCTTGTGCTTGCTACAAATTTAAGCACGTTCAATATCTTATTTGCTTTGCCTATAAAGTTTCTTGTGTGGTGATTGAAAGTCTATGTGCGAGTTAAATTTGAGATTATTTTTTCCATGGAAGAGGCTAATCGTAAGATAGATGAGTGCTTCTTGGATACGTGGTTGCCAAGACTGAGCAGTATTACTGAGAATTGAAGAAAAAAAAATCGTGTCTTATGTCAGCATTACTCCAGCGCTTTGAGGAATACTTGTGCATATTTGGCAGCCATCTTGTAGTTATGATGTTCTGTAATTGTTCTTATCTTAAATTGTAATGGGTACGTCGATATTTCAAACGGACCCTCAATCATCGAGTGATAAAAAGTGGACCAACATACCAAAAAATGGTTGTAGATCCAGTGGGCTACCATATACATTTCCTGCGAAAACTCATGTTTGTTACATATCCAATGCATAGGACTAGACCAGATTTTTATGCTTAATTTTTCAAGACGACTTATATGCCAGGCCGACTTGTACGCTGCAGTTAATGGCACGTCATATACGTCTGTGATTGGTCTTAGAGAGAGGGAAGTCACATGAGGAAAAAATGTACAACGTTGTGTGATTACTTGCACCCTTGCGGGACACAGACGTAAAGCTTTTTGGTCTTTGACAGATACTGGCTGAGCGGGTTAGGGCGTCGTTACTTGCGGCGAAGGTCGAGGTGAGGGCGGTTCGAATCCTGCCACCGGCGAAGTTGCACCAAGGGCATGGTTCCTTAAATTCCACGCTACAAAAGCTTTCTGTGAGGGGCACCGTCCTAGCCTCCCGATAAGGGGGGGGGAGTGTGCGACGTTAAACCTTATCATCATCATATCACAAATGCTGATCAACCCATTTGTCTTTGTTACGCATATATCTTTCTATTATCTTCATGTATCTGAGGTTATCTCAAAGGCACTGTCCATGTCTATTGCCACCATTACTGGACTAGTTAATAGTGTTCTCTTGGTTGAAACTATTTAATATTTGAGGTATACGAACAGTGGGCTGATGGGGTAGTTTTTTTTTTTTTTTTTTTTTTTTTTTTTTAATACAAGCCCACCGGCTGCGCCGGGGGCCTTGGCCTGCGGCGCTGCGCCTTAGGCGCGCCCTGGGCTACGCCCCTTTTTTGGAAAATAAAATATCAAAATCATATTGCTTTTTATTTCTTGAGTTCTTCTTCTTCTTCGAGTTCTTCTTCTTCGAGTTCTTCTTCTTCTTCTTCTTCTTCTTCTTCTTCTTCTTCTTCTTCTTCGAGTTCTTCGAGTTCTTCTTCGAGTTCTTCGAGTTCTTCGAGTTCTTTTTCGAGTTCTTCGAGTTCTTCTTCGAGTTCTTCTTCGAGTTCTTCGAGTTCTTCGAGTTCTTCTTCTTCGAGTTCTCCTTCTTCTTCGAGTTCTTCTTCTTCGAGTTCTTCTTCGAGTTCTTCTCTTTCGAGTTCTTCGAGTTCTTCTTTTTCGAGTTCTTCGAGTTCTTCTTTTTCGAGTTCTTCGAGTTCTTCTTTTTCGAGTTCTTCGAGTTCTTCTTCTTCGAGTTTTTCGATTTCTTCTTCGAGTTCTACTTCTTCTTCGAGTTCTTCGAGTTCTTCTTCTTCCTCTTCTTCGAGTTCTTCGAGTTCTTCTTCTTCGAGTTCTTCTTCTTCTTCTTCTTCTTCTTCTTCTTCTTCTTCGAGTTCTTCCTCTTCTTCTTCTTCGATTTCTTCGAGTTCTTCTTCTTCTTCGAGTTCTTCTTCTTCACCGTAGTTGGCGGTGTTACCGATTTACCACCAAACGCGAAGGGTCAGTTTATTTTTTACTTATATAGATGAGGATTGTAATTGAGTTCCCTTTCCATGATCATTCCTTCGATGAGTTCTGATGTGATGGAAGAGGAGCGAGATGGATATGATTGATGCCGGAGACTGTACATACACAGGAATCAAGAGCTCTTTTCCAAACTGTTGGTATCCTATTGCAATTTCAGGAATGGTTACAAGAGTTCTTCGAGTGGCAATACTATATTTAGTCCTGCATGGTTTTGGTTGATAGACTGATATTTTTCCTGAATTCTCTGGATGTAAGTTTTCGAAATCAAGGATGGCTTTCTATGTCTTTGCTGGTGAAAGTCGGGGTAGATTTTATTTTTTATTTTTTTTTTTGTTTGTCTTGTATTAAATTGAGACACAGAATGTTGATGACAAACGGAGTTAAAACGTCACTTTAAAAACGTAAGCGAAAACAAAATCTGATCTTAACAACTCAAGGAATCTGGTCTCTCATGTCCCAGTTAATGGTGAACAATAATCCCGGAATATTTCTGGTGGGTCGCAGTAGGCTTGGTTTTGTGGTCTAAGCTTATGGACCAGGACGATTCATTAAGCTTTCTAAGCCGTCGCATAAATTAAACAATTAAACCCGGCAATACTTGTTGTTGTCGTTGTTGTTGTTGTTGTTGTTCTTCTTCTTCTTCTTCTTCTTCTTCTTCTTCTTCTTCTTCTTCTTCTTCTTCTTCTTCTTCTTCTTCTTCTTCTTCTTCTTCTTCTTCTTGTTTTTCTTATTGTTTTTTGTTCTTGTTTTTCTTTTTTCTTTTACTTCTTCATCTTGTTCTTGTGCTCGTTGTTCTCGCTGTTCTCGGTGTTCCCGTTGTCGTTTCTGTTATTGTTGTTGTTTTTGTTCTTGCTGTTGCTCATGTTCTTGTTCTTGTTATTACTCTTGTTGTTATTGTTGTTGTTGAAAATTTTGTTACATTTACGGTTTCACGGATACAAGCGAAAATTACCACAAACATTTGGAATGCAAAACCTGAAAACCAATTAAAGGATCGAAAAAATGCGTTCACGTAAAAGGTGTATTAGTTTCAATCTACTTAAAGGTATTTCAGTAGTTGTATATGCAGTGTCTGCTCGAAAACTACTCTCAAGTACCACAATACTGCTCTATCTCTTTCTCTCTCTAGCTATCTATCTCTCTTTCTCTTACGTACACAGGATCACACAATAATATATATATATATATATATACATATATATATATATATATATATACATATATGCAAGTTTGACCACGAAGAAAAACTATTAGAGCAGAGCGCTTTCGTGTATTCACATCTTCAGTGCAAATAATATAATGTATTATTTGCACTGAAGATGTGAATACACGAAAGTGCTCTGCTTTAACATTTTTTCTTCGTGGTCAACCTTGCATTTTCAAGAGCACACGCTCCTAGCGTTTTTCCTGGATATACGTATACATATATACATATGTTTATATATACATATATATATATATATACATATATATATATATCTTTTTTAACCACAAATCACTCTTAATTCCATGCCATCGCAATCGAGACTGGGAGTCGCTCGAAGGAGGTATCCGTTGGAAATTGAAATGTGGACGAGCCGAGGATTCGAACCCAGTTAACCCGTAACGAAGTTACAGCGACATAAACCAATGTGCTATCAAGAGAGAGGGAGAAGGCACGGGGTAGCTATGATAGTGGGACCAAGACTGACACAGTATATTCAAGAGGTGAAATTGATCAACGAAAGACAAATGAAGTGTACAATACAAATAAAAGGAAGAAAGTACAATATATACTAAGTGTATGCATCACAACAGGGATGTCCGGAAGAAGAAAAATAAAATTTCCTAGATCTTTTAGAGGAAGAATATGAGATTCTAGATGGCGATGTAGGACTTTTGATTGGTGATTTTAATGCTAGAGTTGGAAAGGAAAGAGAAGGGATAGAAAATATAATAACAGGGACATTTGGAGAAGAGATAAGAAACTCAGGAGAAAAACTGATAAACTACTGCATGAGGAAAGGTTTGAAAATAATGAATGGCTTTTATCATCATAAAGAGGAACATAAATTCATTAGATATAGATGGAATAAAAAACAGGACAGTTTGATAAAAAATCAATTATCGATTACATAATATGTTCAGACAGAAGAATTTTTGCCAATATAAAGGTAATACCAGGAGGGAGTTTAGATTCAGACCACAGGTGACTAGTGGCTGATCTTAACCCATTCAACTCCGATGACAAGATGTTTTGTCATTTGGTCAAATAAAACAAAAAATCATAAAACACCAAAATGTTTGATCAAACACCAGAAAAATATGACGTCAGTCCTCGCTTCGCTCGCGACGTCATATTTTTCTGGTGTTTGATAAAACATTTTGGTGTTTTATGATTTTTTGTTTTATTTGACCAAATGACAAGACATCTTGTCATCGGAGTTGAATGGGTTAAGGTCGGTAAGGTAAAACCACGGCAATGCAGAAAAAGAAAAGTAATCAAAACAAAAAGTTTGCAAGAGGAAGATAAAAAGAATGTTTATAAAACTAAACTTACACAAAAATTGGAGAAGCAAAATGCTGAGGAAAAAGAAAGATGGGACATTTTGAAAGAAACAATCAGTGAGGTAGCAGAAGAAACTTTAGGGGTAGAATGGATTGGTGGAAATAGAAAAAGACACACACCTTGGTGGAATGAGGAGGTCAAACAGGCATTAAAAAACAAAACTTTAAAGTTAAGAAAGTGGCTAAGAAGACGAACACTTGAAAGCCGAGCAGAATATGTACTGGCAAGGAAAGAAACAAATATTGCAAAAGATCGAGCAGAGACCGAGATATGGAAAGATTTGGGAGAGAGATTGACAGAGGATTTGCAGAAAGGAAAAAAGTTATTATATGGTATAGCAAAGTCATATAGGAAAGCAAGGCTAAACAATGTGACATTAAAGACCTAGAGGGGAATGTTCTTACGTATCAGGATGAGATAGACAACAGATGGACAGAATACTTCCAAGAGCACCTAAATGCAGGAAATGAGGAACAATGGCAAGAGATAGAGAAGAACATGATGAAATCACAGAAAAAGAATTTGAAAACACCAAGAATAGATGAAATATCAATAGAGCTAATAAAGGAAGAAGGAAGTGTAGTAAAGCAAAATATATTGGAACTCATAAATAAGATTTATAGAGGAGGAACAATACAAGAGGAGTGGGGTAAAATCTTAATAGTCCCAATTTTCAAAAGCAAAGGTGATGCTGGAAGTTGTAACAATTACAGAGGGATTTCCCTCATACCACACATCACAAAACTATATAAGAGAATAACTGAGAGAAGAGTAAAAGACTTAGTAGAACCAGTTTTAGAAGAGGAGCCCCATGGTTATAGAAGTAATAGATCAATTATGGACTTAACCTTTTGATTAAGGATGGTGACAGAGAAGGCATGGGAGTATATATATACAGAAGGCTTTTGATCCAATACCTCGTGAAAACGTATGGAGATGTATGGAGGAGAGGTATGGTGTCACAGGTCATCTAAAGAAAGCTATAGAAAGTTTGTATTACCCCTGTGTATGTAGCGTTAGAACATCAAAGGGTCAGAAAAGTAGTTCAATATGGAAATAGGAGTTAAACAAGGAAGTGTGTTCCCCCATGCTCTTTATAGCATATTTGGAAACTGTGATAGAAGATTCTAAAGGTAGAGAGGAAAAATACAAGAACAAAATAATGGCTTATGCAGATAATATAGTTGAATGGAGCACAGATAGGGAAGAGATCAAAGAAGACATAAAAAGGTGGACAGACATGAAAATGAATGTAGAAAAGACAAAAATACTGACCGTTAGCAGAAGAGAAAACATGAATTCAGCATCTTCAAATATCTTGGAGGTGTAGTCATTAAGGAGGGTGGAAATAAGAGGGATATTTCAGAAGGAATAAATAAGTTTAGTGCAAATGCTGGAGCTCTCTGGCCAATAATAAAGGGAAAAAATGTACCTTTAGAAGTGAAAGGGATTATTTTCAATACTGTCTTGACACCTACCCTAACATATGGTTCAGAAAGTCGGGTAATGACAAAAGTAGACATGAGCAGGATTCAGGAAACGGAAACGAGACCTATGAGGGCCATAGTTGGAAAGACGAGGAGAGATAAACTAAAAAACGAAGATATAAGAAAAAGCATTGGCGTCTGTTCCATGTTATGCAAAATAGATGCTGCCCAGTTAAGATGGTTAGAACATTTAGAAAGAATGGAGAAAAAAAGAATTGCAAAGGGATGCCAAAGAAGGCCAAAAGGAAGAACGAGAAAGAGATGGAAAGAAAATGTTGAATAAGCCCTCAGCAGACATGACTTGCCCAACAATGGAGGAACATGCTGGGACCACTGACAGGCATAACGCCTACTACTGGGAGCTGAAGTAAGAAATAAGTGTTGCAGCATATTCTAGTTTAGGTCTTATCAGTATAACCATTATTTTTTAACCATCTCCTCATCTATGTAGTCGAAAGCCACTTTCGTTGATCTTAATAAGTTAAAAGTCTCTACAAATAATTTATTTACATATTTATCAGGTGTCAAGTCACTTGAGATGGATACTCCCAGGTCCCTTTCTGAATCGATTTTTTTTTCTTTTTTTTTTTACTTCTTTGTTTCCAATTCTATATTGACCTGATACTCTATTTTTGCTTTTTACAAATTTCATTTTGCTACATTTCTTAATGTTTAAGTTCATCTCGCATTTATGACTTCATTCCCATATTTTGTCGAGGTCTTCTTGTAGCGATATGCAATCTTCTTCTGTTCTTACTCTCTTGAGTAATTTGGCATCGTCAGCAAAGTTCATATAACAGTTACTCCCTCATTCATATCATTTATATATATGGCGAACATTAAAGGAGCCATTACGGAGCCTTGTGGGACGCTAGATTTCACATCTTCCCAGTTCGAATTTTTGTCTCCAAGTACCACTCATTTTTCTCCCAATTAAGAAATCCATTCCAGTAGCTTACCTTGTATTCCTCCTATTATTTTAATTTTTCTCATTAATTTATTATGTGGTACTTTGTCGAATGCCTTCTGCAAATCCAAGACAGCGCAGTCTGCCCAACCATCTCTTTCTTGTATTACCTCAATTAATCTCGGGTAAAAGCAAATTAGGTTTGTGATACACAATCTTTCATTTCTAAAGCCAAATTGTTTAAGGTTTACTATTTTATTTTCTTCTAACTGTTTGTTCCATTTGTTTCTGACGATTTTTTCAAATATTTTTGGTACTGTGCGTGTAAGGGATACCGGCCTGAAGTTTGTAGGACCTTCCCTATTTCCTCCTTTATATATTGGTACTGTTTGCGTCTTTCCAATCTTGCGGTAACTTTTCTTCTTTGAGTGAGAAGTCTATCTTGTATATAATTTGTCTGTCAGTTCATCTATTCACTCTTTCAGTATCCAATTTGCAATTCCATCTGACCCTTGCGATTATCTGACATCTAGGTGTTTTATTTGGTATCTTATTCCTTTTATTTTAGGTGATCTTTCTTGTTGTCCATCTACCCAAAATTGTGAGCTCTCAATTGTAAAAACAGACCTGAAATATCTGATCATAACTTCTGCCATTTTTGTGTCATCTATATATTCTTTATCTCCCTCACGCAATTTCACTATTTCATGTTTATCCTTTAGTTTTTCATTTATATATCTGTAAAAGAGTTTAGGATTTGTCTATAATATCTTTTTCATAATTTCTTTTTTCTTTCCTGCGTATATTCACATATTCGTTCCTAAGTTTTTTATATGTTTACCATTTGGATGTTTTTTGTCTTTTTTCCATTTTTTCCAGGCTTTGTCTCTTCTGTCTCTAGCCTTACTACACCTTTTGTTATGCCAACACTTTATATAAATCTCTTTTTGTTTCTTTTTTGGTACATATTTGTTTCCTTCCTTATATTTTTCTTTGAATATGTTCCATTTGTCATCCACCTTTGTTTCCTCATTTGAGAATTTATCCCAGTTTGTGCTTTGGAAAAATGTTCTTTGTTTTACAAAATTCGTTTTGTTGTATATTAATCTTCCTTCTCCATGTTTATCTTTCTTGCCTACATTGTTCTGTTCTTTTAATTCAAACTCTATTAGGATATAGTCACTCTTTCCAACTGATGTTTTATACTCCAATTTGTTCACAATATCTGGTTCAGAAGTTAATATTAGTCTAGTTTCGACGGTTCTTCATTGTTCCTATATCTAGTATTTTCCTTGACCTATTGTGTTAGGGTGTATTTGATGGTCATATCTAGTAGAATGTTGCTCCAATGTTCCTCTCCCCCTTTTATTATCATTTCTTCCCAGATTATATCCTTTACATTAAAATCACCCATGATTACTATGTTTCCACCCTCTTTCAGTAACTCGTTTAGCACATTCATGGTGTTTTCCAGTGATTTAGAATGTTCGCTATCCGACCAAGCTTGTGTTTTTGGTGGTACATATACTGCTACAAATTTTCTGCTTTTCATCTTTTTGTTTACAATTTTGATCATAATTAATTCTACATTGCCTTGGCCTTCATTTATCTTTGTCCCATTTAGACCCTTTTTGGTCAATATCATGACACCTCCTCCCTGCTTGTCTGTTCTATTTTTCACCCAGTGGTTGAATAGATTTTGTCCTACTATACTTGTTGATAGAGGTCCTTTCAGTTTTGTCTCTACAACTCCCATGATGTCAGGTTTTTCTATTTCTAGATAGTCATTTAGTTCATTGATTCCAGAGATCGTGCCATCGATATTTGTACATGCCACTTTTAGTTTCATATTATATTTTTTTTTTTCTAAGTTTCCTTTTTTTTGTGTGTGTGTACAATTTTTTCAGTCTAAAGTCAGGCACTCTCTCTCTCTCTCTCTCTCTCTCAAAAAAAAAAAAAAAAAAAAAAAAAAAAAAAAAAATCTTCTGTTCTTTTCTCATTTCTATCACTGGCTTCAATTCTGAGAGCCTTGTCTTTCTCTTTTTCCTCATCACCCATTTCCTTTTTTATCCATATATGTTTCAATTTCTCGCTGTTTGCCAATTTAACCGCTTTCGACAATACCCCCTCAGCTATTATTTGAGTTCTTAGTTTTATTTTCAGAGGTCTATGTTGTTTTTCTTTTGAATATTTGCCTATCTTGCGGATTTCATCGATTTCTTTATCAAAATTTTGCCCTTCAACCTGTATTTCTTTCAAAATTTCCTTAACTATTTCCCTCTTTTCTTTCTGATATTATACATATCATGTTTTTCCTGGATATCATGGACCACAATGCACTTACCTTTGTAAACTGTATCTCTCACCCAATTTTCCTTTTCTTTAATTACTTTCATAACTGTTTCTTTTGTATTTTCCTCCGTCTGCTTTTGTAATATTTCTCAAATGAATATTTTTTTCCCTGTTATTGTTTCCATTGATTTTTTATTTCAATGAGGTCTGTTTCTTTGATTGACTCTTCCACCTTTCCAATCACTACTTGTAATTGCTCTTTGACCTTTTTCAGTTCTTCATTTTTATTTTTGTCCTCATTCTTCATTCTTTCGTTTTCTCTTTTGAGGATTTCAATTTCGCTCTTTAGGTCACTTAATTCTTTAATCGTTTGCTCATTACTCTTACGCAAAGTAATCAATTCCCTAAGTACAGCTCGGTAATCCAATTTTAAATCTATGATTTCTTCCATTAAGTCATTTACTTCGCGATTTCTTAATGCATTACTATATCTAATTTCTCTATCTATATCTAAGCTTTTACCTATTTCACCTGGGTTTCTTTGAAACCCTGAAAAACTGTTATTTTCCCACCTTTGGTTTTTCCTTGGAGTATCTATCAAACAATGTCTTTTGGGGATGACACCTCTCGGACTTTCCACTATGCTTACATCCAGTCCTCTTTTCGTTGGTTCATTATTTATTCTTTCTTCTTTTTCTTTCTCCATTTTGCCAAAACTATACTTTTTTTAAGAACTGGATTTCTTTTACCGGTCACTCGAGAACCACAATCTACCCATCCCGTACAATAACAACTGGTTTTCTTCGTGTTCGGCGATGAAACCACTAGATAAGCGCGCTCAATCGCTGCACTTCCTTTCGCTTTGGTGTCCACAATGTGTGTGTGTGTGTGTGTGTGTGTGTGTGTGTGTGTGTGTGTGTGTGTGTGTGTGTGTGTGTGTGTGTGTGTGTGTGTGTGTGTGTGTGTGTGTGTGTGTGTGTGTGTGTGTGTGTGTGTGTGTGTGTGTGTGTGTGTGTGTGTGTGTGTGTGTGTGGTACACATTACAAGGAGCGGCAATGATACAGAAATAATCAATGATAAATGAAATAAAACTCCGCAAAGGGCCGCTTCGGGAAAGAGAGAGAGAGAGAGAGAGAGAGAGAGAGAGAGAGAGAGAGAGAGAGAGAGAGAGCAAAGTACCAATTTAAAGTCGACGCTGCAGCCGCCACCCGGAGTACCAGTGATTAATTGCCTTAATTTCTGTCTTGACTGAAAAAAAAAAAAAATCAGGTAGACACGCGTAATTCCACTTTAAAATGTAGCTCCTTAAGAACTCCGTACCACAAACTGCACCTGCACACACACATGCACACACACACACAAATACATACACGTACATACACACACATAAACACACGCATTACCATACATATACATACATACATGCTTATATAAGATTTTATGACATAAGAATACACGGGTGGAGGCTTCTGGGTATAAGTATGTGTACTTGTATGTATGCATGTATGTATGTATGTATGTATGTATGTATGTATGTATGTATGTATGTATGTATGTATGTATGTATGTATGTATGTATGTATGTATGTATGTATGTATGTATGTATGTATCTATATATGCACGAACGTACCCCTATTTTACAAATGGAAATTATATATACTGTATACTTTTTTAGGAGAAAACAAATTGTTTCGTTCCCTGCCGTGTTAGCGACAATAACGGCAGCGATACTGATCAAGCACGATATGTACTCACGAATCGACGGCGATACTCCCATTTTATTCTGTAACAAATAAAAACAAGATTATCACCTGATATAATCGTACCTCAGCGGACAAGCGTTCAACACACATCACCCTAAATCCCTCTAGCTACACCAACGGCCGTTCTTTGCTCAACCAGTGACTGTAGTGTAAGACTCAGTATAGGCCAGTTATCAGCATAACTCGTGAACGTCAACTCCGTCTATATGGGTATATGGCACGTCTCGCTGATCTTGATCCTACTCACAAGGTCGCCACTTCAAGAGACAACGCTCGATTCGACGGAGGAGAAAAATGGGACGCCCAAAGAACTCATGGGTGGGACTTAACCTGTTTGGAGTGGAAAGGGAGGGCGTCTGCATGGAAGCTTGCTCGGAAAAACCGTGCGCCACCAATTCATAGTGAACCTCTTAATCGGTAGTGTAGCAGAATGGTAATGAGCGGACTTACGATCAGATGGACCTGCGATCGAGGCTCGCCATGGCCGGGCTTGATTAACTGAATTACATTGCTGTTACTTGTGATTTAATCAAATATATGTATGCATGTATATATATATATATATATATATATATATGTATATATAAGTATATATATATATATATATATATATATGTACATATATGTATGTATGTATATATATATATATTATACATATATAATACATACATACATGTATATATGTATATATATATATATACATATATAATATATATAAATATATATATATATATATATATATATATATATATATATATATATATATATATATATACAAACATGTACACTCATATGTTTCTCCAGAGTAACCACACGTCCAACACTCAAAGAATCAGGCAACACTACACGAATTCTTGATCAACATTGACTCTGCCGAGCAGAAGCTTGTGTCGCAATTTCAGCAAACATTAAGTCAAGAGCGATCAAGTGCGTCTACTTAGAACGTAAATTCGAAATGATAAGAACGTATTATATGAATATATGTACGGATATATATGTATACATATTACGTATATATATGTATATATATATATATATATATATATATATATATATATGTGCGTGTGTGTGTGTGTATATATATTTATATATATATGTATATATATAAGTATATTTAGATATTTGTATATACATACATATATATATATATGTATATATATACATATATATATATATATATATATATATATATATATATATATACAGGGTCCAGACGCAGCGGGTTCGAATCCTCTGCGCGACTGTCAGTGAGATTGTCTGATTGATGTCGCTGTTTACTAGCGAATTTCTTATATATATATATATATATATATATATATATAAATATATATACATACATACATATAGATATTAATATTAAATAAACATATACAGTATATATATATATATATATATATATGTGTGTGTGTGTGTGTGTGTGTGTGTGTGTGTGTGTGTGTGTGTGTGTGTGTGTGTGTGTGTGTGTGTGTGTGTGTGTGTGTGTGTGTGTGTGTGTGTGTGTGCGTAATTGCACAACGTCCACTCAGCCATTTACAACATGTTTGATGTTTGGGGAGACATGAAGCATTCCACACTTACCAACGCATGGAAGAACCTCATAAAGGGCGAGACATCCATGATCGGATAGAAGAAAGTGAAGCTGCAGAGGGCTATGAAATATTGTCCGACGAAGAGATAGCGGGAGTAGTGACGGGTGAGCAGAGCGGGGAGGGCAGTAGTGAGGACATGTTGAGGAGGCACCCAACGTTAAGATGTCTGTGATCCGGGCCTGTGCAGATACGCTACTTAAGTTTGTACTAGACAGCAGTAACCCCGATATCCAGGAGCATTACGACCAACTCCGCCTTCTTCGTGCAAAACTTATTGTGATGCAGCACCAGACTGGCCGCCAGTTAAGATTGATGATTTTTTAAACCACGGACACAGTTGAGCGTGATGTGAGCCCCCCGTCTGTCACCCCCGATTCTTCTGAATCAGCCCCTAGTGATGCGAGCCAGTCTGCCTACGGTGATTCATCTACTGTCCAACACGACTCCAGTGGTGCTACACACTCACCGATGGATGTCGTGTTTGACCTCGAGTAGTTTTAGCTATTCGGGGCCTCACTATACGTTCACAGCATAGACCTACACCCTATCTACACTACCGTAAGTATACACTCCAAAACACAATTATAGTATAATATGTTGTTATTATCTTATCTTATACCTTTATTATCTTAAACCATGTTTTTGTATGATACTTATGTTGGTGCAGTTGGCTAGTATTGAGTGTTGAACAGTGTGGTAAAAGTCCGGGGATGGGTAATGAAAAATATGAATTGCCGGACCGAGCATGGTTAAGGTCCGGGAATGGACATCCAAAAACTGGAGAAAGCAGACTTCCCTATTCTCTGTAGTAATATTCAGTCATGGCACTTCCAGAGAACGTTACTTAGGGTAGGTTACTTTTTTCTGTAGTTTCACCCATGACGAAAACATCGTCAATAAGACAGCAATAGATATGTGGTTCGGGTGATTCATGAAGACTTCGTTCTCGATAGTGCCCATAAAAGGTTGGTAAGGAATACCCCACTGGTGGGCCCATCACCACTCCATCAATTAACTGACACTTGCTACCTTCAAGGCATCGAAAACTGGCCTCTTAAGTGTAGCACCTAAGTGCCTTTAATGTCTCTTCGGGTATGTCACATTCGGGTCTTTTATCGTAAAAGATTCTTTTCAGACAAAGCCAACAATTCTGTTCACTGGAACATTTGTAAATAGAGATTCAACGTCCAGTGATGCAATAGTTCCACTGAGATTTATGATTACTATGAATATCCAAGAAACCCGAGGCTGATTTAATACTAAAGGTTTCTGGGTCATAAGGGGTCAGGAGAGTTACGGCCTTCTTCGCAATCTGCTAAGTAGGAATCGGAATCTACGATATGAATGGGCCCAATGGATTGCTTGGATTGTGGGTATGGAAGGTGGAGGTGGGTGAAGGAAGCATAAGTCTCTCTCTCTCTCTCTCTCTCTCTCTCTCTCTCTCTCTCTCTCTCTCTCTCTCCCTTTCTCTCTCTCTCTCTCTATCTCTCTCTCTCTCTCCCTTTCTCTCTCTCCCTTTCTCTCTCTCTCTCTCTCTTTCTCTCTCTGACCCACATTCATACACACACACACACTCGACGGCCCAGTGGTAGCGATCGAGGCCGCCACTACAGCGGTCCGGGTTCGAATCCCGCCCAGGGCTGAAATAATTTCAGTATCGCTGCGCTGCGATTCGTTACTCCAGCTCTCGTGGGCGGGGAATTGGGTGTGTGTGTGCGTGTGAGGTCACAGTATTACCCATAGATCGGTCATATATGAGTTCTGAGCTCTCTTCTGGGAGGGAAATAGCTGTCGATCACGAGTCCAACACGTGATCCACGACCATGGTGAATCACACACACACCACACCGGCTCGACGGTGCAGTAATACTACTCTCGATCGTTAATTCAGCGATCCGAGTTTGAGTCCCATTCAGGGATTAAAACTTCAGCACAGCTGCACTGTGAGCCGGCATTCTAACTCTGGTGGGCAAACACTTAGTGTGCGTGTGTGTAAACTCACAGGAATACCCACAGATCTTATCCGAGAAGGTAATAGCTATCGATCATGAGACCAGCACCTAATCCAAGACAGTGGTGAATCACACATACATACACATGCATGCGCACACACACACGGGCGCACGCATACACGCGTACGTGCGTGTATATATATGTGTGTGCATATATCAGATAATACTCTGGTCCAGCTGTTCTCAAACTTGTCCCCCCAGTTCTCATGGCCTCCATGATAACACTTTCCTTAATGAGAGTTTTCAATTGTTTTCGACAACCTGGCAAATTATCGACTCCGTTTCCAATCTACTGAAAAACACATCTCTTGTTGAAAAGCGTTAAAACTAATCTAAAAATCAAAGTGGGAGGAAAAAAAATTAATTGTAAAAGTACACGACGAATGTTTACGAAATGAGAGCAACTGGCGTAATCCGTGCAGGCCAACCGTCCACACTAACGCGGCAGAGACTGCGGCAGATAAATGGTTTAACTTGAGCTGGACGGGATAGGAGTACAACTCACCACGGACAACACACACACGCGCACACACACACACACACACACACACACACACACACACACACACACACACACACTTGGGTTTGTCTCCTTTCACGTGTAACCCCTGTTCACCTAGCAGTGAGTAGGTACGGGAAGTTAGTCAAGGAGGTGTGACCTTGCTGCCCCGGTGTGTGGTGTGTGAGTGGTCTCAGACCTACCCAGAGATCGGCAAATAATGAGCTCTGAGCTCACTGCGTAGGGTGGTGTCTGGCTGTCTCGACAGAGACTGCAGCAGATCCGAGGTGAATACACACACACACACACAAGGGTGACCGTGACTACGCTCTGAAGACACATACTCACATTGACGGGTCCCCCAATAGATGGTGGGTGAGGAGCCTATTCCAGAAGACGTGTAGTATAGTGGCCCAAGCCGTCACCTTTGCCCTATGTGCTTGACTGATGGGTTAGGTAACAATTACAACTGGGAATCGGAGACAAATGCGAGATTCGAACCCACAACTTATCAAGTGCGAGACAACCACGTTATCGATTATGCCACCAGCGCACTGTAGGTGGTCCGCAATATCTATAGACCAAAAATGGTTAAAAGAAAATAGTAACAAGAGAAAGATAATAGTCACCACATGGTAAAACGTAATCATAACAAACACAAACTAAAAACATCTATTTGGAGGTGAGTGAAATACTCTGCCGGCAGCCAGAATAAAAAGAAAAGAGTCAGCCGGTACGCAAGGGGAAAACGCCCTCATGTAAGATTATTAATCGCGCGCATGCGTGCGTGCTTGCATGCGTGTGCGTGTATGTGCGTGCGTCTGTGTACAGTAAATGTGTGTGTGGGAGAGAGAGAGAGAGAGAGAGAGCGTGTGTGTGTGTGTGTGTGTGTGTGTGTGTGTGTGTGTGTGTGTGTGTGTGTGTGTGTGTGTGTGTGTGTAAGTGCGCGTGCGTGTGTGTGTCTCTGTGAGGGAAGGGGAGAGAAAGGAACGGGTGGAGTTATCGAGTGCCACCTCACCCACCCCACAAAAGAAACTACCGAACTCATCACCACGAGGGAGTGTAAGCAGGGTAATAATAAAACATCACCGTGCCAATACTAATAACCCTCGTAATGACAGCGCCACAATCGCTAACACTCTTAATGGGCTGGATGAGAGGAATGTATTTTTTCTTTCTTCACAATGTAAGTTCACACTGAACGCAAATTGCATCCTCTATGCAATAAGTTCTCTGGGAAAAAAAGTGTGAGACAGAGAAGGAAAAATACGCGTGATATATCTCCCGTGTGTATCTACTTAGAGAATTTGCATTACTCTTCTTATATTAAACGTGCAACGGAAAGCTAAAAGGCCCTCCCCAGGACTATAGTATTTATCACCAGCGTCGTTCAACACTGCACACACACACACATTCACAAGTACACAAGCACGCGCTTCTGTTTCTGACTGCCTCTCTTTCTATGCCTCACTACCTCTCTCTCTCTCTCTCTCTCTCTCTCTCTCTCTCTCTCTCTCTCTCTCTCTCTCTCTCTCTATCTATCTATCTATCTATCTATCTATGTATCTATCTCGGTGTCTGTCTGCCTCTGTCGCCCTCTCTCTCTCTTTCTATTTATCTCTATCTCTCTGTCTTTCTCTGTTTCTCTCTCTCTCTCTTTCTCTCCCCACTCTCTCCTCTCTCACTCTCTCTCTCTCCCCTCCCTCCCTCGCTCTCTCTTCCCCTTTCTCTTTCTCTGTCTATGTCTCTGTCTCAATTCCCGTCTTTTTCTGTCTCTCTGCCTCCACATACGCACGCACATTCATATACTTGCACGCAACACACACGAATGTAAGTAAGCATTTACGCTTACATGTATTACATTCACTCACAACCAAAAAAGTCGTTCCCATAAAACTTCTGTGCCAAGACGCGCCTGCACATGCGCATGAGCTAACACAGTCAAACATCAACACACAAGCACCCATTCCACCTCATGCATCATAACATCATCCATATACAACCATTCTCCATTCACCCCTGTCTTCTGTCCTCTCCCGTCCTTCCTCAACAGACATTCCCCTCTTCTCCAAAGCCCCTTTCACCCCATCCATCCATCTCATCCTAGGTCGCCCCCTCATGTTCACTTCCTCCACATCTGCCTTCCATACCTCTTTTACTAGTCTTTCTTCACTCATTCTTTCCATGTGTCCAAACCATCCCAATACTCTTTCATCCACCCTATCTCCCAACTCCCTTACCACCCCTGTTCTCCTCCTCACCTCCTCATTTCTCACTCTATCTAGCCTAGTAACCCCCATCATACTTCTCAGACACCTCATCTCAAACACATTCAAACTCCTTCTCTCTTCTTCTCTTATGTTCCATGTTTCTGCCCCATACAGTGCTGTTGGCACAATCACTCCTTCATACAATCTCCTCTTAGCCTCCATTCCCAAATGTCTATTCCTCATTACAAACTAAAACTATCCACTTCCTCCAGTCGCTCTCCCTTAATGCTCACTTCCAGTCTGCTGCCACTTTCACCCCTTGTACATCTCATCACCTTACTTTTACCCACATTTATCTTCAACTTTCTTCTTCCACACACTCTCCCAAACTCTGTCACCAACTTCCTCAATCCCTCCTCTGATCCTGCTACAAGCGCAGTGTCGTCCGCAAACAACAGCTGGCTCACCTCCCACTTTTCTCCATTTTCTTTAAACATCTCCAACCCCTGACCCACCACCCTTACATTTACCTCTCGCACCACCCCATCCATGTATAAGTTGAACAGCCAGGGCGACATAACATATCCCTGACGAAGTCCCACCTTTACCTCGAACCACTCACTCTCTCCATTTCTAATCCTGACACATGCTCTACTACTCTTGTAAAAAATCTTGACAGCTCCTATAAGCTTTCCTCCTATCCCATATATCTGCAAAACCTCCCATAGTGCTTTCCTGCCACTCCTTTCATAAGCCTTTTCCAGATCCATAAAAGCCAAAAAAATCATCCTTACCTTTTCCTATAGCTTTCTCACATATCTGTCTTACCACAAAAATCTGATCTACTCAACCTCTACTTGTCCTAAATCCACACTGTTCCTCGCCAATTACTCTCTCTGTTCCTCTCCTAATCCTCTCAATCAAGATCCTCCCTCCCATAAGCCTTCCCAACTACACTTAACAAGTTAATCCCTCTGAAACTGCTACACTCACACTTGTCCCCTTTTCCCTTGTAAAGTGGAACTATACAGGTACTCCTCCAGTCCTTCGGTAGTTTACCGTCTCTCCAGCAAACATTAAATAATTTCACCAGCCAGTCCACCGTCACTGTACCTCCTTTTTTCACACATTCTGTATGACATTCATCCAACCCAGGTGCCTTACCTGCTCTCATCATCTTAACAACTCCCACTTCATCTTTCTTTATTTCTCCTCTGTCGATCACGTGAAAACCACAGTTGGAGCAAAAAAGACTGAAGACAGGGAATCTATATATTTCAATTGCAAACGTCACTTCTCTTCAGTATATATATGTATTATATGTATATATATATATATATATATATATATATATATATATATATATATGCATAAATATATATATATATATATATATATGCTAATGAGAACACGGGTACGTGTGTTCACTTATGCAAAGTAGACCACTGAAGATGTAATATACGAAAGCGCTCTGCTTCGTTAGTTTCTTTTTCGAAGTGGTCTACTTTGCATATGTATATATATATATATATATATATATTATATATATATATAATATATTCATATATATAAATATATATATATATATATACACACATATATGCGTACCATCTTACAAAAACCCAATACACACACAGAGAGGATAGAAAGAGAGAGAGAGAGAGAGAGAGAGAGAGAGAGAGAGAGAGAGAGAGAGAGAGAGAGAGATAGAGAGAAAGAGAGAGAGAGAGAGAGAAGGGACCGAGAGAGTATACCTTCTCATATCCATTTTACACAGGACAAAATTTGCTCTTTCATACGCAAATACGTCGACACATGTAAAATACACACAAACACATACACGCGCACATGCACACACAGAAATACATTCACTAACAGGCAAACATGTACACTTGTACATCAACTGCATGAAACCCTCATAACCGACAAAACTTGTACCCATAAAACCTTTTATGCACAACAGGCTCGGAAGGCACAAAAACAAAACATACTGTCACAAAAAAAAAAAATAATAATAAAAAGATAAAGGAGACTCATTCCAATATCACGACCCTTTACAGATTTTATCCTGGTTAACGTCGTTTATATTATTTTATTTATTCATTTATTTATAAATTTTATTTTATTTATTTTGAGAGAGAGAGAGAGAAAAGAGAGAGAGAGAGAGGATTTCCTAGTGGAGCAGAGACGCCAAAATGAATGAGATACAGGTCACCAGTAGCAGAGCCCAGGAAAGAAGGAAAGAAAAAAGAAACTATTTTGAGGAAAAAAGAAAAAAGAAACAAAGTGCCTCCCAGCGTGGCACAGTCCTGAGTTTACGATTCTCGTTAGGGGGTCTGTGGTGGCGGCCGTAAAGTCCCGCTCATTGAGGAGGGGGAGGAGGAGGAGGGGGAGGAGGAGGGGGAGAAGGAGGGGAGGAGGAGGGGAAGAGGAGGTGGAGGAGGAGGTGGAGGAAGGAGGGGAGGAGGAGGGAGAGGAGGTGGAGGGAGAGGAGGAGGTGGAGGAAGGAGGAGGAGGGCGGTGATGATGAGAAGGAGGAGGAAGAGGAGGGGGAGGAGGAGGAGCGGGAGAAGGAGGAAGGGGAGGAGGAGGGGTAGGAGGAGGTGGAGGATGGAGGGGAGGAGGGCGGTGATGATGAGAAGGAGGAGGAGGAAGAGGAGGGGGATTGGGGAGGAGGAAGGAGGAGGAAGAGGAGGAGGGCGGTGATAATGAGAAGGAGGAGGAGGAGGAGGAAAAGGAGGGAAAAAAAGAGAATGGAACGAGTATGAGAGGGGAGGAGGAGGAGGAGGATGGGGAGATGGAAGAGGAGGGCGATGATGATGAGGAAGAGGAGGAAGAGGAGGAAGAGGAGAAGATGGAGGAGGAGTAGGAGAAGACAAAGGGGGAGGAGAAGAAGGGCGATGATGATTATGAGAAAGAGGAAGGGGATGAGGAGAAGAAGGGGGAGGAGGGAGAAGAGGAGGAGGAGGGGGAAGAGGAGGAGGAGGGGAAGAGGAGCGTGACAATGATGATAATGATGAGGAGGAGGAGGAAGAGGAGGAAGATGATGATAATTTTGATGAGGAGGAGGAGGAGGGTGATGACTACGATGATGATGATGATGATGATGAGGATGAGGAACAGAAGAAGGGAGAGGAGGAGGAGGAGGAGGAGGAGGAGGAGGAGGAGGAAGAAAAGGAGGAGGGGAAGTAGGAGAAGGAGGATGGGGACGGGAATGAGGGGAAGGGCGATGATAATATGATGATTAGAAGAAAAAGGAAGAGCAACAGGAAGAGGAAGAGGGTGAGGAGGAGGGGAACTAGGAGAAGAAGGAAATGGAGAAGAGTGATGATGATGACACAGAGGAGGAAGACGAAGAGGATGAGGATGAGAAGGAGGAGGTAAGGAGGAGGAGGTGAGGAGGAGTGAATAGGAGTAGAAGGAGGAGGAAGAAGAATAAAAGGAGGAGCAGGAAGAGGAGGAGGGGTAGGAAGAGTAGGAGGAGGAATAAAATGAGGGGGAGGAGGAGGAGAAGAAGGAGGAGGAAGAAGAATAAAAGGAGGAGCAGGAAGAGGAGGAGGAGGGTTAGGAAGAGGAGGAGGAGGAATAAAATGAGGGAGAAGAGGAGGAGAAGAAGGAGGAGGAAGGAGTTAGAAACGAGGAGGAAGAAAATGAATGGAAAGGGGAGAAGGAGAAAGACAAGAGTTGTAAGGAGGAGCAGAAGAAAGGAGAAGAGAATAAGGAGGAATGAGGAAGATGAAGGAGAAGGAAGGAGAAACTGGAGAAGGTGATGAGGGAAAATGGGAATGGAAAAGAAAGAGGAGAAAAAGAGAAATGAAAAATAGAAAGTAAGAGAGGGAAGAAGAAAAGGAAGAGAGTGAGGACGAGAAAGGGAGAGGAGAATAGAAAAGAAAAAGAGAGGAAGAAAAGAGGAGGAGAGAAGAGGAGAAGAAGAAATGAAAAAGTGTCTCACATAAAAGGGAGAAGGGAACTGGGAGGGAATGGAAGAGGAGAGGGAGATAATGAGGAGAGAAAAATATGGAGAAAGTCAAAAAGGATGAAAGAGAAAGTCAGAAAGAAGAAAAAGATACAGAGAAGAAAAGGGAGGAGGAGGAGGAGGAGGAGAATAAGGAGAGGACGAAAGAGGCAAGGGAAAGAGAAGAAGAGGCAAAGGAGAGGAGGAAGAAAATGTGGAGTCGGGACGGGAAGGGGGTGAATGGAAAGGGGTCAGCAGAAAAAGGGATAAAGGGGGGAAGGGGGGGATGGAGAGGACAAGGACAAGGGGGGAGGGTGACCTTTTTTTTTTTACCTGAAAAGGAATGTGGAGAGGAAAGAAATAATAGACACCGGAGGCAGGCAGGGGGACGGCCGGGAAAGAGACAAATGCTGCTGGGTGGGGGTGATGTTGGTGGTGGTGGTGGTGGTGGTGGTGGTGGTGGGAACGCTCACTGAGTGAGCTACTGGTGAGAACCAAGTGAGAGTGAGGGTGAAAGTGAGAGTGAGAGGCAGAGACAGACAGACACACACACACACACAGAGACAGAGAGAGAGAGAGAGAGAGAGAGAGAGTGAGGGAGGGGAGAGAGAGAGAGAGAGAGAGAGAGAGAGAGAGAGAGAGAGAGAGAGAGAGAGAGAGAGAGAGAGAGAGAGAGAGAGAGAGAGAGAGAGAGAGAGAGAGAGAGA
>NC_134814.1:15203419-15218419 GCF_046742065.1 Oratosquilla oratoria
GTTTTAGACTTTTATTCCACCTGCTTCCAGACGATTTCATTCAACCGAAGAGGGAACCAACTCCCTTCCATGGAATGGGAAGGAATAAAAGCTAACAACCATCTAACAATCACTGTACAACAACCTCGTCAACTGCGAGATCAACCCCACCCACCCACCCACAAAAAAAAGATACCCGTCTCTTGTTGACTTTTCATTGGGCAGTTCGTGCAAGCGTGAAGACCCTGTCCCCATCCCAGCGGTAGAGTCAGTGTGAATGTGCCTGGCAGTGTGTGTGTGTCTCTCTCTATGCTTGTGTGTGGCACACGCTTGTGCTATATACACACACGTACCTCTACGCTTCTATGTTAGTGTTCCTTGGTATGCGTGAAGTGTACATGTTCGATTTTGAGTTTCTTATTGATGGTTTACAAAGAGAGAGAGAGAGAGAGAGAGAGAGAGTAAATGTGGAGGGGATATCAGAAAAGTAACATGGAGAGAGAGGGAGAGAGAGAGAGAGAGAGAGAGAGAGAGAGAGAGAGAGAGAGAGAGAGAGAGAGAGAGAGAGAGAGAGAGAGAGAGAGAGAGAGAGAGAGAGAGAGAGAGAGAGAGAGAGAGAGAGAGAGAGAGAGAGAGAGAGAGAGAGAGAGAGAGAGAGAGAGAGAGAGAGAGAGAGAGAGAGAGAGAGAGAGAGAAGGGAACATGGGACCCCAATCCCCTTTGGGCAGTGACACACTTGTCAGATTTAATTCTGGTCAGCTATTCTATTCAGCCAAAGGTATACCCCCGTAAAAAATATAAACCCAAAGTTATGATAAGTCAATTGGTATTTATGAGGGAGGCAGACGACAGAAGCGAACAGCAGAAGGGAAGGGAAGAGAAGGAAAATGATGGGGAAGGAAGAGAAAAGTAAGAATGGGGATGGAAGGGAAGGAAAGGAAGGGGAAAGGAAGGAGAGGAAAGAAGAGAAAAGTGGATGAAAGGGAATGAAAGGAAAGGGAAAGGGAAGTAAATGAAGGAAAATGAGGGAAAACAAACAAAGGGAAGAAAAGGGAAGGGAAGAGAAAGGAAGGGAAGAAGAAGGAAGAGAAGAGAAAGATGGAATTGGGAAGAAAGGAGAAGGGAAGAGAGGGGAAGAGAAGGGAGGGGAAGAGAAGAAAAGGAAGGAAAGGGAAGGGAGGGTAAGATAAAGGAGGGGAAGAGAAGAAAGGGAAGAGAAGGGAAGGGAGGGGAAGAGAAGAAAGGGAAGAAGAGGGAAGAGATGATAAAGTGAGGAGAGGAGAGTGGAAAAATTATAGTATGGAGTGGGAGTTGGAGGAGTTGGAAGTGAATGAGAAGGAAGGGTAGGAAAGGAAAGGGAGACGAAGAAAGTGACGAGAGTGAAAGGGAGGGCTAGGAAAGGAAAGGGAAGGCAATGGAAGGGAAGGGAAAGAAGAACAGGGACAGGGAAGGGAAGGAAAGGGAAGTAAAAGGAAGGGAAGGAGGACTTGAGAAACGATGAAAAGGGAAGTAAAAGGAAGGGAAGGAGGACTTGAGAAACGATAAAAAGGGAAGGGAAGTGAAGGGAGGGTGGGCAAAGAAGGAAAGGAAGGAAAGAGAGATGGAAAGAGAATGAGGAGAAGTGATGGGTAGAAAAGGAAGAAGAGGGAAGGAAGGGAAGGGAAGGGAAGGGAAGGGAAGGAAAGAGATGAAACGTGATGGAAATGGATGAGAAATAGTGAGAATGGAAACGAAAGGAAACGGAGAAAAGTTAGGGGGAACTGATAGGGAGGTAGAAGAAGAGGGGTGAAGGTAACAGACTGAAGGGACACAGATAACGAATCCCGAAGGGCCAAAAGATTGGAGGAGAAGGAGAAAGGAAGGAAGGGGAAGGGAGAGAGGGAAAGAGAGGAGGAGGTACGGAGGAAGAGGACAGGAAGAGAGGAAAATAGGATGGAAAAGGGATGGGATGGGATAGGAACGGAAGGGAAAGGAAGATCAACGAAGAAGAAGAAACGAAGGAATGAGGGAAAAGAAGGAAATGGAAGGAAACAAAAGGGAAGAGAAGGTAAGAGGGAGACAAAAGGAAACGTGAAAAATGAGTAACAGGTTGAGGGGTGAAGAGGAAAGAAGGGAAGGACAAGAATAAAAGGAATTCGAAAGGTAACAAGATTAGAACAAACAGGAAGAGGAAGGAAGGAAGGAAGGAAGGAAGGAAGGAAGGAAGAGGGAGAGAAGAAAGACCCGAAGGGAAAGAGGGAGGACACGATTGAAGGTAAGGGCTGAAAAGAAAGACGATGAGTTGGTGATAGCAGGTGAGGAGGAGGAGGAAGAGGAGGAGGAGGAAGAGGGAGGAGGAGAAAGAGGAAGGAGGAGAAAGAAAGATAAGGAGGAGGAGTTGGAGGAGGAGGAAGGAGAGGAAAACAAGGAAGGAAGTGGAGGTGGAGGTGGAGGAGGAGATGGAGGAGAGGAGAAGGAGGGGAGAAGGAGGAGGAGGAGGAGGACGAGGACGTGAGAAGGAGGAGGAGGTGAGAAGGGGGAGGAGGACGAGGAGGAAGGGGAAAAGAAGGACGAGGAGAAGAATAGAAGGAGGAAAGAAGAGGATGGGAGGAGGAGGAGGAGGAGGAGGAGGAGGAGGAAAAGGAGGAGGAGAAGGGAGGAGGACGAAAAGAAGGGAGGAGGAGGAGGTGATGGAGGGAGGAGGAAGTGGTAGGTGGAGGAGTAGGAGAAGGAGAAGGAGAGGAGAAGAAGGAGGAGGAGGAGGACGAGGAGGGGAGGAGGAGGGGAGGAGGACGAGGAGGGGAGGAGGAGGGGAGGAGGAGGGGAGGAGGAGGAGGGAGAGGAGAAGGAGGAGGAGGACGAGGAGGGGATGAGGAGTAGGGGAGGAGGAGGAAGAGGAGAAGGAGGAGGAGAAGGAGAGGAGGAGAAGGAGGAGAGGAGGAGGAGGAGACGGAGGAAGAGGATGGAAGGAGGAGGAGGAGGAGGAGGAGGAGAAGGGGAGGAGGAGAAGGACAGAAGGAGGAGGAGGAGGGGGAGAAGGAGAGAAGGAGGAGGAGAAGGAGAAGGAAAGGAGGAGAAAGAGGGGAGAAGGAGGAAAAGGAGGGGAGGAGTAGGAGGGGAGGAGTAGAAGGAGAGGAGTAGAAGGAATTGGAGGAGGAGGAGGAGGAGGAGGGTAGGAGGATAAGGAGACGAGAAGGTGGAAGAGGAAAAGAAGGAGGAGGAGGAAGAGGAAAAGAAGGAGGGGAGTAGAAGGAGGAGGAGGAGGAGGAGGAGGAAGAGGAAAAGGAGGAGGAAGAGGAAAAGGAGGAGGAGGAGGAGGAGGAAGAGGAAGAGGAGGAGGAGGAGGAGGACGAAGAAGAGGAGAAGAAGGAGGAGGAGGGGAGGAGAAGGAGGAGGAGAAGGAAACGAGGAAAAGAAGTAGGAGGAGGAGGAAGAGGAAAAGGAGGAGGAAGAAGAGGAAAAGGAGGAGGAGGAGGAAGAAGAGGAAAAGGAGGAGGAGGAGGAAGAGAATAAGGAGGGTGGAGGAGACTTAGAGAAGAGGAATGGAATATAAAGGGATGAAGGAGGAATGGAAACTTAGAGATAAACGGGGAGACAGAAGAGAAAGGAAGAAGAAGAGAGAATAAGGAAGAAAAGGCGGAAGAAATGAATGGTTAAAAGTTAGAGAACGAAGTTAGAAAGAGAGAAATGAATAAAAAGGAACAAAAAAGTAAAGAATAAAAAATTATGAAAAAATGAAAAGAGGGAAATGAAAAATAAAAAAAATCTAATAAAAGAAAAAGAAATTAAAAAGAGCACAAGGCTCTAAAGAAAGGAGGAAGAAAGGATAAGACGGAGCAAATTAGCATAAAAGGAAAAAAAAAAGAGATAAAGAAATGAAGAAAAAGAAAGAAAATGGAAAGAATGCAGGAAGAAAGAAAGGAAGAAGGAAAGAAGAAAGGAGGAAAAAAGAAAGAAAGAAAGATGAAAGGAATGAAAAAGATAAGAAGGAAAGGAAATGCGTGAAAGAATGGAAAGAGGAAAAAATTATGAAAAAAAATAATAGAAAATAAATAAATAAAAAAAAAGATGAGAGAAGCAAGATAGGAACAAAGAGGAAAGGAAGAGAAGGGAAGACCAAAAGAGAAAGAGAAAGAATTTGAGAAAAATCAAGTCGAGAAGATGTGAGAGACAGAAACAGGAGACTGCTAAAGCACTAAAACAAGAAAGAAACTAAATTACAAATGAAAAGGAAATCGAAGAGAAAGAGGAGAAAAGAGAGACGAGAAAGAGAAGAAGGAGGAGGATGCGAGAAACAGGATAAATGAGGAGGAGAATTGGAGGAGAGGGGAAGAAGAAGAGGAAGAAAAGAAAAGGAAATAAGAAGGAGAAAAGGGAGAAGGAGGTAGAGAAAAGAAGGAAGAGGGAGGAAGAAGGAGGAGGATGGAGGAAGATGAAGAAAGGGAAGAAACAAGGAAGAAAAAGGGGAATGGAGAGAAAGAGGAAGAGAGAGGATGGAAAAAGGAGGAAGACTGAAAGAGGGAGGAAGGAGGGAGGAAGAGGGAAGAGGAGGGAGGAAGAGGAAGAAAGAGAAAGGTAGAGCAAAGGAGGAAGAAGGAGGGAGAGGAAGGGAGAGAGAGAGAAAAAGAGGAAGAGGGAGGAAGAGGTAGGAAGAGGGAGGAAGAGGGAGAAATAGAGAGGAAGAGGGAGGGAGAGGAAGGAAGAGAGAAAAAAGAGGAAGAGGGAGAAATAGAGAGAAACCGGGAAGAAGAAAGATGAGAAGAAAAAAAATAGAAGAGGGGGAGGAGGGAAGGAAGGAAGATGGAGGGAGAAAGTGGAGGGCCAGGTACAAAAAGAGGAGGGAGGGAAGGAAGATGGAGGGAGAGAGTGGGAGGCCCAGAAGAGCTGAGAGTCGAAGGAAGAGGAAGAGGAAAGGAAGAGCAAAGAGGGAGGAAGACGAAAGGAAGGAGGAGGAATAGAGGGAAAAGGACGAGGTCAACAATGCAATAGAGAACGTACACGAAGGAGAGGAAATAACGAGAACGAAGAGACTGAACACAAGAGAGAGAGAGAGAGAGAGAGAGAGAGAGAGAGAGAGAGAGAGAGAGAGAGAGAGAGAGAGAGAGTGAAATTGGTGAGAAAGGGAGTCGAACAGGTTACTGGGTACGACAACGACGACAATGACGACAACGACGACAACGACAACATCGACGACGACAACGAAGGAGACGACAAATGAGGAAGAGAAGAGGAAGATGAGGAAAAAGAAGAGGAGCGAAACGGGGACAAGAGAAAATAAACCCTGTTAATGTAGAAGGAGAGAAAACGACAAAAAAAAAAAAAAAAAAAAAAAAAAAGCTGAGTAGATGGAGGAAGGATATTGGGCCCTTGCGTACCAGGTGGCAATTCTCCTTTTATTACCACTGCCGGCGGGCGATTTTACTCACAAGTTCGTGACCTCCACGCAGCTGTTAGCCCAAGCGAGGGAAGCACCGAATGAGATCACAGAGTGTGGAACGGAGGAGGAGGGAGGGGAGATGGGAAATACAGAAGGAAACGAAGAAGCGAACTTGGAATAAGGGGAGAGAGGTAAAGGACAAGGAGGACATGTGTGTGTGTGTGTGTGTGTGTGTGTGTGTGTGTGTGTGTGTGTGTGTGTGTGTGTGTGTGTGTGTGTGTGTGTGTGTGTGTGTGTGTGTGTGTGTGTGTGTGTGTGTGTGTGTGTGTGTGTGTGTGTGTGTGTGTGTGTGTGTGTGTGTGTGTGTGTGTGTGTGTGTGTGTGTGTGTGTGTGTGTGTGTGTGTGTGTGTGTGTGCAGGACAGTAAGAAAGAATGAGAGGATACGAACCAAAGGAGAAGAGGAACAGGAGGAAAAGAGAAACAAGGAGAGAAGAAGAGTAAGAAGAGAGGAAGAACTGAAGAGGAAAAAGAGAAGTGGAACAAAACAAAAGAAGCAAAATGAGAAGAAGAGTAAGAAGAGAGGAAGAACTGAAGAGGAAAAAGAGAAATGGACTAAAACAAAAGAAGCAAAATGAGAAGAAGAGTAAGAAGAGAGGAAGAACTGAAGAGGAAAAAGAGAAATGGAACGAAACAAAAGAAGCAAAATGAGAAGAAGAGTAGGAAGAGAGGAAAAATAGAAGAGGAAAAAAAGAGGTGGAACAAAACAAGAGAAGCAAAATGAGAAGAAGAGTAAGAGGAGAGGGAGAACTGAAGAGGAAAAAGAGAAGTGGAACAAAACAAGAGAAGCAAAAGGAGAAGAAGAATAAGAGGAAGAAAAAAAGAAAATGACAAAGAGAACAAGAAGACGAGGGGCAAAAGTAGGACAAAGAGGAGGAAGAAGGGACTAAAGGAGAAGACAGAAGAAGCAAGAGGAAGTATTAAGAGAGGGAAGAAGGGGAATAAGATTGCGAAGAACAGTATCAAGAGGACGAAGAAGATGAACAAGAAGAGGAACAAGAGAAATAAGAGAGAGAAAGAAGAGACAAAAGTAATAGAATGAAGAAGAGGGGGCGGCTAAAAAGGAGGAGGAAAGAGAAGAGATGGCGGAGGAAGAAGAGGAGGAGGAGGAGGAGGAGGAGGAGGAGAGAGAAGAAGTGGCAGAGGAAGAAGAGGAGGAGGAGGAGGAGGAGGAGGAGGAGGAGAGAGAAGAAGTGGCGGAGGAAGAAGAGGAGGAGGAGCCGACGGAGAAATCAACGGCGTCAGCGGAGTAGGTGGAGTGGGTGGAAGTGGTGGAGCAGTAGGAGGTGGATAAAACTAACGAGCACGTCTAACAGGGTCTCAATTCTTTTGCAAATAGAGCCCTGGAATTCATGGCTTCTTTAGGACAGAGACTGCAAATGCAATTCGAGAGTGCCTCTGCTCTATCGGCGAACGATTCTCCAGTAAATACAAGAAATACGCGGACCTTTGTGAGCGACGTGAGTGCTGTAATACTAGAGAATACAATAGTCAAGTCCAGCAAAAGACAATTCTATACTTGCACAGGCCAGTTGCAAAAATTGTACATGTTGCAGCGCGCGCGCGTGTGTGTGTGTGTGTGTGTGTGTGTGTGTGTGTGTGTGTGTGTGTGTGTGTGTGTGTGTGTGTGTGTGTGTGTGTGTGTGTGTGTGTGTGTGTGTGTGTGTGTGTGTGTGTGTGTGTGTGTGTGTGTGTGTGTGTGTGTGTGTGTGTGTGTGTGAGCGCGCGTGCGCGTATGTGCATGTGTGCGAGCGTGCTCGTATCGAATTATGAGAAAAAAACATTGATGCAGATAAGGAAAACAACAATAAAATAACATTAACAACACAAAAACAATGACAAATCACAATAAATATCAACATCATTTGTAATCCTCTTTCCTCTTTCAGCACATAAGTGCCTACCTTAAGCTGAATAGAATCGTCTGTTGTTACCACAAAGCCTGCAGTAGGATTACGGAATCTGATGACAGACCTAGCCGGAACCAAAGGTCCGAGAACCGAGTGCCAGTTCACAAGGTTGCAACCCGCACCACCAAATTGGGGGAGGGGGGAACTCATGGTAGAAGTTCTATCTTGTACAACAGTACCATGTTGTGACCTAACATGTGACCTGACCAATGATATAGAATAACAATACAAATACTTCTTTCCCTCTTGAGTATTTGATATATTTCATTATACCTTAGTTCCTTTGTGATTAGTGATATTTTATAGAATATATATATATATATATATATATATATATATATATATATATATATATCAGTGCAACAGCAACGAAAGACATGTTTGCACAGTGCCCATATAATTTGAATAGGGTCGAATGTCCACAAAAGTACGTATGTACAGTATGTGAAATATGTTTAACAATAATCCATTACGGAGAATACTGTTCTGCACAAGTCCAACGGTTCCCAAAATATTTCCGTCATCACCGTTCACCTATGGCGAGGTCTGACCCAAACATTCTGAAAAATGTCGCATCACTTTTGCAGATAACTGTACAGACTACACCCGGTGTGGGGCGTGGAAGAGGAAGAGGAAGAATAGAAGTAGGAGGAGGAGGAGGAGGGCGTAATTTACAACCAGCTATCGTCTAAGAATTCCCTCGGAGGCTAATTACTCGAAACTCGGGCGTAATTCACAAGGGCGTTCAGACAATCCACTGGCGCCGGGCGATTTTATTCATTTTGGGGGGATGTACCTCCCCCATACAGCTTTCCTTTGGATTGCTCCATCTCATTCAACCTGCCTTGCCTCCCTCAACCATGCGAATCTGAATAAAAAGAAAACACAACCCTTGAAACATCCATTTCACATTTACATCTTTTATAAAACGCCATATGATTCTATTGAGTTCAGAATGGGTCCCCTTTGCTACGTCGATGCACATTTTTGGATATTTTTTTATCGCCGCCGCCAGGGGATTTTATTCACTTGGGGACCTCGACCCGTAGAGGCGCCGAAAACCCTACGATTCTTTTCAGAAGGCTTCGTTCGTATTTGATTCATTGTCTACAAATTAAAACGAGTACTGAAAATTGTATGTGTGTGTGTGTGTGTGTGTGTGTGTGTGTGTGTGTGTGTGTGTGTGTGTGTGTGTGTGTGTGTGTGTGTGTGTGTGTGTGTGTGTGTGTGTGTGTGTGTGTGTGTGTGTGTGAGAGAGAGAGAGAGAGAGAGTGAAAGAGAAAGGGAGAGATAGAGAGAAAGAGAGAATTAGAGAGTGAGAGAAAGTGAGAGAGAGAGGGGTTGAGAGATAGGCGGTGACACTTTTCATCAGGACAACGTTCAGTGGACATGCGCCACACGGGGTGCTAATTTGCCCTTGCCAGTTGTTTTGGTTACACTGGTCTGCGTCATTTTTGTTGTCAACACTTTTTTGGCTGATTTCAAGTAAACTGATCATGCTAAATTCAAATATGAAAACAGTTTTCTTTGATCAGCTCTAGCTTTCATGCTATTTTTCCTTTTTTTTTTGTATGTTTTTTTTTTTTTGTTATTATTTACTTTTACACATAACGAAGACGTTTTTTGAAAAGTTACACCGGGCAACCCTCATCAAATTTTGCTACCACCTCTTCATATAAAAATTGGATTGATGAAGAATTTTGTCAGGGCCATCAATGAAGGTCCAGTATTTGCTGTCATAAGGCAAACATTTCCACAAATCAGTGATGCAAAATTTAATGCACGTATTTTCAAATGTCCTCAGATTAGAAGCCTATTGAAGAATGAACAGTTCGATAGAGTAATAAGTGAAACAGAGAGGAATGCATAGCAAGTCTTCAAATCAGTTGTGACCAATTTCCTTGGAAACAAAAGAAGTTCAGGATACGTGTTCATTGTTCAAGAACTGGTGCAGGTTTTTAAGGCTCTGGGAGCACGTATGGCAGTAAAAATGTATTTTCTAAGATAGCATCTGGATTATTTTCCTGATAACTGTGGAGACTACATCGAAGAATAAGGTGAAAAGGTTCCACCAAGATATTCGCACTATGAAAGAAAGGTATCAGAGACGATGGGACATTAACATGTTAGGAGATTGCTGGCGAAAAACACAAGAGAAAATAATTCAAAAAATCTTTTCTTCCATATTGATGTATATTCCTGCATATTTTCAATGTTAATAAAAACATTATAACACTTAGCCATTATCAACCTTATCTCATAACTTTGATACTAAGTCATTATAAAAAAAAAACAGCATTTTGAATGAAAACAGTTTTAACAATCTTCACTGTAGATCGATAATCTGAGCTGATTGACCAAAAACATTATCATTTTTTAATTCAGCATAATCAGATTACTTAAATTAAGTTAAAAAAAATACAACAGAAAAAAATTCAAAACGCAGGCCTGTGTTATTAATGAGTAAAGAAGATGAGTATCAGAATTGTTGAATACACATGAAAATCCGAAAATAATGTATTTCAATCCCTGAAGTATACATAGTCACAATTATACCATTTTCTCTAGTATTTGAACCCCCGAAGTATCACCTAGTCACACTTATACAATTTTCTCTAGTATTTCAATCCCTGAAGTATTACCTAGTCACACTTCTACCATTTTCTCTAGTATTTCAATCCCTGAAGTATCACCTAGTCACACTTATACCATTTTCTCTAGTACTTCAATCCCTGAAGTATCACCTAGTCACACTTATACCATTTTATCTAGTATTTCAATCCCTGAAGTATCACCTAGTCAAAATTATACCACTTTCTCTAGTATTTCAATCCCTCAAGTATCACCTAGTCACAATTATGCCATTTTCTCTAGTATTTCAACCCTTGAAGTATCACCTAGTCACACTTATACCATTTTCTCTAGTATTTCAATCCCTGAAGTATCACCTAGTCACACTTCTACCATTTTCTCTAGTATTTCAATCCCTCAAGTATCACCTAGTCACACTTATACCATTTTCTCTAGTATTTCAATCTCTGAAGTATCACTTAGTCACACTTATATCATTTTCTCTAGTATTTCAATCACCTAGTTACACTTGTACCATTTTCTCTAGTATTTCAATCCCTGTAGTATCACATAGTCACGCTTATACCATTTTCTCTAGTATTTCAATCTCTGACGTATCACTTAGTTACCCTTATACCATTTTCTCTAGTATAGTGTTATTCTTGATAATAAACGCTATGTTCTTTAATGCTTCTATATATATATTTTGCATTAGTTTCTAAAGTTGTTTAACCAATCACTTGTTCAAATCAAATACTAAAAAGTACGATATATTTTCAAACGTGTCCAATATTTTCATTAACATATAGTCTGTGGAACTAGATTTTATGCAAAGACAACCAGAAATTGTATGTTTACCATGTTGTCTCCCCCCCCCCATTAGCAAAAAAAAAAAAAAAACCCTGCAGATTCCTATAAATAAAATACACATAAATATACCGAACGTTTTCAAAACCTTAACTGGGGATTCTTTTAACTACATTGAGAATATTTATTACGGTAACGAACTACCGGGACATGTACAAAAATCGTATGAATTTGCATTTCATTAACAAAATCAAACTGCCAAAATTAGTGAGGAGTTGGAGTAGCTGCGACCGGAATCGTCACCCTTGCCCTATGACAATGTTGGGTAACCAGTGGCACGCGTGCCAAATGTGGCACGCCAAATACTTTTCTTGGGCACGCGAAACTCGGGCTCACCTATAAAAGCAATGAAATAGGTGAACCTCCAACTTGTTTGCTGATTTTTTATGACCTAAGAGACTATGATTACATATATATACACATATATATATACATATATATATATATATATATATATATATATATATATATATATATATATATATCAAGCAGCTCTCCTCGAAATCACCATCACTTCCATACATGTATGGGTTGATTAAAACTCACAAACCGAACAACCCTGTGAGACCCATTACATGTTCCCGAGGATCTGCTGGGTACAATTTGTCCAAGTGGCTTGTGTCCGTTTTGAGCCCTCTAGTAGGGACAATTTCCCACAGCCACATACACAACAATGTAGAGTTAGTTAACAAACTTAATAACCTTAATATTAACTATGATTTTTCTCTTATTAGTTATGATATCACTTCGTTATTCACCCGTGTTCCGGTTTTTGATTTATTAGTGTATCTTGAAGAAGAATTGGAGAAATTTGATTTACCACTGCCTACTGCCACCATTATTGATTTAATTAAATTGTGTGTTTTGGAATCTCATTTTGTGTTTAACGGTAACTATTATTTACAGAATTTCGGTATGGCGATGGGTAATCCGATTTCTCCAATTCTTAGCAATCTTTATATGGAATTTTTTGAAACAAAGTTGTTACCCAATATTCTCCCCCAAAATGTTACTTGGTTTAGGTACATTGATGATATTTTGTACATTTGGCCTGTTAATGCTGACCCGTCAACTTTCTTGTCACAACTTAACGCCTTAGTCCCTTCAATCAATTCTACCATGGAAATAGAACAAAATAATCAATTACCTTTCCTTGATGTATTAATATACAGAAACGAAAGGTCTTTCAAATTTGATGTTTATAGGAAACCCACCAATGTTCTTTCATATGTTCATTTTTACTCTTCTCATCATTACAGGACCAAAGCATCTGTGTTATCTTCAATGTACCTTCGTGCTTATCGGATTTGTAGTCCGAAGTTTTTGGATGATGAATTCTCAAGAATAAATTACATAGCTTTAAAATTAAAGTATCCAAATCATCTAATTGAAATTTCTCAAAAAATGGCTAGAAAGTCTTATTTTGATGACAAAACTAAAGAAAAATTTAATTCTAAAAATCTTCTCGTTCTTCCGTATCATGACAACTTCATTAAATTGCCGCATATTCTTAAGAATTTCAACATCCAAACCATTTTTAGGAACTCCAACACAGTCAAAAGTCTTTTGATTAAAAAATTCCCCTGAAAATAAGGAAGGCTGTGTATATAAAATTCCATGTAAAGATTGCAACAAATGCTATATTGGTCAGACTGGAAAGGAATTAAATGTTAGAATAAAGCAACACAAATATAGCGTTAGAAGTGGTCAAACGTCCAACGCGTTATTTGTCCATCTTAGGGATTTTAACCATTGTATCAATTGGAATGAAGCTAAAGTAATTGTCAAAAGTAATTCTTATTTGAATAGAAACATCATAGAATCCAGTCTGATCAAGAATACATTTGTTAATAATTTAAATTTAAGTCAAGGATTATACAAATTGGATGAATTTATCATAACAAAAATTGTAAACCAAATGTCCGGACACTTGAGCCAATATGGCACTGGGAGAGATCCACCTTAACCTTCTGAGTATTTATACTTGTCTCTTTTATGTATCTATACCTTGAAAATGTCTGAATAGACGAAAGCGCTCGGTCTCATCTCTTTCATTTTCCCAGTGGTTTGTCTGCATACTAGTATCACGCGTTCAAGTGATTTCTTCTGCATATATATATATATATATATTTGTGTGTGTGTGTGTGTGTGTGTGTGTGTGTGTGTGTGTGTGTGTGTGTGTGTGTGTGTGTGTGTGTGTGTGTGTGTGTGTGTGTGTGTGTGTGTGTGTGTTTAATAGAATCACCGTATACATGTGTTCACAAATGCAGAAGTAACCACCAGGAAAGGTAAACTAACGAAGCAAAGCGCTTTCGTATATTTACATCTTTAATGCAGATACAAAGAAACATAATTCCTTCTTTGTATCTGCACTGAAGATGTAATCATACGAAAGCGCTTTGCTTCGTTAGTTTACTTTACCTAGTGGTTACTTACGCATATATATATATATATATATATATATATATATATATATATATATATATACATATATATATACATATATATGTATATATATATATACATATACATGTATATATATACTGTATATATATACATATATATATATAATATATATATATATGTATATTATATATATATATATATATATATATATATATATATATATATATATATATACAATGTAATAATTGAGTAGCTAGTTTGTTTAATGTATGTCTAAGGGACGGTAGAGTGCCAGAGGACTGGAGGAGTAACTACATAGTTCCACTTTGCAAGGGAAAAGGGAACAAATATGAGTGTAGTAGCTTCAAAAGGATTAGTTTGCTGAGTGTAGTTGGGAAAGCTTATGGGAGAGTTTTAATTGAGAGGATTAGGTGAGGAAGAGAGGGAGTAATTGGTGAAGAACAGTGTGGGTTTAGGAAAGGTAGGGGTTGCGTGGATCAGATTCTTGTGGTAAGACAGATATATCAGAAAGCTTGAGCAAAAGGTATGGATGCTTGTTGGGCCTTTATGGATTTGGAAAAGGCTTATGACACGATAGACAGAAAGGCACAGTGGGAGGTTTTGCAGGTATATGGGATTGGGGGAAAGTTGTTCTGGAAAGTCAAGAGTTTTTTACGAGAGTAGTAAAGCCTGTGTTATAATTAGAAAGGAACAGAGCGAGTGGCCTCAGGTAATAAAGGTGGGACTGAGTCAGGGATGTGTTATGTCACCATGGCTGTTCATTGTGTACATGGATGGGGTGGTGCGGGGATGGGCCGGGGATTGGAGATGGTTACAGAAAACGGAGAAAAATGTGTTGTTTGCTGACGACACAACGCTTGTGGTAGGGTCAAAGAAGGAATTAAGGAACTTAATGAGGGAGTTTGGGAAGTTATGCGATAGGAGAAAATTGAAGGTATATGTATAAACAATTGTAAGGTGATGAGAAGTACAAAGGGAAAAGATAGCAGTAATTCGAAAGCAAGTCCTAAAGAAGAGAGGCTTAAGGCAGTGTCTTGTTTTAGATACTTGGGGTCGCACGGGGTGGGAAAGGGAGGGGTGGAGGTGGAGGTAGAATGTAGATTGAGAGAAGCAAGTAAATGCTTTGGGGGATTAAAAAGTGTAATGAGAAATAGGCATTTGGGAATGAATGCAAATGGGAGATTATACGAAGGGGTGCTTGTGCCGACAGCTTTGTATGGGGCAGATACATGGAACCTAATAGAGGAAGAGAGAAAAATATTAAATGCGTTTGAAATCAAATGTCTGAGAAGTATGGTAGAAGTTACTAGGCTGGATAGAGCGAGAAACGAGGAGGTGAGGAGAAGAACAGGGGTGGAAAAGGAGATAGGAAATAGGTTTAATAAAAGAGTATTGAGATGGTTTGGAGACATGGAAAGAGTGAGTGATGAAAAATTAGTAAAAGAGGTGTGGAAGGGAGAAGTGAATGGAGTGAACATGAAGGGATGACCAAGGATGAGATGGATGGATGGGGTGACAGAGGCGTTGAGGGGAATGTCTGTTGAGGAAGGAAGGGAGAAGACAGGAGATAGGGGTGAGTGGAGAATGACTGTGTATAGATGATACTGTGGTGCAAGAAAGGGAGAGGGTGGGGATGGAGAGGATTAGGAAGTGGTTGTGTGTGAATGATATTTTGACGCAGCCCGAAGGGATTTCTCCCCGTCTTCTCTTTTTCTGTATGAGGGGGTTGAAAGTGAATTAAGTGAAGCGGCCTTGCTGTAGATGTGCTGTGCCTTACTGCATTGCTAGGGCAGTGGGCGGGATATACGTAGATTCTAACTTAAATCTAAATA
>NC_134814.1:15223419-15230919 GCF_046742065.1 Oratosquilla oratoria
AACACATAAAGCAAAATAGTATAAAAACAGTCCCGTTAAATTCATGGTATTCGATAAATGAAAATAATCATACACACACACACACACACACACAAAATAAAAAATACATATTCACGCATGCGCACAAGCCTCATCATGTCAAACCAAGTCGACCGAGGTCAAGTCTGCCAGGCTTGTGATACAACGCCCCAGCGCCCCCAAGCAGTTAATGTTCAGCAAGGCCAACCTGAATAAAGAATAATTTCAGTTCTGGAAAAGACATACGTTAGCACTGTCAACAGCGAAATGTGTGAGAGCGTGGAGATTGACCTGACAATGTTAATTTTCTTATAGGTTTGTAGGCAGAAAGTTATACAAACAACAAGTAAATGAACTGGATGAATAAATAGATAAACAGATAAATAAATAAATAAAATAAATGACGAATATGTTTATAAACAAATAGATGAATAATCAAATACATCAATGGACACCATCCATTAGTACAATGAATATTGAAAACGACAGGAAAAAAGGAAGAAAAAGTAAAATAACAAAATGGTTGAACAAGCGCGCATGAGAGGAGAAACGGCAGCACACAGCGGGGAAGAAAATTGGGTCGGTAATAAAGGAGAATGAACGAGAACACGGGCATGAACAAGAGAACAGGGGTGAACAGAGAACAGAAACGTTGCTACTGGCAGTATCATGACACTGGGATAAAACCGTCTCGAAGGAAAAATGAATGCCACAGAGAGATAAGTGACGAGATAGAACGCGGACAAAGAAAAAAGAAGTTACTCAGATTAAGTCTTATTCAGTCAGTGGGTCAGGCTCATCCAGCCAACCACTCAGTCAATTTGTGTTTGTGTGTGTGTGTGTGTGTGTGTGTGTGTGTGTGTGTGTGTGTGTGTGTGTGTGTGTGTGTGTGTGTGTGTGTGTGTGTGTGTGTGTGTGTGTGTGTGTGTGTGTGTGTGTGTGTGTGTGCGAGTGTGTGTTTTTACTATTTGCATACACACACACACACGCTTAACACTCGATCACCAGCTATTTCCCTCCTGGGCATCAGCTTAGATCTTGTATTGTGTGGTCTACGAGTAATACTGTGGCCTTTTACTCACACTCACTCACACACACACAAGCACATACACACACACAACCACGCACACACACGTACACACACACAGGAATGATGGGAAAAAGACAAAGACAAGGTAATTCTTAAAGAAATCGTTCATCAAATATGCAGGAGAAGGCCGAAGATGATGTCATTAAGGTAATTAAAGAAAAAGAAAATCTAGTAAGAAGTACAGTAGACAAAAAAGTGTGTAGTAATATATGGTCTAAAGGAAAAACATAACCCAAATTCCTGAGAAATAAAGAGGACAAAGAATTGGCAAGAAATGTTCTAAAAGTAGTACAAGATAAAGAACAAGAAATAGAAAAGGAAATAGAGGAAGTGGACATAATGGGTAAATATGCAGAAGGAAAAGGAAAAAGTCGACCACTAAAGATCAAATTAAGGTCACAAATGGCAGCGGAAGAAATCTTAGCAAGAACAGGAAAATTAGCAAGAAACGAACACTATAAAAATATATGGATAAAAAGAGACATGAATGATGAGGAAAGAGAAAAAATTAAGACATTAAGAAACGAAGCTAAAGAAATAAAACAAAAACTAGAAAAGAACGGAGACCGAGATAATGCAGTTCTATTGGAGAGTGTTAGATATGAGAATGAAAAAATGGTATATATATATAAAAAAAAAATAATAATAATAATAAAAAACGAAAGGCTCAGAGAACGAGATAGAGGAAATACAAAAATAAAATTAGCTTATACCAACATAGATGGATTAATATCAGGATTAAACAAACTAAACGATTACCTGTCAGAAGCAAAACCAGACGTAATGGGAACTGTGGAGACAAAATCAATGGGTTCACTAGTACTAAACTGTTGGACATGGATTATATAATCACTGGCTTAGAAATAGGGAGTTACTCAGGTGGAGTCATGTTCCTGGTTAAGACAAACTTAAATGTGACGAAAGTTACATATGGAGAGAACAGGATAGAGATGATCACAATAAGAGCTGAAGATAGCGACATGGAAAGCAGAAAGTTTGCAGTGATTTATGTGCCCCAAAAACGACGTCTTAGAAAGAGATTATTCCAAGAAATATGTTGGGAAGAAATGACAATGGAAGGTGGAGAGGATCAATGGGGAAATGTATTACTCGACATGACTACAGAACATACAATGACACAATGAGTAAAAGAAAACACTAGATTTAGAAATAATGAAGAACCGTCGAGACTAGATTTATTATTTACGTCAGAACCTTGAATAATAGACAAAATTGAATATAAGACACTAATTGCAAAGAGTGACCACATACTACTTGAGTTAAAACTAAAGGAGGAAATATATATAAAGAGAAATGAGACACACAGAAAAGGAAGACTGATGTATAGTAAAACGGACTTTGAGAAATTTACGAAGAAAATTCTCAAAGCGACTGGAAATTTTTCTACAAGGAAGAAACACAAATGGAAGAAAAATGGATGATTCTGATGAAAATCTATAAAGAAGGAGTGGGTCAATATGTGCCAAAGCAAAAACAGGAAAAGGTGTATATTAAGTGCTGTTTAACATAAGGTGCAGCAAAGCGAAAGACAAAAGAGATAAAGCTTGGAAAAGATGGAGAAAAGACAAAAAACTAGAAAGTGGCAAATATATATTAATCAAAGGAACGAATATGTAAAAAATACGCAGGGAAGAAAAACGAAAATATGAAAAAGACATAATATAAAAATGTGAGGATCAGCCAAAACTATTCTATAGATATATAAAGGGCAAATTAAAAAATAAACAGGATATTGTGAAACTACGCCAATGGAATACGGAATATACAGAAGATACAGAAATGGCTGAGGTCATGAGGAAACACCTCAGGTCGGTTTTCACTAGAGAAAGAAATGCAACATCGGGATGAAGGAAGCGAAGTGCCCCCACCCATGAGGGAAATGATAGTAACACGGAAATATATAATGGATCAAATAATGAACCTTGATGTCAGGAAATCGCACGGTACGGATGGATTAGCAAATTGTATATCAAAAGAATGTAAAGAAGAACTAACAGGCAAAATATATAAAATAATAAGTTGCTCACTCAAAGAAGGAAAGTACCAGAAGACTAGAAAAATGCCTATATCGTACCAATTTATAAAAGAGGAAACGAGGAAGATCCAGCAAGTTACAGATCGGTTTCCCTTACAAGCACGTTAGCTAAAATTTGTGACAACGTTATAAAAAGTAGATTGATAAAACATCTGGAGGAGAATAATATACTAAATCCGAGACAATTCGGATTTAGACAGAGAAGATCATGTACCACATATTTGATCTGTTTTTACTCAAGACTACTAGACATAATACAAGAAAGGGATAGATGGGCTGATTGTGCATTCCTAGATCTGCAAAAAGCCTTTGATAAAGTCCCTCAAAAAATGGAAACCATAGGAGGGATACAAGGTAAACTATTGAAATGGATGGAGGACTTTTTGCATGGAAGAAAAATTAGGGTAGCGCTCAGAGATAAGATTTCTACTTGGGAAGAGGTAATTAGTGGAGTTCCACAAGGATCAGTATTGGCTCCAATAACGTTTTCTATGTGAATGACATGGACGAGGGTGTGGAATGTCACATGAGCTTCTTTGCAGATAATGCAAAATTCTTAAAGAAAACGAGTACTGAAACTGACTGTGACTCACTACAGAGAAATCTGAACAGGGTCTGGGAATGGAGTCAGAAGTGGGAAGTGGACCTCAACATTAAGAAATGTAGCATAATGGAATTTGGAAAAAATAAAAAATAAAGGATATCAGGACAATATAGAATTGGTGAAAAGGATGTAAAGAAAATGGGATCTGAAAAAGACCTAGGGGTGATCATCACAGATGATATGTCCCCTGACAAACATAAAAACAAAATTGTCGGCGAAACCTATAACTTGCTAAGATCAATAAAAGTGGTTTTTACTTACTTGGATGATAAAATGGTCAAGAAAATAGTAACCACACTGATAAGGCCTAAATTGGAGTAGGCTGCAACATTATGGTCACCCAGTACAACAATATGAAGAAGATTGAGAGAATCCAGAGAGCAATTACGAAGATGAACCCAACACTATCAAGAATGTCATATGAAGAAAGATTGTCAAAACTAGAACTACCGACTCTAGAACAAAGAAGAGAAAGAGGTGACTTGTTGACCATCTACAGAATTATGAGAGGTGTGGAAATCCTTGATAGAGATGACTTAACAACTTGGGATGAAAGAAACAAAAAAGGACATGGAAGGAAACTCAAAGAGGACAGTTATAGAAGAGACCTGAAAAATCAGCTTTCCCCACAGAGTGTTGGATGTATGAAACATACTAGACAAAACAATAGTGTGTGCAAAAACAATACAAGAATTTAAGAGAAAATTACATATGGCGAGATACAGAGACGGGACACCACGAACGTAGCTCCTCTTCCCGTAAGATATAACTAGGTACAACTAGGTAAATACACAAACAAACACACACGCACACATACCATCCACTTGCTCATAGAGAAGAGTAACGGTCTATAGTACGAGTGAAAGAACATGGGGAACGCTGCCCGAACTTGGGACTTCACATTTAGGAGGAAACGACGCTATCCACGACGATTTCTTCTGGCTAAAAGAAATATAACTTAAAAAGAGGTTAAACACAAGTACGAGCGAAATGAAGATATTAAAGATAACGAGACCGAGAAAGGAAAAACTAAGAAATGAGAAAATAAAGCAAAAGAACGGGAAAGAGAAAATATAAAGGAAGAGGAACTCGAGACGCGAGAAGGGAGTCGGAGGTCGTAAGCGAGAAAGGCTGGAGGGGAATACAAAGGACGGAATCAAAGGACAGGAGACAAAGTAAAAAGGGACAAGGAAACAGAAAGAGAATAGACAGAGGAGAGGGGCAGAACAGACAACTACATAAATGAAGATAAAAGTTTAGGTGGAGAAAGAGGAGGAGGAGAGGAAGAGAGAAGAGGAGAGGAAGAAAGAGTAGGACGAGGAGGAGGTGGAGAGGAAGAGGGAGAAGAGGACGAGAAAGAAGAAGAGGAAGAAGAAGAGAAGGAGGGAGAAGACAAGGAGGAAGAATAGGAGGAAGAAGCAGAGAAGGAGGAAGAGAGGAGGAGGAGGAGTAGGAAAGAAGGAGAGAGGGAGCGAGGGAGGAATATCAAGTGGAGAAGAAGAGGAAAGAAAAGTATGAGGAGGAGGAAGAGGAGGAGGAGAGGGAAGATGGAGGAAAGAGAGAGAAGGAGAAAAGGAGGAAGAGAGAGAATAGGAGGAGGAGGAGGAGGAGGAAAAGGAGATGAGGCAGGAAGAGGAGGAAAAGGAAGAAGAGGAAGGTGCGATGGAGAGGTAGGAATGGGAGGATGGGAAGGGGGAAGAGGGGAAGGAGGAAGAGGAAGAGGGGAAGGAGGAAGAGGAAGAGGAAGAGGAAGAGAAGGAAAAAAGCAAGAAGAAGGAAGAGGAGGAGGAGAAGTATGATGAAGAGAAGTAAGGGACACAGGAGGAAGAGAAAGAAAAGGAAAACAGGAGGTGGAAAATAAAAATAAAACAAAAAGAAGACGAAGGAAAGGAAGAAGAGGAGGAGAAGAAAGAGGAATAGTAAGAGTAAGAAGATGAGAAGAAGGAAGAGGAGAAGGGGGAGGAGGAGGAGGAGGAGAAGGAGCAGGTGTAGAAGGTGAAGTAGGAGGTGGAGGAGAAAGAGAAGAAGTAGGTTGTCGATGAGGAGAGAAAAGAGAGAGAGAGAGAGAGAGAGAGAGAGAGAGAGAGAGAGAGAGAGAGAGAGAGAGAGAGAGAGAGAGAGAGAGAGAGAGGAGAGGAAAGAAGGAGGTGGAGGTAGAAAAAGAAAACGAGGAGAAATGGGAGGAGAATGAGGCAAGGAGGAGGAGAATCAGGAGGAAGGAGAAGAAAGGAGAGGAGGAGGAAGAGGACAAGGAGGAAGAGGAAGAGGACAAGGAGGAAGAGGAAGGGGAGGAGAAGGGAAGACGAAAATCAGTATGGTGAATCTCTAACCCCCTCAATCCGTCCAACTCAGTCCCCTTCTACGACCCGCATGGGTCTCTGTGACAGTATTCTTATCCCCCCTACCAGAGGGGGGCCAGGAAAAAAACAATTTAACATAAGTAGTAAAGAAGAGGATCAATGGAACAACATGTGCAAAGACACAAGTGATACAAGAGTAACGCCATTCTTTTGTGAGCCGGGGTTTTGAACTCTTAACATAAACAAACGGTGTGTGTCTCTGTTTCGTATAATAGCGACTGCATGCACCCGTAGAGACAATACCTATGAACGCGCCCTCCTGGGAAGGTGCTGTGAATTGCTCCATTGTCTCTGACCCGAACAGTGGCTGGGGACCAGGGATGATCCTTAAACTATAAAGAACTAGGAGATGAATGGGAATGGATGACTTTTTGAACGGATGTATTGACTCAACCCTACACCCAACACACACACACACACACACACACACACACACACCAACCTTATAAGGTGAAAAGAGCCTTTTAGTATATGTGTGTAGGTATGAATATGTATATGTATGGATATATGTAAGTATAGATGTACGTATAGATGTATGTATGCATGTATGGAGTATAGATATATGTATGTATGTATGCATACATACATACACACACACATATATATATATATATATATATATATATATATATATATATATATATATATATATATATATATATATATATATATATATATACTAGCCAAATTACCCGCGCGTTGCTGCGGGCACATGATGTTCATTTTAATGTTGATAGAATTTGTGGAGAAAAGTTACACGTATCAATATAACTCAAGGGAAAAGGTAACACAAATAAAATGTGAATAAAGTAAGAAAAAAAAAACTCAATTTGAGGCGGGAGACGCCCTTTGGAAAAAATATATTCGGCCGTAAGAGAAGAATTGAAACAACTTTTCATTATCTCTGAACTCGAATACACTACCGTCCGCGAAAAAGTAAAATAAAAATAACCAATATTTAAACATTTGGTAAAATTATACAATCATTTTACATTTACATGCTTTCTCCTTACAAAGCTTATCATAGTTTGTGGCAACATTGATTTTACAAATATGAATAATATTTATGAACACATACAATGGTTTGTTTAATCATAGTAATTTTTGTCACAAAATGCCAGTCGTGTTAAGGGAACACTACAATAGTGGCGTGTTACCAAACCATACCCCTTTCACCCTTAACCCTAACCAATTTTTTTTTTTTTTTTATTAAATATAGTTATCCAAGTAACTGGAGTGATAGGGTATCAGAATATACATGGTTATGGGGGTCTATCTCCAAAACCCTAGGAGGAGTTCGTGAACAAACAAACAAACAGACAGACAGACATAAGCTACTACTTTATTATAGTAGATACATATGTATATATAA
>NC_134814.1:15235919-15243419 GCF_046742065.1 Oratosquilla oratoria
TTAAATGGCCTTCTCCCAGTTTATACACACACTTTAGTCACTTATGTTATTCATCTGTAGGCCCCTTGCCACTTCCTTTTCTTAAGTATGTTTCCACCAAATCTTCTGTGACCAGTTCGTAATGTTTCTTGATGGAGTGAATGAAAACGGAGATATAGTTTTCTTCTTTTCTTCTGAGTAATTACACTTGGTTATTCAAGCTACACCAAGGGACTCCCACTTGGGATCCTTGTACACCCACCAAGCCAAGTCTGCTCCGACGTCACTATTTAATTCATCCAATAACTTTGAACGTTACAAATAAGTGTCACCCTTTAAGGGTGTGACTTTACCTCCGTGCACCAATAATTTCTCTCCTCCTCCACCCTCTTCTCCAATCAGAAAGGTTGCTATACTGTCTCAAGCAATACTGTTTACGCAAGCACTTCTGTCGCAAGCGGTACGTGGATTAATGTTTACATTTCGTCATATCATCACTTCTATCGATACCCTAGCCTATGTTTACAAAACATCGGACGGCAACCGAGGCAAGCGAGAATATGCAATTCTGCAACTTCCTCTCGGCCACTGTTTCAAAACATCCAGGTAATAAATCTTAAATTCTTTTCCTCCTACCCCTCTATCTACCTAAATTTCTACCACAACCTACCGGCCTCTTACATATATATAAAGGATTTTTCTTTAACTTAGTCGGTCAGCATCAATTTCAAATCAAAATTAAAACAACACTTGAATTTTTTTGAATATTTAATCAAAAAGCTCTCATCTACTAACCCGTCTCTTCCATATATGTATGGATTCATCAAAAATCACAAGCCCGATAACCCTGTGAAACCTATCACTAGTTCCATAGGATGCGCCAGTTATGAATTGTCTAAGTGGCTTCTGTCCATCTTAAGTCCTCTTGTCGGTTCCATCTCATGTAGCCACATCAAAAACAATGTAGACTTAGTTAATAAGCTTTACAACCTAAATTTAGATTACGATTTTAAATTAATAAGCTATGATGTTACGTCATTATTTACACGTGTTCCTGTGTTTTATTTATTGGTGTTCCTTGAAGAACTGAAGAAACATGAGTTGCCACTACCTACCACCCCTATCATTGATTCAATTAGATTTTGTATTGTTGATTAAAATTTTGTGTTTGACGGGAAATATTTCCAGCACAATTTTGGTATGGCTATGGGGAAACCATTTTCTCCAGTTCTTAGCAATCTTTACATGGAATTTTTTAAACTAAGTTATTACCTAAAATTCTCCCCCATAATGTTACATGGTATAGATGCATTGATGATATGTATTTGGCCTGCCAATGATGATCCTACTTTGTTCTTATCTAAAATTAATGCCTTGGTCCCTTCTATCAAATTCACCATAGAAATAGAAGTAATCATTTACCTTTCCTTGATGTAATGAGTTACAGAAACGAAAGGTCTTTCAAACTTAATATCTACAGAAAATCCTATCAATTTCCTTTAATATGTAAATTCTTTCGTCTCATCATTTCAGGACAGAAATGCCAGTGTTATCATCAATGTTCTTTAGAGCGTATAGAATTTGTAGTCCGGAGTTTTTGGATGATGAATTCTTAAGAATATATGACATAGCTTCAAAATTAAAATATCCTAAGCACCTCGTAGATAATTCTTGTAATATGGCAAAAAAATATTTCTCTGAGGAAAATGCTAATAAAACCTTTAATGTAGAAAACCTATTAGTTCTTCCTTTCCACGAGAATTTCGTCAAACTACCTCATATTCTTAAGACTTTCAACATTCAAGTAGCATTTAAGAACTCCAATACAGTTAGAACACTAAATCACTGTCACCTGTTACGTGTTAGCGGGGATTCGAGTCCTTAGCTTGACCACGTATCAATTTCTACATATATGCCTGTGCCGAGTTTCTTGATGCTTATGGCTTAGAATTAAAGTGAATTGTGGTTGATAAATGTAAACCTGTTCATAGGGACCCACTCAGTGTTGTACAAATACATACATACATACGTACATATATACATACATACATATATAATATATGTATATATATATATTTATATATATATATATATATATATATATATATATATATATACACGCACAAACGCGCTCACACAAGTTCAACCCTGTATAACACACGTCACAACCATCTGTTTTCTCGTCTGCCTCTCTCCACAGGCTGTGGGAATCAGGCTCCATGTCCTCCATGTGTCGCGTCCCGCGTGCCGTCGAGTCGCCCAGCCGTCCGTCCGCCCGTGCTGCCGAAGCGACCCCGACGGTCAGGAGTTAACCTTCCTCGACGTCAAATGGACTCTGAAACCCAAACTGAGGAGGAGGGCAAAGAGAGGGGTAGGGGGGAAGAGGTGGAATGGGAAAGAGGGCAGAGAACGAGGGAGAAGGGGAAAGTGTGGGTACGGGAGAGAGGAGAAATGGGACAGAGAAGGAAGTAGAGAGAGTGGGAGAGAGGGAGAAAGAGAGAGAGAGAGAGAGAGAGAGAGAGAGAGAGAGAGAGAGAGAGAGAGAGAGAGAGAGAGAGAGAGAGAGGGAGGGAGAGAGGAGAAAGAGATATAGAGAGAATGAGAGAGAGAGAGAGAGAGAGAGAGAGAAGGAGGGAGGGAGGGAGGGAGGAGAAAGAGATAAAGAGAGAATGAGAGAGAGAGAGCATGTGCGTGTGCGCGTGTGTGATTCACCTTTGGGTCACATGTTGGACTCGTGATCAACAGCTATTTCCCTCCCGGAAGAGAGCTCAGAGCTCGTATATGACCGATCTGGGTAATGCTGTGACCTTACACGCACACACACACCCAACTCCCCGCCCACGAGAGTTGGAGTAACAACCCGCAGCGCAGCGATACTGAAATTATTTCAGCCCTGGGCGGAATTCGAACCCGGACCTCCGTAGTGGCAGCCGGGAACTCTACCAACTGCTCCACGAGTTGTGTGTGTGTGTGTGTGTGTGTGTGTGTGTGTGTGTGTGTGTGTGTGTGTGTGTGTGTGTGTGTGTGTGTGTGTGTGTGTGTGTGTGTGTGTGTGTGTGTGTGTGTGTGTGTGTGTGTGTGTGTGTGTGTGTGTGTTTACCAAACTTTAATGTACAATATGGAAGCCCTGCCCATACCGTCTTCGTGCCTCCTTCAATCAACCTTGGCATTCAAAGCAATTTTTTTTCTGACTAGACTATTTTTACTTATTCCACAATTCAGTACATCAATGAGAAGTGATAATTCCTTAATATCCATTAAACATTTTGCCTTTTTTTTCAGTTCCTTCGAATATCCTGAGGTTGTTCTTTTGTCACACACTCAGAAGTCTTCTTTATCTCTAATTACTTCTAATGTAAGCAATTCCAGTTTATCTCCTCTTTTCCTATTTTCTGTTGGGTAGGCTGAGAACCATTTTGGTAACTAATGTTTGTATTCTATTTCTTTATGTGTTTTTATCTTTATGTGTGAGGAACACACCATTGCAGCGTACTCCAATCTGGTCCTTTTTTTCCTTCGCCTTTGTAACATTTTATTTTTCCATTTGATATTTTGATAGCTTCTTCGTACTTATTTTCAATTCTTTTTTCTCTTCATGATCTTGACATCTGCAAATATATTGTTGTAACAGAACGTACGGCTTTCTTTTTCTGAATCAGAATTAGCTATCCACTAAAATGGCCCTCTCCTACCTCTGTATCACACAATGCTCTAATGCAATTTAGCTATCACATTGGCCAAGAACATAATTCTGTTATTTAGAGACTCGTCCATGTTTCCGCTTTTATAAATAAGTCACGCGAAACTTTTCTTTCTTTTAACTGACAAATAAGCCCATGAATTTTGTCCACCGTTATCTGTATTCTTTGAATATCCAGTCTGAGATCACATCATGTCCCAAGGATTTCCACATAATCTCACATGTCCGGGGTTTTTGTACTTTCCCACATTTGTGTTATTCAACAATGCGTTTTATTCATTCTTTCTCCTATCGAGCACCGGTTATTCATTATTCCAGTCACCTTCAATTCCTTTGTTAGAATTAAGTTGAGCTTTGTTAGCATGTCTTCCCCTTTATATCTGGTTTGATCTTTCACCAAATGGGTTCAAACTTTGTCACTTCCAGTCTCAGCATTCCTCCTATTTCATATCTTTACAATTAAAATCTCTCATCAAAGTTATGATCTCACTATTTTTCAGTACCCTCCTCCCATTGTTTGACTACCTATAATTTATCACTTATGCTTTACCTTCTCGTGCACTTGATTTTGACAGAACTCATGCCACTACTAGCTCTCCTTTCCAACTTCATTATAAAGTTAATATTCATCATCTCCACCATTCCTTCTCCTATTAACACTTCTGTTAGCTTTATATATTTATTCATTCATCTATTCAGTCATTTTTTTATTTATGTATTCATTCATGTATATATACATATATATATATATATATATATATATATATATATATATATATATATATGTATATACAGTATATATATATTTTTTTCCTTCATCACCTCTGCTATTTTTCCTTTACTGTCCCCACGCCATATGTTATACTATCCCTCTTCCATTTCAGTATCAGTATTTCCATTGAGCTTGATTTCCACAAAATACTTTATGTCGTCTGGTTCTTTCTCCTTAAATAGTCACTGATCTCTGTTCTTGTTTAAGTCAATCTGTCTCTATTCGTCCAAGCCATTTCCTATATCTTATTTGCTTCTCTTTTCCTGTGTGTGTGTTTGTGTGTGTGTGTGTGTGTGTGTGTGTGTGTGTGTGTGTGTGTGTGTGTGTGTGTGTGTGTGTGTGTGTGTGTGTGTGTGTGTGTGTGTGCGTGCGCGTGTGTGTGTGTGTGTGTGTGTGTGTGCGCACGCAGGAGCGCATACATGAGAAAGAGAGAGAGAGAGAGAGAGAGAGAGAGAGAGAGGCAGGGGGGGAGGGGAGAGGCGAAAGCGAGCGAGTGACAGAAAGCGATAGAGAGCGAGAGATGCAAGTAAACCTAGCGAGAAATTACCCATTCCCCGTCGCTCTCCATTACCCCCTGCCCCGCCATCGCGGCATCATTATTCGCTATATTTGGTCATGTGTGGTGAACCCTCATTACGTAATCATCATATGGCAGCTGAGGCCTTGGGGATTCGAGCGGGAGGAAGAGGGGAGGAGGGAAGGGGGGAGGAGGGGGGAGGAAGAGGGGAGGAGGGAAGGGGGGGAGGGGTCGAGGTTGAGTCGGTGACAGTTCGCGTGAACTTCCCCCCCCCGTCCATACCCACGCCCACCACGCCCATCTATAATTGAGGACTTCAATCCTCCCCGTCGCTTCTCGAACCACCGGTAATTAACCTATGCGTTATTGTTAAGGGTCGTTTGTGTGTACAGAGCTGAAGGTGGTGGTCATCATGAGGACGAGGGATGGTGGGGGGGGGAAGATAAGGATGTAAGAAGAGAGAGAAGGAAGAGGGAGAGGAAGAAGAAAAAGAGGAATAAGAAAGGAAGAGAGGATGAAGGATAAAGAGAAAGAAAGAAAGAAAGAGAGGAAGAAAGAGAAGATGAAGTAGATAGAGAGAAAGAGAGGGATAGGGAGAGGAAGGAGAGAGGGATAGGGAGAGGAAGGAGAGAGAGAGAGGAAGAAGAAAAATAAGAATAAGAAAGAAAGGAAGAAAGAGAGGATGAAGGATAAAGAGAAGGAAAGACAGAAAGAGACGAAGAGAGAGAAGATGAAGTAGATAGAGAGAAAGAGAGGGATAGGGAGAGGAAGGAGAGAGGGAGAGGAAGAAGAAAAAGAGGAATAAGAGAGAAAGGAAGAAAGAGAGGATGAAGGATAAAGAGAAGGAAAGACAGAAAGAGAGGAAGAAAGAGAAGATGAAGTAGATAGAGAAAAAGAGAGGGATAGGGAGAGGAAGGAGAGACAAAGGAAAGGGAAGGTAAAGAAAAGAGAGGAAACAGATTGGGGGAGAGAGAGAAGGAGCGGGAGAGGGAAAAAGAGGAGAGGGTGAGGGATAGGAAAAGAGAGAAAAAGAGAAGGTGAAAGAGAGAAGGAGAGGGAGAGGAAAAACAATTGTTTTAGTTACAATATGACTCATAAGCTTTCTTCTTTGGGGAAGAACTTCAATTACAAAAGATAATTTCGTGACTTATCCACATAAGGTATCACTGTATTCCCTGCAGACGACTTGTACAGAGTTAGGGCAAGAGGGAGAGAGGGAGAGGGGGGGAGACAAAGAAGAGGAAACAGGAACAGAGAGAAAAAAAGAGGGAACGGTAGTTGAAGGGAAGGAGTAGAATTGAGGAAGAGAGGAGGGACAGAAGGAGAGAGACGAGGAAGGGAATGAGGAGGGAGGGAGAGAAGAAGAAGGGAAAGAGGAGGGAGGGAGTGAAGAGGGAAGGAAAGAGGAAGGACGAGAGAGGAAGGAGAGGAGACAGGTAGAGAAAAGGGAGAGAAAGAGGAGGGAGGGAGAGAGAGAGGAGGGAGGGAGAGAGGAGGGGGAGAGAGAGAGAAAGGAGGGAGAGAGGAGGGGAGAGAGAGGAGGGAAGGAGAGAGGGAAGGGGGCGGGAAGAAGGAGAAGAGAGAAAGGAGGGAGGGAGAGAGGAGGGTAGTAGAGAAGAGGGAGAGAGAGAAGAGGGAAGGAGAGAGAAGGGATGGAGGGAGGAGGGAGGGAGGGAGAAAGGAGGGAGGGAGGAAGAGAGGAGAGAGGAAGAAAGAGGAGGGAGGGAGAGAAGAGGAAGGGAGAGAGGAGGTACTGTAGGGGGAGAAGTGGGAGGGAAAGAGGAAGGAGGGAGAGAGGAAGGAGAGAGAGGAGCGAGGGAGAAAGGAGGGAGGCAGAGAGGAGGGAAGGAGAGAGGAGGGAGAGAAAAGGGAGGGAGGGAGGATGGAGGGAGACAGGAGGGAGGGAGATAGAAGGGAGGTATGAAAGAGGGAGAGAGGGAGAGAGGATGGAGGAAGGGAGAGGGGAAGGAGAGAGGAGGGAGGGAGAGGGGAAGGAGAGAGGAGGGAGGGAGAGGAAGGAGGGAAAGAGTTGGGAGGAAAGGAGAACAGAGGTAGCGAGGAGGGAGGGAGGGAAGAGGGAGAGAGGAGGGAAGGAGAGAGTAATAAGGTAAAGAGGAGGGAGGGAGAGAGGGGGAAAGGGATAGGGAGATAGAAGAGAGAGAGAGAGGAGGGAGAGAGAGAGAGAGAGAGAGAGAGAGAGAGAGAGAGGAGGAAGGGAGAGAGGGATAGAGAGTGGAGGAAGGAAAGATGAGAGAGAGAGGGATAGAAGAGAGAGGGATATAGCAGGGGGAGGAACAGAGGAGGGAGGAAGAGAGGGAGGAATAGAGGAGAGAGGGAGAGAGGAAGGAAGGATAGAGGAGGGAGGGAGAGAGGAGGGAGAGAAGGAGGAGGGAAGGAGGGAGGAACAAGTGAGAAAGGGAGGAGGAAGAGAGAGAGAGAGAGAGAGAGGAAGAAGAGAGAGAGAAAGGAGGAAGAGAGGGAGAGAGGAGGAAGGGAGGCAGCAAGGAAGGGAAGAGGAGGGAGGGAAAGAGT
>NC_134814.1:15250919-15255919 GCF_046742065.1 Oratosquilla oratoria
GGGCATTCATCCTCTACAGCTGTCGAACTCTTGAGTTTTAATTCTGACTTGCGTCAATCGATTTTATTCAACCACTAAATCATGACGAGAAGGGTGGAGTGGAGCCTATCAGAAGCCCCGCCCACTCCGAATCACGTGTCTGCCACAAGCTCCTCCCCCTTCCGAATGACGCGCATTCACTTTCTCGCATTCCAATCCTTTTTTCAGTGTTCACCCTTCATTCTCTGTCCTCTTCCCTTTCCCTCCCTCCCTCCCCCTTCATCTTCATCCGTTTAATTAATAGGGATTGGACTCTCCCCCACTTCCCCCTCTGGTCCCACCCCCCACCCCCCACGCACGCAAATTTCATTCTTTTGTCCATCGAACGTTTCGAGTCGCGTTGTGAACGTTTGTGTTCTTGTTATTCCTTCGGACGAAGGCTTCACCAGGAGAACGTAACGAGCCGTTCTATCGCTTCTTGAACGGCAAACTCATTTGATGAACAGTTCACAAAATGTTCATGATACATGAGAGGGAAAAAATATGCGACGTATCTGTGATACTTCAATAATCTAATTCTGTTTAACGCTTAAGGACACTCCTGAGTACTGATATGAACGATAAGTGAATAAACAAATAAATAAATAAACAGAATGTGTAAATGAATGAATAGAAAACGTAAACAAATCAACAAATAAATCCATGAATAAATCAATCAATAAACAGATGAATAACATTTATTAATTTATCTAGATAAATAAATGAATAGATATTCATAAACAAATCAAAATAAATAGATACGCACCTCCATTACCCTTGGCAGTCTGTGAAAATTCTATTCAGTTTTAGGTTTTTTATTCAAATGCCTAACGAGTTTATTCAGCTCAAAAGGAACCCCGAAGGAATCAGGGGGGTTAACCCTCCCCCCCCCCTGCATTACGACGTACTAGCCAGAATAGAATATCTAAAGTGTATCACTTTGTAAAGGAGTTTAAGCTCGTTTAGTTTTGACTTGTTTAATCCTTTCTGAAATGGGAGTATGGTTATCTTTATTGGGAGTTTCTGAAATTCAGAGTTCACCAATATCTGAAGCAGAAAAAATAATCGAAAATACACCAAATGTGCTTTTGGTATTCAGAAGTTTCTCTATTTCGGGAATTTTCGTTGCAAATATTTATTGGACAAATTCTGTTCTGTAGTTCCATACAAGCGAAAATGAGAGAAAAAAACACTAATTAAGAATTTATCTAGCTGAGAAGTTTGTCTTTTTATATTCCCAGTTCACCCTCATTAGTGACATTATGTAAATTTCTCAAGCTGACAGTTTTTTTCCCTATGACGTCATATCATCATATATTGTACTCGTCACGTGACGTTTGCAACTACGTCATGGTGTCAACCCTCCCTGTGACGTCACGTTATGACATATTCTACCCACACCATGCCAGCCACACATCATATCGTGAGCCGTTCCCTGTGACGTCACATCGCCATATGACGTCACATCGCCATACGTCGCAAATTTCTGGATCACATCATTTCAGTTTCTCAAAATCCAACATGGCGTCGTTCGAAGCTGTGGTCGATTACAAATGTGGTGCCTCCTCCCTTTCCTCCTCTTTATTCTCCCCGTAGAGCTTATCCCCTCTCCCCTCCCCTTCCCCCTCCTCTCCTCTCCCCCTCTCGGTCCCATTAAACGTCATAAAGCACCATTACCATCCCATTACCGTTCCATTATACTCTGCGTCACGTATCATACGCATACGACTTCATATACTCGGAGCATCAGAACTCGTTCCCCCCTCCCCTAAAAAAGTATTAACAATATTAAAATGAAATCTAAAAAGTACAAATCATCTGACTTCCTCGTACTGCCCCTCTCGGCTTTTTTATTTATCTTTTATTACTAATTCTTTAACTATTTATTTACATATTTATTTAATTATTTATCTCTTTATTCTAACCACTAGCCCCTTTCAATACAGTAACGAACCTCACACATTCTACTTTTGCCTTAATTGACAACATTTTAGTCAATTCGGGGTATAAAAGGCCTTCCATTGATTGATAGATTTCTTTTCTCTCAACTTTGGCCGTCAGCTGAATAAAATGATCTATCACTAGCCAAAATCGAACTTGTAAAATGTATCACTGTAAACGTATCACTGCGGTATCACTGTGATGCATGGAAGGGAGTGGGTGGGGGACAGGGTGGGTGGGAGAGTAAAGGATTACAAAGGATTACAAAGGCGAAGCATGCCTACGGGAGACCTTTTGGTCCATACCTAGGTCGGATACGAAAAAAAATCGTAATAATAACAAATTAATAAATAAAAACTATAATAATGTAAATAATAAATAAAATACATAAATAAATGTATAGGTATAGTTAAATAATAAACAGGTAAATAGTAAATAATGATAAATTGACATATAACTAATAATAAATGAAAATCAAACAGACAAATGATAACAAAACAAAACAATATAAAATAAATTATAATCATTACAGCATCTTGCTTTAATGTTTATAATTCATTTTATATTATTTGTTTTTATGTTGTTATCATTTGTCTGTTTGATTTTCATTTATTATTAGTTATATGTGTGAATGGTATTTTGACACCAGCCCAAATGGATTTCTCCACGTCCTCTCTTATTCAGCGTGAGGGGACGGAGAAAGGGGGGATCGCCGACTTAATGAAGCGGCCTTGCTGGGGATGTCCTGTGTCTTGCTGCATTGCCGCTGACCCAGGGCAGTGGGCGAGATGCAGGGATGACCCGCCAAACAGGAGGTGCCAAGACAAAAAGGGAGGGAGGGAGGGAGGGAGGGGTGGTGAATGGGAGTGAAGTATATGTGTATGAAATGTGTGGGAGTATATTTATGCCTTTGACTTTGGCTACCTCCCATATATGGGGGGAAATCCGTTGGTATATGTACGTATGTATGTATGTATTACTGTAAACAAGGGATTAATGCACTAATATTGTCTATAATCAAAACAATGATTATATACATACATACATGCATGCATACATAAATACATACATATATACATACATACATGCATACATACATATATATGTATATGTATATATATTTATATATATATATATATGCATATATATATATATACATGTACATATACATACACATATATAACAAATCCTGTTAATAGAATAAACGTATTAATATATTATAAAAGCCAAAAGACCAGCCATTTGTTACTACGAAATAGTCCAAACGTAAAGAAAGAGCCAACTCAACAATTGCATGTTGTCCATAGGTTCACTTGTGAACGACGTAACTGTGCAACCCTCCCATCCACCTACGAGTATGTCTGCATGACGACTATGAAGTTGAGCAGACGTCTCAGTCACCATCTCTCGCCTGAAGCCACCAAGACCCCACTTACGTCAGGAACACCAGAAAACCATGACAAGGCGTTTACTCACCGAGAACATTGAGGTCATTACATGCCTGGCCGCACGCTGTCTCCCCATACTTGAAGCCCTAAATGTTAAAGAATTAGAACCTAACCTTAACACACAGTCTTCAGACCTACAGGCATTACCAAACATGAGAAGGAACACAACCCCAGAAACAAGCCAATCAGCGAAAAGAACAAACGAGACAAACGACGTAAGTACACCTTCAATACCGGCCAGATCCCCAGAAAGCCGGCATTCCCACTTCTTCCACCGAGGCGAGAAAATCCACATCCACGCAACTGAAGAAGAGTCAATGTGACTCCAAATCGTAATATGGCAGCTCAGATAACCTCCTCTGGAGAAATCATTTCACATCTTGAGAGAGAGACTAAGATAATCCTGCTGAATTAGTTATCATTGTAATGATACACACACACATATACACATACACAAACACACACACACACACACAACATATATATATATATATATATATATATATATATATATATATATATATATATATATATATATATATATATATATATGTCTGAGACATGAACTGTCCTCTCCGCATCACCTACGACTTGTAACGGAGGACTTTGGAAGGATAAGTATAAACGAGCTGTCCAAAGTTATCCATTTTGATAACACACAAGTTAACGTTTCGATTTCAAGGAGTCATTCTCAAAATAATAAATCACAAAATAATAAATAATAAATGAATAATAAATAATAAATCACAAATAATAAATCACAAATAACAAATAATAAATAAATCAAAATGATAAATCACAATCGAACAGGTACAAAACAACTACATTTTCACAGAATGGACAAGTCGACGCGTAGTTGTTTTGTGCCTATTCGATTGTGTTAACTTGCGATTTATTATCTTGAGAATGTTTCCTTGAAGTCGAAACGTCAATTTGTGAGTAATCAAAAATGGATAACTTTGGACAGCTCATTTATGCTCATCTTCCCAAAGTCAGAACTCTAGTAAGGAGACTTATAAACATTAGAAAGAAAATTATTAATTGTGATAACGCTGTGGTGTTTAACTCAGTTTGCATTAAAGAGAACCTGCCCCCCAAGTATACGAATATATATGTGTATTTACCTAGTTGTATTTCACGGGACGAGAGCTATGCTCGTAGTGACCCGTTTTCGTATCTCTCCGCATCCAATTTATTCTTAAAATCGTGTATAGTTTTGGCATTCACTGTTTCTCTGTTCAGTTTGTTCCAGACATCAATCACTCTATGTGGGAAGCTATTCTTTTTCAGGTCTCTTCTATAAGTGTCCTTCTTTAGTTTCTTTTCATGTCCTCTTGTTTCTCTTATGTCCCACTTTAATAAGTCATCTCTATCAAGGATTTCCATCCCTTTCATAATTCTGTAAATGGTGTGTGTGTGTGTGTGTGTGTGTGTGTGTGTGTGTGTGTGTGTGTGTGTGTGTGTGTGTGTGTGTGTGTGTGTGTGTGCGTGCGTGTGTGTGTGTATTCACTTGGTCTTTGGATCACGTGTTGGACTCGTGATCGACAGCTATTTCCCTCCTGGAAGAGAGCTCAGAGCTCGTAGGTCCGATCT
>NC_134814.1:15270919-15273419 GCF_046742065.1 Oratosquilla oratoria
TCTACAAGAATTATTATAGAAACACCTACTGGAAAACTAACTAATAAACAGCGGCCAACACAGATCCGGAAGCCACATCTACAATGTACGAAATAATAACCGCAGCTAAATGTCAAACTACGGTTGCAACGTCATATCGGAGATATAGCAAAACTTTTTGAAAAAATCTGGTCGACAGGGCCCATTCACCAAGCACATCCGCGAAATATTCTTACGAAAACACTTTGCAGCTTCGTAGACAACAGACACGTGAACCTCAGAATAAACCAATATATCGTATTTGTAATTTCTACCCCCCTTAGTGGAGTCCCCCAAGGGAGTCCCCACATGGCGACTTATCACAATTAGTAACATTACTCATACATACATGGGAAACATATATCAGCAACAAAGGTAACGATGGCAAGACTACAAATCGACAACTACGAAAAACCATGGAAACTAGTGACGAACAAAGCCTTCAGCATCGGCCAAGAAACCTGCTGAGGTATGGGTGGGCGACACGAACAGAATACAACGAAACACTACAAAGACATGAAATTTGGAGCACACTAACCAACATGAAAATACAAGGCTGAAGCACTTTTAAACACTCTACAGATTTAGATTCCTACTAGCAAAATTGTACCTCCAACTTTACAATGTACTAATACGACCAAGACTGGAATACCCATCACACTACAAATACTACAATCCGCACAAATCTAACCAGTCAGGATAGCATACTACACCATCCCACCATACATTACAACAACAACATAAAGCACAGAAGCCTCGAACCCTTCAACACAAAAACTAACAAACAAACAAATAAAACATGAAGGAGTCCGCAGGTAGGTCCAACCATAGTTGAAGAAAGAAAGCGAAGCCTTAGAAAACGAAGACGATGAAGACCCTACCTGGTGGCCAAAGCTCCCCCCAGATAGAGATCCCCTAACATAAAACATATAGCAATATAACATACATACATACATACATATACCAAGGCTTTTTCCCCCTTACAAGGGGGGTAGCCAAAAAGAAAAAGGCATAAAATCATTCCCACCCATTCCATCCCTGAATACACTCCACACCCCTCCACCCTCCCTCTTATCTTAGCAACTCCTGTGGAAATATAACATAACAATGGCAATATATGTAGCAACTATTCCAGTCATAATTCACCCCGCCGAACTAGAAAAAGACTAAAATAAAATAAAAAATAAAAAGAAATATTTGATACATATCAGCCCTAATTAGAACATTCGAAGACATACGTATCTCCATGATGCATATTCATACACACATACACACACGCACGCACAAATACACACACGCACGCACACATACACACACACAAACACACACACACACACACACACACACACACACAGCCAAGCACACAAGCAGAAAGACACACATTCACACACACACATACACACACACACAGACACAGACATTACGCATTTGTGAACACACACACACATATATATATATATATATATTTCTAAATAGAAATGTAGTAGCACATTTGTAAATAACACACAGGAACCCACAGTCGGAGAAAGAATAAACTTCGAATAAAGAATAATCCTATATTTCGGCTATCAACTGTAGCCCTCTTCAGTGAAGAGGGCTACAGTTGATAGCCGAAATATAGGATTATTCTTTATTCGAAGTTTATTCTTTCTCCGACTGTGGGTTCCTGTGTTATATATATATATATGTATATATATATGTATATATATGTATATCGAGGTATATATATATATGTATATATATGTATATATATATATATATATGTATATATATATATATATATAATGTTATAATTATTTATTATCATACCCCCTACCCCCCAGTACATTAGCACGATTATATTTCTATCTAAAAGTCAACATCCAAACTGGGATTCCACATGCATGCAAAACCTTGAAATAAAATTATTTCTACATATAATTTGTGTACACAAAATGCCAATAAACAATACTAACACACGAACAGCTCAAAAACTAAAACACATAAGTTATGTGTAAAAAAGAAAGAAGGATTGAAACGGAGATGACTAAAACTACGTCTGACATGAGCTGTAACTCGCTTCATAAAGATCTTATAAATTCAAACTCCGCCAAGCAAATGGCTCTGTCCCACGTTTTTCCCTCCCTCCTCCTCCTCCTGCTCCTCCTCCTCCTCCCTTCCACCTCCAACCTCTTCTCGTTCTCTCCAAACCCTTCCGTCACGTGACCCTATCCTTCCCTCGTTTGTTTGTTTGTTTGTTTTGAGGAAAGTTATGATAGCTTTGGAATGACCATGAGCAACCGCAACAACCATCAATACCACCACTATCATCACCACTACCACCATCAATACCACCACCACCACTAGCCCGTGGCCACTCCTACGGACTTACAAGGAAAACGATTGGTCCATCTCGTTTCTACGTCATGTGGAGGACATAAACCCACATAAATTTGCTCAGACATTATGCACGATAACCAAATCAAGTTGTTCCTTATGTCGG
>NC_134814.1:15278419-15280919 GCF_046742065.1 Oratosquilla oratoria
TTCGACAAAGTGACGTACTTTATTGATTCTATCCTGGCTTGGGAGAGGTGATTCTATGCAACAGAGGGCACGGAGTCGACCTTGTTGTGGGTCTCGGACGACATATCTCTTTCAGAACAGGGACCACGACCCGTGCGAAGCATTAAATCATCCCTTCCCTCATTTAAGCCCAGTACAGAGGATATCACATTTTTGAAAAACAGTTTAAATTTTGACCTACCTGTACAAAGAGAGTATCTGACAATTTCTTAGACGGTGATTTCTTAGATGGTGAGAGAGGTCGAGGGTGTATATAATTTATATACATACATACATATATATATATATATATATATATATATATATATATATTGGTCATACTGACTTGTATCATCAATGATGCAAGTACATATGCGAGCTTATAATTCCATTACCAAAGGGTTGACACGAATCTATGAGAAGACTGAGATTTGAAACCACAGACCCTTTCCGATGTCACAAGCTGGAGCAAGGGGTTCGAAGCCTCAACACCTCATAAACAAATAAACACAAACACGCATACACACACACACACACACACACACACACATACACACAATAACTTCCTCCAAAGAATGGCACCTCTAACACAACATACACCGAAGGCTATTCTTGAAATTTTATTGAATCTCCTGCCATTATCAAAAACTACATCTTTATGTTATATTGCATGAACAAAATAGATTGACCTAAATATCTACAGCCCATTTAGTTCGTGAGCTACATTTACTTCATCAGTGAAATCAGTGAGCATCAGGCTAATTGAGTACACAAAAGGAAGTAAATGTGTATATGCGCGTATTTACACGCAAAAGTGTAGATATATGCTTTATTGGATAGAAACATGAACAAATGTGCATTCGTATACGTGCTTCCCCCTTAGTAACAATAGTCGAAACAAGAATAGGCCAGTTCACCTGAGCACAAAAGTATGACGTCATGAATTGGCACCTCCGTATGACGTAAAAGGCTTAATTTCTTTCCGAAGTGAAATGGAGTTTATTCTCGCTTAGCAAACAGTAGAGAACCACATCTGAACACTATACGTCGCACAAAGCGGCCCCCAAACAAGGCTGCTCAGCGTGCTTGACAGCCACAATGATTGCCACATAAACAGTGAACCCCCCTCCCCCCAAGTCTGTTATCTGCACAGCTTGTTAAAAGTAGCGTATCAGAAGCCAGTCTGTGACAAATACCACTGGCTACCTCTAATTAATCCACGAACACACGCGCCAGATGAGTTTCGATAAGCACAGATGCCTATGATATGAGGAGTGAATCGACAGGCTGCTGATGTTGCTGCTGATACTAGTTCGAGCGCACACCTTTAATCGCGGGAAAATTTGTGTGAGCGCGCGCGTGCGTGTTTGCTTGTATGCCTGAGTGTGTGTGTGTGTGTGTGTGTGTGTGTGTGTGTGTGTGTGTGTGTGTGTGTGTGTGTGTGTGTGTGTACGTACACACCGATATTACAATTTCATATGTGCTTTACAATCTCTACTTTTCCCAGACCTATTTTTTTTATAGTACGAATACTCAGTCGGGTATAAAAATGAGGCAGTGGTAATTCCATTTTTTCGATTTTTTTTTTTTTTCGTGAATAATCTTTTCAAGTGGTTTCAATATTTTTTGACCAGCCCTGCCCACCTTTTCCAGGTTTTAAATCTGCTTACCCAGCCAAACATACACACACACACACAATCACGACTCGGAGGCGCGGTTGGTAGAGTCCCAGACTGTCACTACGGCGGTCCAGGAATCCTGCCCAGGGCTGAAAATAATTTCAGTATCGCTGCGCTTCGAGTCGTTACTCCAACTCTCGTGGGCGGGGAATTGGGGTGTGTGTGCGTGTAAGGTCAAAGCATTACCCATAGATCGGTCATACGACGTCTGAGCTCTTTTTCGGGAGGGAAATAGCTGTCGATCATGAGCCCAACACGTGTTCCAAAGACCAAGGTGAATCACACATGCACACACACACACACGCGCGCGCGCGCACACACACACACACACACACACAATCACGGTAGTATCGGTGGCGATTTAAATCAATTTTTTGCATTACCTATGTGCATCCTCTACCTCTCTTCGAATGCTCTACCTAAAGATGACTAACAAATCCAATTCAACGCGGGCTGAACAACCCCACTTTTGCTTATCATTATAAACATGAACCCCCCCTCCCCCTTCCCCCTTCCCCCCCTGTCTCCCCCCCCCCCTCCCTCCAATCCTAAGATTCTGTGACCCTCATGATAAAGAATCAAATGCTAAGTCAGGGAACCCTTTAGGTACCTAATTGGACCTTTCTGGCGTTCAGTTAAGGGGGGGGGGGGGAGAATAGAGGAGCCTTCGGAATATAATGGTTTAATGATAACAACGATGGAACTAGTTTTTCGTAGGTTTTGGGTATATCCTCTCCACTACGGTGACCTTCTTCAGAGATTTTATACTGATTAATATCAAACTATTTTGATCAGTTTAGGGT